>NC_089857.1:42596783-42896783 GCF_036373705.1 Amia ocellicauda | reverse complement strand
CGTGACACGGTGTGGGTTCTGGCACGTGAATCGAACGAGGAGAGACAAAAGGGAAACTCCCTGGAACCGAGACAAAAAAAATAAACATAAATAGAAAAAGGCAATCGCATTAATCTTCAGGATAAATCCATCCTGAGACGTGCCTGCCAATGAATCTCCGCTGTCTAAATACAGCGAGGAATGAGTGTGGGCAGGTTGGGAGACTGCAGGTGATTCGGGAGACCACCATTGCGGACACTCAACCCCGGCGCTCTCCCGTCCAAACGAAAGGTCTTGAGAGACGCAGACGTGCGGAGAAGGAAATCCTTTCAGAGCCACTACAGAGCGTCTTCTATTGTCAAGATCTGTGGTCTAGTAACGCTCAGAACAATTCCAAGTTCGCTGGAAGAATCGACTGGAAAATATATTTAGATGGGCAGATTAGGTTTAAAACACATGTATCATTTAATATTAAAAACAGGCTTGGCAAGTTATGAGAAAAATGATCCCGTTTTAAAAGAGGCTGCCTCCCTCGTGGCTCACGGCATCAGACTCCCTCAAGGGAATTATGCAGTCTGTGTTTGTTCGGTTTTGTTTTTTTTATATATATAGCGATTTATTGTTCTTTTCTTAATCTAGAATGTGCAATTGGTTACATTCAAAGTATAGTATATTTTAGGAGAGTTACGAGATCAAGTGTATCGCACTTTCAGAGCCAAGTCGGGCTCCTGATATCCATTCACCTGTCCGGTTAAACCCAAGAGCGTGGGGGTGTCAGCTTAGGACAGAAGCAGCACAAGTGACAGAAATATACAACCAGAGTGAGAGGCATCGGGGTCGAATGAAGCTGCTGCTCTAGGACTTGGGGAGAGGAGCTCATCTGGTAACAGGTGGCTTTCCGATGCCGAAGGAGGAAGAGATAGGAGTGGATGTTTAGCTGCACAATACACTTTGTTATACATTTGTTCACTGTATTCCTTTTCAGCTTTGTTGCACAGGAGACCTTCAGTACACAAGAACGCACGCACAAACACAGACAAACACGCAAATCACAGACGCACACAGACGCTCACAGACAGACACACAGAGACGCACACACATCTGGAGGTCTCCTTCAGAAACGCAATCCCGCTCTCGCTACAAGCAAGTCGGGAGTGCTGCCGTGGGTTTACAGACCACGCTATAATTTGCTTCCAGACTAAATGTGCAGCTAAACTAAATCGTCTCATAGAGCTGGAACAGGAGTGACAGTTTGGAAATGCACAATGAGCGAAGCCTGCTCTCTCCGTCTCGCACAGCGCCAGCACAGTGTGGCGGCTGTCACACCCCTGTTCTAACTGTCTCGATGACTGACACACAGGTCACAACACACACAAAAAACACGGATACAATGTTACCAAAACACAAAATCACAAAATCACAAAAACAAACTAACCGACAGCAGCGTGTGGCAAAACAACGTTCAGCTTCCTCCCTTTATCCTAAACCATAAACAAGCCTTCCCACCTTCAACTGACAGCAGGCTAGATAAAGGAGCCAGCTGTTTGATCAACACTAGGTAAATTTCCCTGATATCTGGGCTCGGGAGCCACCTTCAGTGTTGCTGGCACTTAAGCCGGGACCGTGGTGGTCCGGGACACTCGGGATTCACATTCCGCACAGAGGCCGGCCCTCATGAACATCAACAGGCCACAAGAGATAGCTTACAGACCCCAGTATAAACTATTCCCTCCAAGAGCACTTTGGTTATCGATTGTTTGATTAAGCTCTGGGATAAAGGCAGGAGAGTAAAGCAGATTGTGCTTAAGCATGGAAAATTACCCTTTAATAATCCCTTAAACACCCTCTGTTATGCTCTCTCACTTTTAATACAATAACACCACCCGCAAACCCCGGCTCTTCAGCCTAAAGCCTGTGCCTGTCAGCACAAATGTGAAAGAGTTGAGGCTCGAGATCCAACCTTCATCCTGAGCGATTGCAGAGCGCTTACAAGCTCGGCCAAATGGATATACGTGTATGTATGCGTTATATATAAATAAGATCTGTGACGGCTTCATCTGGGATGTCATGCCTACACTCTGGAAGACCCCGCGGACCCCCGCCGCGACGGCAGCCTGGCTTGATAATTTGTCTAGCAGTCTCTCTGCTGACAGCTGCCCGGCTTCATCTCGAGAGTTATGGCTCTTGCCGAAACCCTACTGTGCTACTTGCGCTTATCAAAACGAGTCGACCATTCGCTCCGCATTGCCACGACAAGCGGCTTCAGACCAAAGAGTTTATTTTCTTTGCTTTTGAAGAGTGGAGAGAGGGGGGGAAGAAAAAAAGGTCTGGTTCCTTTGAGCGCGTCTGTAGACACAGACACAGACGGAATAGTTTACACTTCTGGCCTAGACTTGACTTCCAGTGTCTGACCTGCCGTAACCCGTGTTCCGTTTGGGGGGCTCGCCAGTCACTTAAAAGCATCGCGTCTGAACCTCCCACCGGCATTTTCTATGAGACTTTCGCTTCGGTGTGTGTTCCCACTCCCCTGTGTTTCAGTATATCCGCTGTACTCAGACGTGTGGCACTAGTATAGTTTGATGGATATCATAACCGATGAGACGTACAAACGTTTTGTTTTGGTTGTTTTTTTACTATGTCAGTCTGTGAGTCTGGTTAGCAGTGGAGAGCACGTTTACAATAAGTCGAGCTGTAGATCCACCATGAGTCTGCAGAAGTAGGTGATAGTGGACGCAAACACCTCACGGAGACATGCAGCAGCCGTGATTGAAAGAAGTACTTTCATGCATTTTATAATCATGCAAAATTTGCCCTGTTTGGAATGAACCAAAGTTGACAACTCTGTCCGATGGCGAAGTAAGGAAATCAGTGCTACTTGTGCCGACAACATACTTTGCGATGCCAGCTGCCTCGTGACCAGTGAATGTGGACTATTGAAAGAAGATTTTATATATACACACACACATACATTATAATAACAACAACAACAACAACCACAACTGAAACCCATTTAAGAGAAACACAAGCAGCCAGCATACCCCTGCTTCGTATATATTTGCGAGTCCGACCGGTATTGGTCTAGGGTTTTCAGCACAATGATTAAACAATCTGTTTTCCAAGTGCTGCGCGATATACTTTCACAGCAGGATGTTGGACATACATCAATATAGAAGAGAAATATATAACAAGGACACCACTGACAAGCTAATCAAATTGAGGAATATATTTTAACCAGGCGATAAAGAAGGAGAGACACCAAGTCTCTAAAAAATGAAATATGTCTGCTTTAAAATTCCAGACGTGGCGGATTTCTCCGTCAGAGCTGCATAAAACGCCACCACATCCTTCTTGTCTATTAAACTGAGGACTGAACCAATCAAGGACACTTTTCAATTATATATATATATATATATATATATATATATATATATATTCCCCTTCTCACTCATAATATTTTATTTCAAACATCAAATGTAAAGGTTACACAATTAGGAATGACTTCTTGAGATTCTGGCAGTTTCTTGCACTTCAGAGAAAACTAATCTACTTCTGACAGGAAACTTTCTAGCATCTTATTTTTAGTCAAGCTGTATTTAACATTAAAAACTTAAAAGCTGCAGAAGTTATAATTCAGGATGTGCTAAATTAGAGTCAATGAACTACAATTAAACTCACAAATAAGCTAAATGATACCAACCTAGGTATCTTGTTGAAAGAAAATGTAGGAAGAAAATGTATTTTTAGACGAGAGACTGAATATCACCAAACACAATTTTAAGACTATGAAGGCATTATGGAAACCAAATGACTGAAAGTGAGAGGATTTGGAAAACGGACAGTTCAGCGTCAACGGAAAGCTGATTTCAGCAAGACTTGGGTTTCTGATTATCAGCATTTTCGTTCATCTGACCCAAAGCCACGGTGAGGATAAATCACCCCACAATAAAGAGTGCGAGTTCCTCTTCGGGCCTCCCCCCTTCCTCATCTATTGCAAGAAAATAATTAACCACAGAGACGCAAATATATAATTGAGTTTTTAACCATTACTGCCTTTGCCTTGGGGGGATGGGGGGGTTGGAGGTATTGAGCTCCGTCAGAAACCTGACCAGTTGGGAGACCCCTCCCCTTCGACAGATGATTATTTATTCAGTGATGGCAGGCGGTTGAATGACGGATTCACACGGTCACTGCGGCAAAGCGAAAATAAACAGTGCATACTTCCTACAACAGTGTCGGCACTGTCCGGAGAACAGCGGGTCGTCTCTCAGCGAGCCAGTGATCGTCACACAGAGAAAGGCACCTCTGTGTCTCTCCGCGGTTTGCAGGGTCACCCGAACCCCTGTGCAGACAGGTACTAAGACGTATTTTCCAAAGGCGGACGCATGAGATCCTGTTTTTTTTTTTTTTTTTTTTTGTTTTTTTTAGAGAAACATTTCCATGTCCTACTATCCACCTTATACACTCCGCCACTCACACCCCTCCACGGGTCAAGCATGGGAAACGTTCGGAAATAACCAGTAATGGGTCTGGGAATAACGGGTCTCCTCTTAGAAACGGGTTACTCTCCATGATGTGCGCTGCAGGCCCACCCTGGCAGAGACCACAGCGAGCGAGTCAAACGAGAAATGCTCTTCCCCGGGTTTTCAAAGCACGTCATCCTCTTCAATATTCTGCGTCTCCCAACCTAATTTCCTCCCCTCAAGCGAACACGTGTCTGTAGAGCGTCATGCTCTTCGAGTGCAGCACTGTGGGGACGGAGCACGATGTCTCACAGCTACCCCCCGTGCCTCTCTCTTGCCCCCTTTTCCACTGGCACACCCAACCCGACCCGGTCCTGACCAAGCTGGAACCAAGCCGAGCTGACCTGGTGCAGGTCAGGTGCGTCTCCATTGCATGACCCGAGCTGAGGGCAATGACTTCACAAGTTTCAAAAGCTGTGATGCAACACGTAAACGTGTGGATTGATCCTTGTTAACACGGTTTTGTAATAGATTTTCCTGTTATAGATAATAAACGAGAGGTGAGAGAACGAGTAAAAAAAGTTACAGAATAGCTATTGCTCAAAATGATCTGTAACATATTATTTAAACTCTTTGTGTAGTGTTTACACTGTAGATCAATCCTACACTTTTACCAGCATATAAATAGCATTAGTTGTTTGTTAAGTATTTCTAATGTATTTTATTAATGTATTATGTATTTGTGATGCATTTAAACCTAGTTAATCAGATAGACTGACGATATATGACCTGTTAACTCCTCCCCCAGCCCGGCTCGGCCCCAGGCAGCACTAGCTAAGGAGCCGTGGGTAACAAGCCGAGTCGCATCAGCCTGGATCTGGGTGGGGTCCGATATGTCCGTGGAAAAGGTTCAACGTGGACTGCTGGACTCCCAAGGTGGATGTCCACATGTCGCACTGTGCCCCATCCCTTGAGAACCAGGACCCCCGATTTGGAGACCCGCAGTGAGGACAGGCGCTTACCAGCCCTTGTCGTCGTCTTCTTCCAACTCCTCTGTGTCCTCCTCTGGGGCTTCGGTGATGGCCGTGGACAGCTTGGACTTAAACCGGTCCAAAAGAGCCATTGTCTGTGGGGACAGATTGCCATGTCAAGATCACACAAAATCCTCCAGAACTGCAAGCACTATTGATCTGTTGTGACAAAGACGCAGGCCACAGCCATTAGCACGAGAGCGCATTCCCTGCCCTTGCAAGTCCGGTCTTTAATGGCAAGCTTTTAAGCGCAGATAGACTTTGTCCTGATCGAAGGAAGAACGTGCCCTGCCGAGTCTCCAAACACTTCTCATGATTAAATGCTGATTCTGACATGACCCGAAGTTTACATTCTTCACTATAAACTAAAACCACAGCTGTCACAGAAGTCTCCAGACTAGCACTTGACTGGGAGCACAGTGGATAGACACCCCAGGACACCGCAGACGCGCCCCGGGGGACGGCACCACCCGGTCACCATCGCCCGCCCCTACCTGAGCTTCTCGAGACGCTCCTTTTTTCAGCTTCTGTTTTCGCAGATCTTCGTACTTCTTCCTTTCCTCTAAATATTCTGCCACAGCAACGTTGGGGGGCAGTTCCTCACCTGAAAGATCAACAATCATCTCTTTAATTAATTAACATCTAGTTTCATTTTTTTCCTCCAGAAGAAATGCAAAAAAATGATATGAAAGGAGAGGTCTGAGAAACCCCTCCAAACCTAGGGTGACTTTTAGGTATGTATGTATGTATTTGTTTAATTATTTAATTGAATTGAAGTTTACTTTCATCATATTTTTGTGGTAAACCCATTTCACAAATGCATTTCCGGGAGACTATATGAGAGAAAGGGTTGTGATTATGACCCCTACCTCATCCCAAAATAAACGCTAGATAAAGTAAGCATAATATTGGCAATAAACACAGTAAATGGTCAGGGGACTTTGGTAACATTTGGCTGGTTGTTATTTCAGGCTTATCTTTAATCATAGAAACGAACTGCTGAGACTTGTTGGCTTCTGCAGAAACATCAGGACGGGCTTTCGAATGCAGACAAATTGATCGTGGAACCAACTTCAAAGACTGTAAAGTAGAATCCAAAAGACAGGCTTCCATCTGAACTCAAATACCCACCTAAACCACAGGGATTGAAAATCTGTCCTTGAAAGTAAATTGAGGTTTCCTTTCAAAAGTGCACCACTGGGTAACGTACTTATAAACATTAGGCAAAAAAAAAAATTACACAAGTCTCAATCTATTAAAAAATAAAAGGCGGCTCAGAAAGAAACCGCCACTGTCCCTTTGTAATACACTGGCCAAGCGTTTTAAGAACTGCGTTAAAGGGAGAAGCTTGGAAAACGAGGCCAAACAGTTGCAACAAACAAAAACATCTGATCACTGAAAAGACCACATTTCGAGACGGCTGAAGGTCAGGGGGACGGCACTAAGGTGAGACGTGAATGAGCACCATTGTAGTGCAGTGGTCACTCAGATGGGGGTAGAAAACTAAAAACACTAAAACTAAATACAACTACACTAAAACTAAACAAACTGTGTGGCTGGCTGTCCACTCGTTTCTTTCCACACCGTGTCCTGGGAGAGCTGCGCACACCTGGTTTACAGTTTGGACGCTCTCTCACATACTGTCCTGTAACCGCAGATACTGCACCCGTTCTACAGGGAGAAAATGAACGGGCGGACAGCTTGAGAACAGCCCTGGGCCAAGTCTCCGCGCTCAGGAGCATCTGCTACTCTGTAATTGAACGCCGTCCCGCGTCTCCCTTGATATGTACAGTGGCTAATGCAAATGTACTTGCGCTCAGTCGAGTCATAAATTAACAATCTCACTTGTTGAAAAGACAAAAGGGGAAAAAAAAAATCCCTCTGGTTCACGAGAATTCCTGGACCGAATGTATTAATTCAAATCAAGCCTGAGATCGTTGGAAACAGGTTCAGTTACAAGATAGAGAGACCTTATGTAAACAGCAAGTGCACTTCCTAACAGGATTGTAGTGTCACCTGCAATTAAGAACATGAGAAAGTTTCCAAATGAGAGGAGGCCATCAACCCATCGTGCTCATTTGGTGTCCATTCAAAAAGAATAGAAGCTTCTCCTTCTGCTTTCTCTGGTGGAGAACTTGTAGACTAGTCACACAGGACACAGGACACAGGACTCTCCCCAATATATAGATTTCATAGCTAATCTGGCCCTTGTAATTAACCTGTTTGCCGCCCATGCAGAAGCCACATGCCCAGACCGTAACGTTTCTCCCGCTGACAGCCGGGTCAGCGTAATCCCGATGGAAACTCAACCCTAAGAACACAGCCCCAGGCCAAACCCCTTCAGCTGAAGATCGAGGATTAATACGTGAATCGCAGCCTTTTATAGCATTTAAGGGATTAATATATGTCATAATTCCTCATCTGCAGGCTGTGTTTAGTAACCTCGTAATCGTTCTCGTCTGACCAGAGCACCTTTGGCCAGTCCTCGGTGGTCTGGGTTTAATGTTCTCTTTACCCGGCCAATTTCTATTTGTGGTCGCTCTCCAGACGACCGAGGGATGTTTCTCCCTTCACATCCGTTACACGCACATTTATTTAGTCATCTCCTAACCGTTTAATACTGGAAGGTAGTTGCGGTTATTTCAGTAGGCAGCTCCTGGTAGACTGTGTTTTTCCTCTTGGCAGTCTCTGAGCCAGAGATGTTAAAAAGACTTTCTTCACTGATTTCTGAAGCACCTTCTTTATTTTTTATTTTTTATTAAATAATATTTTATAACCGTCACAGCATTTGCTTTGTGGGTTGAAAAAAAACATCAACATGTAAATTGTGGGTATTAACTCCTGTGCTATTCAAGACGACAGAAACATACTTGTTTATCAAGAACGTCTCCATCACTCGGCCGTTAGGAGTTTGAGGCGTCCCCACTGGGCAGAAGGTGGGGATCGTGTAGACTCCATTTTCCAACAAGGGGGCATTGGCTGAAGGGGGATTTGAGCGACCACAGCTGTACTAAAACTGTGTGAAACCAGGCAATTTATATCCGTCTTCTGTTGGGCGAGGAATGCGCTTTATGAACTTTCTAAATTCTCCGACACCAAGGGGGAATTCCCGAGCAGGAATCCGAGCAGGAGACGTGGAGAGAACGAGCCTGAATGCCTGGTTTACACTGTATTTTAATTCCTCCTTTTCTTTTCTGTCAGCAGAAAGGTACACCTTTCCCGCAGTCCATTCAGCTCCCCGATTCAGCCCAGCGGTGCCGCCCACTACGAGCCGGACGCTGACGGATGACGGCCCCCGGCGCTGCACAGCGCATTTCTTGCCACTCCAGCTGTTGCCACTAAATACTATCTTTGAGTTTGACGGCCATCTTGACAGCATTCCTGCGCTGTCCTGCCGCCCGGGCCTAGGCAGCTACAAATCAAGACCTTGATGTTGTGGCAACAAGAGAAATAACACAGACCTCCCCGTCGTAAACAGCTCCCACCTTGCCAGTCGGAGCGCGCCGAGGAGGAACAAAGCAAGGTTGTGTGGAAGGGCCTCCAGCGATGCAGGTATTTAACCAGCTTCTTGTGAATTAGCTCAGCTGTCAAATATTTTCATGAATTACGTGTTTTTTTTTTCCTTTTTTTCAGAGGCTCCTGGATCAATCACCATTGTTTCTAATCTACACGTAAGAATGACTTCATTCTGAGTTGTAAAATGGGATGTGAATGGGCGCTTCACAGAGAGGGCCTGCTATACGTGTCTCCCTCTGCGGTCGTTTGTAAAGAGACTGCTTCCTGCAACCGCTAAATTCAATCAGTTTTGATTTAGTATAGCGCCCTTCGCAGGGTAGCACTGCCGATTAAGGAGCAGAGTATATCTGCGCTTTCCAGTTTGAACACTATATAAATACCTGGAGCAGAAAGATAGAAAACAGACAAATTTAAATATTAGGTTTGTTTTAGTTTTTTCCTTAATTATTGATCTACCAGAAATACTGGATCTCCACAAAACTGAAATTTGGTTGGGATACAAAAAGAAACAAGCACAAAAAGTAAATATTTAAATTTTTAAGGAGTATAATCGATTTAATTCCCAATCAATATGTATATTTTATCCACTGGCTGTTCGAGGAAGAGCAGGACTCGAAGCCCCAGACTTTTTTTTTTTTAATGCATTTCCTCCCCACATCTCCTGGAAGACTGACAGGGCGTCACTGAAATAAACCATCCCATGCACACAGACATACCCAGTATAAATAACTCTGAGTGGTATAAAAAAATGTTGCCACATCATTCAAAGTGGGTATAAAACGGACAGTGTTTTTTTTTTACGTGTGCTTCTTATTTTTGGCTCTTGAGAAGGACAGCCATGCCAAGAAAGAGAAAACCAGACTAGAGGAACATGCTATAATTTATGTCTTGAAAATTGAAGAGATGTCTGTCTAAAATAATAACTCAAAAGGTACAAATGTCTCTTTTAGCTCTAGCTTTGGGTGAATTCTGAGGAAACAATTGGCTTTGCCCTCAACTGTGTTGCCAGTGGGTTTTGGTGATTGAAATATTTCCTTCTGTGACTGAGCTGAGAGCCGTGTGTAAGTCTGGGTAAGTCTGTTACTAGCTGAACAATGTGACCAGGGTGGACACATGGCTGTAGATAACTCCACGAAAGACCGAAAGTCATGGCAATTCTGAGAGAAACGTTTGAGAACAGTGGTTCCCAACCTGGAGGACCCCCAACTCTGCTGGTTTTTGATCCAACCAAGCTCCCAATTACTTAATTGAATTAATAATTTCCTAAAACAGAGCCTTTTAAGTATTTTAAACAGTAGGGGGTTTAAGTTAAGTATTGAATTGTATAAAGAACTTCTTAAAGAACCAACTCTTTTATTACGCAATTTAAAAAGTAAAATCTAAGCAAATTACTTCAATTAAGGTTCAGTTTAGTAATTGAGAGCTTGGTAACCACTGTTCTAGAACTTGAATTTGGTGAAATACAATGACAATAAACTTCTCCTTAATTTGGGCAATGCTGCGAGGAAACCTTCTGTTCGTGAGGAATACGGAACTACAGTCACACTCCGTCAACATCTCAGACCAGCCAGATTCCTCCAACTCATAACTGCAGCATTTGAAGACTTACCTCACCGCAAACGGCCCAGGCTTATATCACCCGGCCGCCGCAGAGATTTACTGGCTGCTCCCGCTGTTCTACATCTCCTCAACTGTGAAGCAGAGGCTCAAGAGAGGCGGCACTCTCTTGACAACGCCTGCTTTGATCAACTGTGCATTCGTCAGTGCCAGGAAACAAATGGACACCTCGAGTCGGAAGAGGAAGCTACACAACCACACACTCTCTCTCTTTCTGAAGGGCAGGAGGAATAACAGCTCAAAACGCAGTTCTAGAATGACCGCCTCTGAGATTTCATATATCAGGAATTAAGTGCCCTTCATTGTGTATATTTTTTGTATTAATCACCACTGTAATAGAGGTTCTCTCTTTTTTTTATCCCAAAGAAAGGGTTTAACAGAAGGATAAATTGGAATTCTATTGACCAAAACTCTGCTGCTCCATCTATCAAGCGCCAGGGCGAGAGCGGCCCATGTAAGGTGACCGTCCTGTAAACACAGCACAATTCTGCGATCAATCACAAAGTGCAGCAGGCCTCGGGCTCAATCCATCTTCCTCCGATTCCAGTTTTTTTTTTATATCCACTTGCAAACCTTCAGAGGGACGATAAATGTGCTGCATGAATAAATAAATTAAAAGAGAGGAGGAAAAAATTGTGGTATCATCTATCTAAAATATTTGGGGGGGAAATGTTTTGGAAATAGGCACCATTACCCCTCCAAACACTTGAAACGTAATGATTTTCAATCTGATTTTAAATACAGAGGGAAATAATAATCATAATAAAATGTGTGAACTTTTTATATTAATCCCCCCCATTAAGGGCAAACTCAGTTATTCATACTGCGGGTATTGAGTCATACATTCTCTGCAAACATATTGCCATCGTATGTTAAACAAACTGTCCTGAGAATCTCCCAGATTGCAACACTCTTGCTTTTTTCAATCTTTTTACTTTGTTATTGCTTTTGTTATTGTGAAGTATTAATCTGGCAGACACCTTTCCCAGAGTGAGTTATAAAAAATAATTTGACCTGAAAAAAACCAACCAACCAACCAACCAACCTCACACAAATTACGCAGTGAAAGAGTGTAAAGAGATCTAAAGAGCGAATCACAAATGCCTGGTTATGCATTTATGTAGCAGTGCCACAAGACACGCAGCGCAGGAATACAGTCCTATAAGCATCCATAGGAAGCACGTAGAACAACATATGGCCAATCACACGGGGAAGTGAGACTTCCGGAGAGAAAAGCAGCAGAGCAAAAGCTGTGCTCTCTTCTGTCGAGGGGCCACCTTACTTTGAAATGTTACAATAAAGTCTATAGTGTCTCTATCCCCTGGCGCTGATGAGTGCCGGCCGCGTGCGACGTGCTTCTCCGTGGCGCGGACGAACCACAGCGTTAATTCAAACCGCTGCAAAAACACAATGTCCTGCCAGTTGGATTACAGTAATGAAAAGGTTTATAATGAATAAATATGTCATAATTAAATGGCTTTACACTCATGCTGAAACAATAGTTTTGATCCAGTAAAAATACGCATGACATTAAATCTTAAGCTTGTGTTTTTTATCAAATTATTTCATTTGTAACGGTATTACATTTTGGCAGGCGCAGCCGCACTCAGAAACGCAGTATTGTTTTACCAACCCATTTTAAAGGGAAAAGACCCACTAAGTGAAATGAGTCGCCCCCTTGCACAATTAGACACAGAGAATTTGTTCAGTTGGACTAAATGCCAAAACAATGAGCTACCTAAATGCTCTCCTTGGCACAGTGATTTAAAATAGCACCGCAGGCGCCCGGTGTCATTTAAAACAATAACAATCGATATAACAATGCAGCTCCACAGTCCAAACATGTGATGCAGAAACTCTGATAATCTAGTTCTTGGACTCTTACCAACGCGGACAGACAGCGTTAGCAGCGGAGCAGAGAGAGAACTGACCACTGAGCTGTAGCCATTCAGAGCTGGCCGGACTCCTGGGCTTTAATTTGAGACACTTTCATCCGACACATTGAGCAGGCCTTGTTTGCTTTCTCTCGCCAACAGACAAACCCAGAGAAAGGAAAAGCATGCAAGTCTGCCCTCGGACTGCTCGAGGCCTCACCTGCCAAGAACATGATGTATAGCAGGTACTGCCGGCAAAGGTTAAAGGGCAAAGGTTGCATAGTTTCACGGCGCACAGCCTAAGTAAGCTAAAGTGTGGCACAAACCTGGAGAGAGGAAAGATCACATGGGTTGCCCGAGAGAGTCGACAGAATAGTGACGGTAAGATTTATTAAATAGAGAGAAAAAAAAGTGCTCATTTCACAGCGAAAGCAGAATCAGTAACCTTACTGTAGATTCAGATTGGTACTTGAACAGTGAATATAGATCATCTTTTAAAATGTAAAGTTTGTGCATAATATAATTAATTAAAAGAAAGGCAGCTATGCTCCAATTTTTGACAGCTCAGTTATATTTTTGATGCTGAAACTACAAAAGAAAAATGTGAGTCCAGTTACTCTTTTCATCCATGATGAATCAAACGTTTCTCCAAAGAAAATAAACTAAATAGTGCACAAGTGAAAAAACTGAAGGAAAGCAAACACAGCACAAAACAACTGAATCTGGCCAACGCCGTACGCAATCTCATCATCAGAGAGATATTTTTAACCTCGATCGAGACGGTGAGCACCCCCGTGCTTTCATAACCCAGACATGCCCTGTATGACTGACACGCTTACTGTTAAACATGCAAGGAATGCTTCAGACGGCCCCCAGTGTCTGGTGCCCTGCAGCACCGCCCCGGGGGGGAACAGGGTTTCCAGACTGCACCGGGTAGTCTGTATGGCTGGATTTCTGCAGCCACGTAGCTGAGTACATCGGCAATAACTGTTCATAAACAGTTAAAAACACTTTTTTTAAGTATGTAAACATTTTCGGATGAAATGAGCAGTCAGGTTTCTGTTGAAGTAGCCAGCAGAAACCTATTTATGTCTTCTGTGCCTCCGAGTCTGATGATGGGTTGACATTGCACTGGCATCCATACCACTAACAATTACAGATTACAAAACATTTTAATATTTTTCTTGAGAGAAACTGCGTATTGCAGCTTGGTCTTAATTCGGGGGCTTGTGCTCAGAGGGCAAGTTCCACAACATCATCTTCATATCTTATCATTACAATTATTATTATTATTAAATCATGACTTCTTTCACTAATGGCATCTCACTGTGTGCAAATGCCACTGATTACAGACGATGATGTCAATTTTGGCCGCAGTATAATAAACCCCAGTGAGAAACTGAAGAGTGAGGTTTGAATATGTCTATTAACCCTTGTCTCTTTCAAGAAGGCCCCCGCAAGCCGCTACTTTGTATTTTGGAGATGAATTAGGGGGAAAAAAAAGATGCTTACTTTCTGTCTGTTGTATCTCTTCCGATTTCACACTCTCCTCCTTCCTCTGCTTGATTGCCAGGAGGTCTTTCTTCAGCTGACGTGCCTCCTTACGCAGTTCCTCACTGCAAAGAAAGCAATGTTTACGTGAGCGAGGCAGTGAGTAAAACAAACCGGCGCGAGGACACGGCTCGAAAGGTAAACACGAAGTAAATCAAATACGAAGATAACGAATGGAATGTAGTTACAGGGAAAACGTTCCATTAGTCATGAGGGAAGAAATAAATAAATAAGCTAGACACATGCTAGGAATCAATTAAGGTCCTAAAACCACTGAACCTCCGTCCTTGAGGAAACACATTAGGCACTCAGGTCATCGTGAATGCTCATTTCACGTTGTTTTCTTATGATGAATTGGGAGAAGATCTGAACATGGGGTGATGATGTTTTCAAAGGTCAACGCGATTCCCATTCCAAGACCTCCGTCGGCAACATTGGGGAAATAAATCAATTCATCATACTGTAAATATGACGGTTTAACTCACAATTACAATCGGAGTACAACTGTCTAACATCAGCAACACCTGCAGAATCTGAAATTGCAACCTTACTAATCACACAACCACAAGACCTGCCATGCCAAACACGAAACAGGAGTGTCTTGATCTTGTTAACTTAACGCAGCGGAGGGGTCAGGGAAAGAAAACATCTCGAGACGCACAAAGCCGTCCCCAGAACGCATCCTCCACAGCAGCTGAACGGCCCCTTTATGTACAGACATGCTCGGGAGAGCTTTAAATCCCAGACTGCGAGTACAACCTTTCCTACAGACAATGTTTAAATAAACTGACAGTCAGACACAAGCCTACTACATCATTGTTTATAGGAGCACGGTTGTGGCCACGCTGTTCGTTAATAGCCAGGACTGCCTGACATCTGATAAGCATTTATAACAGATGGAAACGATTGCGAAATGCGCAGCCTGCTGTTCAAGCGGTCTTCTCGAGTCCTTTAATCAAGAGATCAGAGTCTGATAAAACACTCGGGTTTCTGAGGGAGATCTCCCAGCGCAGAGAGACGCCGCACCGCTGTAACGGCAGCGTTGGCCGTGCTGTACCCGAGGTTACTACAGCACTGAAAGCTACTGTGTACCGGAGTGCAGCATTCACAAATATTAATACCACTGGCAGCAGTGTTGTCGTTGCTTGGGATCCAGCCCAAGAGCCGGCATTTACACTTGTTTCCAGGTTTCCGCCGACCATAAACCGCAAGTTTATTACTCGGCGGCTTTTACGACTGAGCGTTATTAACCCACCGTGGGCAGAAGGCACATTAAATGTAAATAATTGCCACCAGAGCCTGCCACTAAAAGGCCCCAGAGCTTTTTAGCACCTCTCCCTCCTGCGCAGCCTGCAACCGTTTTCCTGAACGCCAATAAACATGTGAACCTAGGACGGGTTCAGACATGAAAGGCGTTCAGAGGGGCAAATGGTCGTGTGTCCCCCCCCCCATCCCCCCCCCGCCTTGCCAAAGCATAGCGGTTGACCTCTCGAAAGCAAGGAGAGAGAGGGGAATCGTCACAGCCCCTTAAGACTTTATTATATAATAATAATAATGAGCCTTTTCGCAGGCGTTCGATGATCCTGACACAAGGAAGCAGGTACACCACGGCCAACGGCAGTTTGGAGGGTTCTTGTCAGAATAGGCAACCAACCCACAAGTTCTCCCATTATGTATCAGGTCAGGTGCCTGTGTGCTAGACCCACAAAACAGCCATTGAGAGCTCTGCAGCAACCTCCCTCCAGATGTAGGAAATGCACATTAATCTTGGAGTTCACGCAGCCGGGTTCAGACCCGACCACAGTCAGGTGTTCTGCAGACAACGATCCCTTCAAGATAATTTCTGAAGCTGAGAACAGACATGACGTCTGCAAGAACTTCTGTGCAGGTGGCCAGCACTGAACACAAACTCTCCAAACATTTCAGGATCATTATACACTCTTGTAATGTATAGTAGTATCTCTAGATACCGGTGGTAATGAAGTCACAACAACCGCAGAATATAATCGACGCGTTGCAGGGGGCAGAAAGAGTGCTAACAAGGATATCGTCCGATATTAGAGTAATAGGATACGATTCCTGTCTGAGGAACAAAGTTATGTGTAAACAAGCCAGGAAAACACGATATCAAGATCTAAAAACAAATATGCCCCTAAACTAAATTGGAACTCAAATAGAGCTAAATCATCCTTCAGGCTACCGAGCCCCACAACCATCAGTCATCACAAAACCATATAATCATCAGTCAGGCAATTACAGAGCATCTCTGCCGTGAGCAGGACAGGGGTGTCCAAGAGCGCCGCCGGGGGCTTCCAGGAGTGACAATGGTGTGCAGATTAAATCAATAGAAGAATTCATTTGTACTTTTCATATTTTATTGCATATAGATTCCTCCCTTTCAGCCACACAAAACACACAGATTTAGTTTTTAAGTTGGGACCCTTTCCTTCAAACAAAAAATCCCCTGAAGAGCCTATTTTGCATAGTTTTAATAGCTAACAGTGGTCTCAAACTACGGTCAAATAAAAGTCACTTGTAGAAAAGCATCTGATTGAAAATGACCAAATGTCAGCTGAGGGGGTTGCCGAGGTCATGCTCGTTAATCGTACAGATCCAACGCAGAACAGGCATTCGCACACGGGGTTAACACGCAGTGCGCTCGCTCTTGCGGCTGGACGGGACATCTCATGCCCTGAGCCACGCGTTGTCGGCTTCCCCTTGAGAAGCGATTTCATGCAGAGCTCTCGAGTGGCTCCACAATTGACGGCCTCTGCTCACGTTACAGGCGGGGTCATGCCGCGGGCCTGGGGGTCTCCGGTGGAGAGATGCGCAGGGCCCCGAGACTCGGCGCTCTGGAGGACACAAGTGAGGCCCGAGTTGTGAGGTCCGTGTCTCAGAGCATGCAGGTCGCTACAGAGTAACAGCTGGTTTCTTAGAAGGAGAAAAATGACCAATGATTCTAAAACTATAAACATGTAGATAAACTAAGACGGTCTGAAATTGATTTTTTATTTTTTTATTAAAATCCAAGCAAATCAGTTCTTGCTTTTGCAATATGTCAAGACACAAAATAACGTTGATGGGGAGAATAAACTGAGACTAGTACAGGAGAGAGGATTCTGCTATGACTAAAATGCTCTCAATGGGAAACTGTATCTAACAGGACATCCAACGCAGTCTTTAAAAACAGGTACCATCAAACAGAGATATCAAATATAAACTCAAGAGAACCGGTGAACATGCACTTTCTATATGACTACTCAAGGAGTATCAGAAAACAGAAAAATAGATACAGCCTCCCTGTCTGACTGTTTGCCAGGCCTGTCTAATTCATACCAGGAGAATATCTTCTCTCTAATTCTGTACTGCAGAGATTGTCTTTTAACATTTAACTTGATTTAAGACCTTCTGGGTTTAATTTAAAGACATTGAAAAGGCAGAGGCAAGTATTCATAAGCACTGAAAAAAAACATAGCAGTAAAGTAAATACGAGCCATTAAAGAATAAATAAGAATTATAATTCCCAGTGCCCCAGCGTTAATAAACCTGGCTGATTTGAAGCATGATGCGTTTAGTTTTATTTTCCTTTCAAAGCAGCAATGAAGCAAAAATACAGAATTAAAACAAAGACGGAGTATTTTTCTTACTCCACTTTACGTTTAGGTTTGGGATATGAAACCTTCAGGTCTTTATTTGAGACTCCCTTGACACTGTGTAGCAGCAAAGTGCATTAGTCTTTCCACTGGCACAAACCAGGCTCAGGAGATCTCTCTCTCTCTCTCCGAAACCAGCGGACACGTAACCCTTTATTTTCAGTTTCCGATTCAATTGATTTTGACGGCCTGCTTCTCGTCCGCACGGGAAGAATATTACGATTTTCTGATCCGATAACGTGAATCTCAAAGAATACACGGCCACAGACAAGATTCTGTGAAAACGGTTGCAGACCCTTTTAGAAGTTCTGGCTCGACTCCATGATTAATCAGAATCGTCTGCATTGGTCTGCATTTTATTAAAATATTGTTCAAATAACACAGATCCATTCTTGGTATGTTTTAGGTCTACAGCGATTGTTTTTCACATTCAGCCGAGTGTTCATAAATTTGAGCCACCAGACTATTTTCTTGGTGTAATAAGCAGTCAACAGATTCTCATTAATATGCCCTTTAAAAATCCCTCAGTAGTGTTTTAAAATGCTTCATAGGATTTCTTTAGTGCATATTTTAAAAAGGGAATTAGAGATGGATGCGATTGCCGGTGTGTCATCGTTTGCAGGGTTGAAAGCTATATTGTAAATATATCGTTATTCGCATTTTATTTGTGCAACCAGCATAACTTATCATGGGATGGTATTCTCTCCAAAATGCTATCCAAAGCATGGAAATAAACGCACGAATGACAAAGTTCACAGCTAGAAAACATAAATAAAAGGAAGCACACTCTCGCCATCGTTAGGTACACTGTTGGCATTTCAGGCATCTCCGCCCTAGTCAGTGAGAAAGAAGATGCCAGTTCTGTATCCCATACCAGTTACCAGGGGTAACCCACGCTATTCTATAGGCTGTAATTTTCTGTCGTTCGGTTGGGTTAGCTTGTTTTTGGAGTGGCCATATTTGTCTTTTGTTTAGTTGCCGTACCCAGTCCACACAAACAAACGTCTCTGATCTTGAGGATCTGTCCCAGGCTGTACAGTGGTAAAGTGGGGATGACCAAGGACAAGATAAGATCGGCCCTTGGTAAATTAGGGACAGACACAGATTTTAGTGGATCAATAGGTGCTCCTTTGACGCACAAAAACAAGATCGTACAACAACACTCGGGGCACAGAGCTCCCTACACGCAACTTCACAGAGGAAACGTCAAGGATTGTGTCAACTGCAGCCAGGATAACCTTGGACTTTCATTTAAATTACGTTTTTATACATTTTGGAAAGCAAACCATCATACTTTTGAATGCTCCTTACGGGGGCTTCTCAACCACAGAAATTCTCCAATGCCATTTATCTCAGTGCCCACCTTCACCTCCACCCCTTCATTAAAACAACAGCAAAGCAACCTATCTGAAGCCAAAGGTAAAATTAAATGCTTAGACGCATTAATGAAAGGACTTGGGCCAGCCAGCACTCTCCCTCCAAACAACCTGCTTTGAGCCGCCTGCTTCTTCAGAATAATTAAGGTCAATACAAATGGGCTTTTGTGTGTAAAATAAGCAATAAAAACATTTACAAAGCCTCGATACGCCTGTCAGAAACAGCGATCACCATTAATAGTGTGGTTTTTGACTAATAAATCAAATGGCGCCTTATTAGAATCGGTTTTCCAGGCAACCCGGGGAACTGGCAGAACACGAAGGGATGCCGTGGGTTTGCAGAAACAGTACAGGCTTATAAACCTCCAGCTGAGAGCGCTTCATATCTTTCTGGGTAACAAGTTACTGATCCCAAGTCTGGTGGTGTACGAGCACTTATGATACATAGCTCTTAAATGAACTCCAGCGGAACAAAATGTTACTAGTTTTCCCTTATGAGAAGCAGATGCTCAGGGTGCTTGCACCACGAACACTTGGCATGATGTTCCTCTCATTTCATTTTTTAAGTGTAAGCACTGAAAACTGCATCCTAATTGACCATAAACTGAACCCTGCTCATGTACATTCAGAACATTTTAAAATTTTGTTACGATGCTCCTTTTAATAGTTTTGAAAGAGGTGCTTCACTTTAACCAAAGATAATGCTGCTCCGTCTTAATCCGATTTGGGATATATATAATATATAAGCACCAGCTTGACTGAAACTCCCCCCCCATTAAACCGCAAAGGTCAGAGCTCCACACAAGCATTCCTCCTGCTAATTTACTCTAATAAAGATGTAGCGCTGAAATTACAGATCCCCACACTGCAATTAATCCCTAATGTAGCCGAAAGAAGCAGAGTCAGCCGATTCAGACGCACAACAAACATGATGCTTCTAGTCTGCAAACAACCTTCTCTGCGGCACAGCGAAATACCAATAAAAGCGCTGTTTCAACTTGACTGAGCTCTCTGGGATGGCTTTGATGATGCTGATGAGCATTAATGCCCCGGTCCTGCTGAAAGATGGTTGCTTGAATCTGTGTGGAAATCCAGAGCAGGGACACCCAAGCAGAGATGCTGTAACTATAGCTGAAGCCAAGGGAAGACAAAGGTCTAGGATGAAGACGGTTGCCAGGGGACTTCAGGGAAGCATCCCAGGTCCCGAGGACACCTGGAAAAGCCAACCTAGATGACTTCTTCACAATCAGCAGGGACACAGGGACAGGAGGACACCGGGGAGATGAACATCAGTCTATACACAGAGGGCTGCGTTGTGAAGCCACATCGCTGAAGAGTGCAAGTTATGATCATTGATGAGATGGCTGTTGTCTTGCTTACCTTCTCATGAAGCAGATAGGGAAAAGGTGTTGGATGAGGGGAGTCCCCCACTCCTAACCTTAAGGAACCATTGGGATGAAAAGCTCTTGTAAGGGCTTGTGATAAACTTCAACAGACCATCAGACATAAAATCACTAACCGATAACAAATAATACTCGACTGAACGTCACTGTTTGAATCTCGTTCGGCTCTTTCCAAGTAGAATAAAAATTCTCTGAAGAAAAAAAAAAAAATGAAGGTCGCGGTACTGATCCGTAAGTTCGCCAGGTTCTGAAACTCGGCACAATGAAACGTTATTGTGTCGAGCCAGAATGTATTCCACAGACACTCTCGCACTGAGTGCCCACTTGAGAAGGTGGAGTGACCTCGCTCGCCTGTTTGAAGATATTTATATAGGTTGGCCCTCTGAACAGACACTTTGGCCTTGTTCCCAAGGCTGAGGAAGGCTTTCTTTTTGTTTTTTGTTTGAAGTTTCATGACGAATTTCATTGAGATCGCCTGCTGTTCCTCAAGAAGGGCAGGGGGATCTTTTAAAATGTGTATCGGAGCGAGGACCTCCTTTTGTGCCTTGTTTCAAAGAGAGAAAAAAAAATGGAAGCCCAACCCAGGTAGGCCACACTAGACGGAGAGCGTCTGGGGCCTTCAGCTGATCCAGCATTTCCACCCAGACAGCCTGAAAATGTCACCGCGTCAATCACGTCTGCTGCCCAAGAGCCCGGTTTTTTCCTGGCGCGGCGTTCCAGTACAGCAGGCACTTTGCGACAGCCAGGCCTCACAGCTCAGCCTTTATGCCGCTGATAAAGCCGAGCCACTTTGCAGATACAGCGTCCCTGGGAAGCGGAGGGGGCTTGGTGTGGGGCCAGGGCAACTCTGGAGAGACGTGAGAGAGAGTGAGCACCCAGCCCCAGCGCTTCGACTTGTATTGTTCAGTTTAACATGGTAACCGCTGCCAGTTACATAGCAGGTATCCTGTGTCAAGAAAACAATAATATTTTTATACAGACTGACAGCTCCATTTTCATCCTCGGTTGCTGCCCGGCCACAAAGCACAGGTAAACTGCGGCGTCTGGGCCGCGAGCCCAGAAACGCGTGAAGCATCTTGCGCTGAAACAATAGCTGTCTTTGTTTCACACATCTGCTTCTCTGAACAGCACAGAGCTTTTTTTTTTCTCTTTCTGACACCCCCTAACCTCCTACCCCCTCTCTTTTCTTTCTTCTCTCTCTCTCTCTCTCTCTCTCTCTCTCTCTCTCCTCTCACTCCTTCTCCCTTCTCGTCAATCCCGCGGTGCCATGTTTATACAACTTGTACGACTTGCACTGAACTTCCACCATTTTAATTATGTTTAACGTCAACTGTCAAAACGCTGCCTCTCTGACTCCAGTGGAGTCCGCGCCTCTCATCTCCAAGCACATCAGACCTTTGACTGGGCGGGGAGTTTTATTTTAATTTTTCATTTCTTACTCGATCTTAAGGAACGATGGCATCAAACTGTAGCCTCCCGCTCCTTGTTTTTGCCTTTCTTTTCTTCCGAGTGCCCAAGATGATCCATTTTGTCCCGTTTCTAAAGGACAATAGCTCTTTATTCCCCCCCGAACCCTGTGAGTCTTCATCAAACAGCTGGCGGCCTAAACAGAACATCAAAAATACATTAACATTCATTATATTCGCTCAGGTCTTTTCTTTTTATAACCCATGTTTTTGGAGGGGGAGAAGTGGTGGAGGGTGGGGGGGGTAGCAGTCTGGGTGGTGGAGAAGTCCTCAGCATCAGGCGGGGAAATGAGAGAGACTGGACTCTAAAGCGAGTCCCCAGCGCCGACCTCCTGAAGGCAGGAGTCTATATTTACCCGGGTCGCCCTGCCTCCGATGCCACGGCTCATTTCCTGTGGGGTCCCGCATGTTTTCAGAGCAACAGCTGGGCCGACTGCGGCACGGGGTGGTGAGACGGCCTGGCCTCTCGGGGGGGTCAGGCTAGTGTTTGAAAACAGGATCCTGCTCCCTGGTTTAGGCGAGTCTGGCACGCTGGCTGTGCGGCCCCCTCTCTCTCTGAGATGTCTTTGTCAGTGAATCTGTGCAGTGCTGGGTGGCGTCTGCGCTGCCAAACTAAAACACAAACATAATTGTACAATCCCCCCTCTCAACACTCCCCTGTCTCCGTTTAAAATGCGGCATCATGTCCACTGATCCACAGTTTGAAATGCAGTGGGCCGTGAAAATGTTAACGTCATAATAAAAAAGGAGTTCTAGTTAATGACTGACACCTCCCTCGCTCCCGGACCGCGGATCATGTGGCAAGAGCCTCAGCCTGGAGCACGGGGAGGGTCCGACAGCCCACGGGTCTCTCGCCGGGACCCGAGCAATGATACCGGCTCACTACAGCCTCCGGTGTCTCTGCAGTTCTGGCCTAGTGCCGCTGCCACTGCTGGGGTGTCACTGTTGTAAGTGTGCGGTTTTAAGGAGACCTGGAAATGAAAAATAAAGATCATCTCATTCTGTTTTTAAAGTTTACAGGACTGGGAGTCGCACTGGGATCCAGTCTGTGACCCTTACGCATGACTTTGTATATTTCACAGGGAAGTACCACCTTTGTTGCGGCTTTTTCCTGCCTTGACTTGCCGTTGTTCACAAACCTTGAAAGGGGTAGCAACCTGGGTAGCAACCAAACAACTAATACACTGGTCCCACTGCCAATAAAACTAAAAAACCTCATCTTCAAACAGGAGAGGACCTGCAGACACCTGCTATCGTAGTCCTCGGGGGGTTCGCCTTTACCTGAGAAAGCACTGACAGCAGCTCCTCAATAAAAAAATCTATTAACTCCCACCGTTTCCACAGCGCTAAAGACACGGCCTCGAATAAGGGTTTCAATAAGCTGACCCAATGAGCTAATGTGTCCCGCCACACCCCGGGTATCTCACCGCCAGAAATATTCTCAACTGTATTGGAGAAGCAAGATCGAGCTTTCCAAACATGAGGATGGGACGGTAGCTGGAGGGGGCAACGGTCTGATGTTTAAGCGTCTGCAGGATGCCGAACGAAAACAGAGAGACCGCGAGCAAGGTGTGTTGCATTTCCTCCATTACCTCACTGTGCTTCAGAGGCAATAAATTGAAGACTCTGGATGACAAGATGCTCAGTGGGTGGCAACGCTCATAAATTCTAGCCTTGGAGAGGATTTGGAAACGTTTTTACGGACGCAGTCAAATTCTCGAACATACGATTGCAGAAACGCACTTGCAAAAATAGTACACAAGGAACGAATAAAGACATTCATAACAGTTATAACAGACCAGATTCCCACAGGATTAACTTAGTGTATCCATGAAATACTGGCAAATGACAGATGCATTAATTCACTAGGAAGTTCATCTTGAAGCTTTTCCACTGACAGTAATTTATTAGAGAAGTAAAAGGTCAAAAAGCCAGAAACCATTTCAAAATCAGCTTTACTCCCGTGTCCGATGCAGGGTTTAGCCTAATCATCTTTTACGGAGGGCAGCCCTGAAAGTAAACGACGCACAGTGCAACACGGCGTATTGTTCAAAGATGGACTCGGTGCGGGCTCATCACCCAGCCAGCCACAGCGCAGAAGAGAAAGCTCGAAAGAATTCAACCAAGACACACGGCAGATGCCATTAATTAAAACACAAATATGCCGATGAAAATGACAAACACATGCACTGCGTCGGGCAGAGAGACAGCGGCAGGCGACACTCGTCAAGGAGAGACGCCGCCAACTTCAGACACTGGACCGGAGAGCGGAAATCCAGTTCTCCTTTTCTGCCGTGCCCAGCCATGTCCGCATCATTTCTCAGAGGTGCCTCGATCCTCAGCCAAGTTTATGGTCAGTGAAAAACTTTAAACATAATCACCACTATCTAAAATAAACCACTGCTCACCCCAAAAATAACAATTAACAACTGGGCACTGTTATTAAACTGTGTTTTATGTCTGCAGTAAGAAGAAAAACAAGGACTAAAATATTTACAGATTATATACGGTGATTACAAAGCGACTTGGCCTCTGTCTGCTGCTGCCAGAAAAATATACATCTATATACGGTCATACATGTAAAGTACATATGAATTATAATTGTAATTATTGCTGCAGTAGACTGGCAAAACCAACCTCATAGACTGGGGAAAGGCCACTTTAGATATGAAGGACTGGAGTGCCGCAAGAGCCTTTCATTTAGCAACCGATTAAGACCTGGGGATAATGGGATCTGACTCATTAGTTCAGAACAATTCATTTAATTAAGTCATCAAGGTTTGCGAAATGAAAACCAGAGAGGTCCATACCTGTTGTGTAACACTGTGGGATGCTCACGAAGATGGTTCTGTACAACTCAAATATCTGCCGTGACAAAATGAAGCAAAGGCAACACGCAAGGAGGACAAACACGGCCTCACGGGTTTGAAGCATAATGCGTGTATTCCTGCTCACCGGGGCAGGTTTAGGTTGTTGGATGAGGTATGTGTCGTCCTTTTATTCAAATCACGTTATCCGATGGGTCACAGCAGTGCAGTGATCAGGACAAGCAGGCTGGAGGCCAGAGGGGACCGGGGAGCTCGATCGGGCCCCAAGTCAGAAGAGGACGAGACTAAAAGTTTGTGGAAAATTAGGGTGAACGTAAGAAAGTGTCCAGTCGCGAGGAGCCCATTCACCCCATCGTGCTCGTTTGGTGTCCATTAATAACTAAGTGATCCAAGGATCCTATCCAGTCTGTTTTTGAATGTTCCCAAATTGTCTCTTCAGCCACATCGCTGGGGAGTTTGTTCAGATTGGGATGCCTCTCTGTGTGAAGAAGTGTCTCCTGCCGTCAGCCCCCAGACCCGCCTAGACGCAGTGCTAAACTACTGATATTCTTACTGTAGTCAAAAACACATATACAGCCATGTTTTAGCACACCCACACACACACCTAGTTAATTTAAACTACTGAAACTATCTTCCTTAGAAAGTAATTGGTTAAAACATAAAAACTATATAAATCTGCTGCAGCGTTTTGATTCCAGTAAAGGCAGTTTGGTCACAGAAACCACAGCAGACTAAGTTTGCACAACAGCACGACCTAGGGTGCAATCAGGGCAATTCCTCAGAAAATGAAGAAATCTCTGAGCCACTTCATTGCATTTATTATACGTTTTCAGGGGCCTGTCTCTTGTATCAACACAGTGGCTTAAAAATACACAGCATGAAGGCTAAAATGTGTTTTGGTTATATATATATTTAAAAAATCTAATAAAAAAGGTGTGGAGCAAGCTGGAAGTCAGATCTTTATTTTGATAACACTGCTCCTTTTAAAACCAGTCATGCAAACTCTGAGAACTTGTGATTACTGGCAGTCACCAACGATTTCCACATCCCTCCATCAGCCCCGTCGCCCTGGTATTCACTGCATGGTCAGCAAAAGGGAACCGAGGCACTGAGGCTTGTTTTAATGCCTTCGCGCTTTGCAAGTCCCGCTGTATTTCAGTGGGTGAGCGCAGCAAGAAACGGTGCTCTGTGCGGCCAACTGTCATTTTAGGACACTGGACATTGATCCCAGGGTGTCAATGTCATCTAATAGGGGAGAAGAGAAAAATAAATTGACAGAAGTGACTGAGTAGAAATAATATCCATTCAAATGTCGCTCTTAAATACTCCTCCTCAGCTGTTCAAAGTAGACAAAATCAGCTGCTTTACATTCCTCTTGTCCTGAGCCATTCCTCCCCATGTGACATACCTTTGAACCTGCAACAGTTTCTTGGGGAAACAGACCCATGAATCAAGACACCGACTGTGTTCTTCAGCCAAAGTGACTCAGAAGGAGCCACACAATCCAATAGACGTTGTCGTCGTTTTTCCTTTATGCTGACAATTATTCAACAGCAGTCTTGGGTTTTGGGAAATGGAAATGCATTATGGAAAGGAGTGCAAGATTACTGGAAATTAAACCCAACTGTTCACCTCCCAATCACAGACACAGCGAGCTGGATCTGTGGCCTAAAAGCCCTCAAAGAGAGGTCCTGGTCTGTGTAAGATTTGGCAACGAATAAGCACCTATTTCAGAAGTCACCTCAGGCTTTCAAATATCCATAATCTGAACAGAGGTAGCAAACCATAACCCAGGGAACCGTGGCGCTCTCTGTCCTTGGGCTCCCGACTCAACAGGAATAAGAGACTCAGCCGAGTACAGCGGGAAGAGAAACACAGTCACTGTCAAAACAAAATGCAGATCCCTCAAACCGAAGGGACACAGACGAGAGATAGCCAGTGTCCGGCTAATCCCCTTCATCTCCCATGAAAACGAATTTCAGTTTTGACAAACCAGAAACCTGCCAGATCCAGGGAAATCAGCTAGAGAGAAGATTTACAGAGCGACTAAACACTCACTCAATCTGCCAAATGATTTATCATCCTTATTTAACAAATACTTCTATGGGATAAACGGTGAAGGTAGCTCCTTGTGTTGATCGGCCATTACAGCTGAGGATAACAGCCCCTGTGCCGGGAAGGAGAGCAGGTGACGACACCCCCCCGTCAGCTTCATTGAGGGCTGACACACCGTAAGTGTTCACTTCACACATTCTCCTCCAACCCCAATGAACAGCATCCCTGCCGCTTGGACACGGCCAGTATAAAACATACTAACGGTAAACGCCAAGAGAGGGACCAGGCCCCCAGGCCCCCAGGCCCCAGTGAGAATAACAAGTCTCTTGACCTCTGGAGAACTGGACTCCCATTCAGATCCCCACCAGACAGAACCCGGTGCTTTCATCCATGTATTTTAAACTACAAAACAGACCACTAAGAAAACATGAGTCGGTCTGGTATATAAGAGACTGTCCCATAACAGCAGGCCAGAGATCGGCTCACACAAGTCCAAACTCTCTCTCCCATGAGTCTTCACAGGCTTGTGTTACCAAGGCTGTGGGACAGATGTGGCCAGATGCAATGAAATTGATAAATAAAAACACCCACACAAAAACATTTAAACACTATATGAATAAGTTTCCTGTTATCACTTTGAAAAATAAAATAAATGGAGTTAGCAATGCTGTGGTTTACACATTTCCTCTGATAGGCATAGCAGGCTGCTCAGACACGTAGGGGTTATGGGGCCGAATACCACGTGGCGATTACCAAAACAGGAAATAACTCACAATTCCCAGCTGACAAGTAAAGTAATATACATCATAAAATAAAATAATAAAAATGTTATTTAAATCTTACTCATGATCGTGTCTCTTTCTCAACAGATATCTGCCGATGTGAAGCATCCCCACCCAACCCCAGATGACTACAATCACGGTCATCCTTTTTAGTCGTTTGTGAGGTTTACAAATACGTAATAGTGTCCACAGATTTATCACCTGGACGGCCAATACATCAATCACGGCCACTTCAGTCATTTTGAGCTGACCCTAAATTAACAAAGGCATCACTTGTAGCAATCTCGGGATGTGGAAAGCATAAGATTGCGAGAACCAAGATACTAACTGTGATGGCAAAGAAGGGGCTGACATACCACATGGCTGGGCCAGACTTGGCATAAGAATTGAGGCCACAGAAATGTGCCCCAGGTTCAACATGCCTTAAACCTGGACAGTTTACAAATTGCGTTTTAAACATCTGCACAATTGCTGCACAAAACACCCCAGGTTTGGACCGTCTGGAGCTCAGTGGGACTGGCATGCAGGTAAAAGATCATAAATATACAGTAATAAAATCTTGCACTTAAGGAATAATTAATTAACTGCACAGTTAATGGGATTGATTGATACCTTTATAGGATATACTTTTGTTTCTTGAAAGCGATGGACTGGAACCAGGAAAACAGAAATACAGAGATGCAATGCAATACTCGACAGATGACATGCCTATAAAAGACTGAGGTGTAAAGCTTTGTTGTCTCCATCGACTCATGTAGTTTCTGGCTACGCAACATCTTATTGCATTAAATCCTCAAACACGTCCCCCTCCGGCCCAATACTTTATTGCCCTGCGCGGTATTCCAAGAAATCCTCGTTATTTAAAACCTGTGGACAAAAGCATCTGACCACGGCTGTGCCCTTTTAGAGAGGCCGTAAAAACTCACACAAACGAAAATAGACGTTACCTCAAGAAAATGCATTAACAATATGTGGTCTTAGATTTACAGTGTGAGGAATGCAGGCATGAGCTCTGCAACGGTACAATAACAAAAACAGAAACTGCGGCAAGATGTTAAAACCTTTTAAATAATGTTTGAAAGAGATGGAGGGTCAAGGAAATGGCTGACCTGTATATAGCAAAGCATACATTCTCACATTCTTTAGTTTCTTTGTAAGACCAATTGGACTGCTGCGTTTTCGGTTCATACGCACAATCTAAAGAAATTCTACCAGCATGGGAGAGCTGTCACTCAGAGGGAATGGGTTAAACCCTCTTATACAGGTGAGTGATTAAATCCCATACAACAGGAGATGCTCGTTGTACAATGAAACTTATGAATAAAGTGGTCTTGTTTAACAGGGGGTGGGGGGGACTTTCACAATTTATTAAAGAGCAGCTCTGTCGAAGAGGAGACCGTCTTTCTTTGCACCGTCTCTCGGCCCGCCCTCGTCCGGATCCATTTGCCAGAGGTACCGGCCGGCCCCACACAATCGGCACCTTTCAGTAGATCTGCTCGACCTGCCAGCGGGGAGGAGCCGTGACTTCAGCGATCTGAAATGCACCGCGCGGAGAAAACCTATCCGTCACTCGCAGCTCGCACCGCTGCCAAGGATTGTCGCACACTCAGACAATTCAAATGGGCTAAATGCAGGGAGCTGCGGATGATTTACTTCTCATAAAGAAAGCACACAAAGTAG
This sequence comes from Amia ocellicauda, assembly GCF_036373705.1. Taxonomy (NCBI): domain Eukaryota; kingdom Metazoa; phylum Chordata; class Actinopteri; order Amiiformes; family Amiidae; genus Amia; species Amia ocellicauda. The sequence continues at coordinate 42,867,512 of NC_089857.1, read as the reverse complement.
CTGGCAGCGGCCCAGCCTTTCTTCCTGAAATCGACTCTGCACACTTAACACACTCCGACCCGGAGGACTCTCAGAAACTGCACGAGAGCTACCCCCCACCCCGAGTGTCCGCACTCTCGAGCGCAGCTTAATTCCGTTCTCATTTTCCATCGGGCGGGCCCCGTTAGTGTGAAGAACATCGGTCCCCTCTGGGGCTTTGTGTAGCCCTGGCAGACACGAGCAGTGGGGTTCGTACACTGTGGTGCCACCCTAATGGACAGTTAATATATAAATAGGAAATATGTGTTGTATGGATGACATCAGCAAAGCTTAGGGTATATTGTCAAAAGTGTAGAATTGAGAACAAGGGCAGTGATGTTCAGACTGTACAATGCACTAGTTAGAGCTCATCTGGATACTGTGGACAGTTCTGGGCTCCACACTTCAAGAAAGATATTGCTGCTCTAGAAGCTGTTCAGAGGAGAGCAACCAGACTTATTCCAGGTCTGAAGGGAAAGTCCTACTGAGAGACTGAGGACCTGAACCTTTTCACCCTGGAACAGAGGAGACTACGTGGGGACTTGATCCAAGTCTTCAAAATCATGAAGGGCATCGACCACATCAAACCAGAGGAGCTTCAGATTCAAGACAGAAAACAGGAGACACTTCTTCACACAGAGAGGCGTCACAATCTGAACAAACTCCCCAGCGATGTGGCTGAAGAGACAATTTGGCAACTGTTAGGATCCTTGGATCACTTAGACACCAAACGAGCATGATGGGGCGAATGGGCTCCTCTCGTTTGTAAACTTTGTTATGTTCTTATGTTCTAAAGTGGTCCCAGAAGATTACAGCCCATTCCTGCAATAGAATATATAAAAGGGAGTCAAGGGAAGTGGTTTTACGGAGATGCTTTTGCTGAGATAATCTGCAAGGGCTCAGTAAACTACAGTATAAGGGCTGCGGAGCCTGCATTCAATAACCTGACCCTGCAGGGCATGGATAACAGTTCTATATATATATCTCATCATTAACCATCAGGATATATGGATCCCCTGCTGGATGAATGCTCCCTAAAATGTCTCCGCTTCGATCTACAGCTTCTATTTTCCACACCACACCTACAAAGTTTATTATTTCATCTTCCCATCTTCTGTGTGTTCATCCTCCAGATATTTTTTCATCTCTTGGGATCCATCAGATTGCTTCCTTTGTCCGTCTTTGATCTGTTCTTCTCAGAGTGTTTGGACTTTCTTATTTTACAATATATGAGTCATGATTATAATTAATGCACGTAGTCCAACCAAGTGCAGGGTAGTGTAACTGTGGACGAGCAGAGTTAAAATTTTAATTATTTTTAACACGCTATGGTGCAGAACGAGAAGGGGCACAAAATGGCCGCCCAGAAAGGCACTGGGGGATGAATCACTGCTTGGGAGTACATTGCGCCCAGTCTGTGTGGGACTGTTTCACTAGAGTCCAACTGAGGTCACCCCCCCCGCCACAGGGGCCACAGCACTCTCACCTTTCCTCTAAAGGGATCAATACATTCAATCGACATTTCTGCACGCTCATCCAATATACAAATCAAGCTACATGTCTCGAAGAATGCACAGTTTAATTCTTCAACGTCACATTGCTTCAGTAGATTTTAAAATGCAGTCATCGCACAAGGTCCTGTTAGTTGTCGCAGGTGGAGTTATATAGATGTAAATAAAATCAAACATAGCTGCTTTAAACACATGCATTTGTCGTTATAATGACTATTATACACTCACCTAAAGGATTATTAGGAACACCTGATCAATTTCTCATTAATGCAATTATCTAACCAGCCAATCACATGGCAGTTGCTTCAATGCATTTAGGGGTGTGGTCCTGGTCAAGACAATCTCCTGAACTCCAAAATGAATGTCTGAATGGGAAAGAAAGGTGATTTAAGCAATTTTGAGCGTGGCATGGTTGTTGGTGCCAGACGGGCCGGTCGGAGTATTTCACAATCTGCTCAGTTACTGGGATTTTCACGCACAACCATTTCTAGGGTTTACAAAGAATGGTGTGAAAAGGGAAAAACATCCAGTATGCGGCAGTCCTGTGGGAGAAAATGCCTTGTTGATGCTAGAGGTCAGAGGAGAATGGGCCGACTGATTCAAGCTGATAGAAGAGCAACTTTGACTGAAATAACCACTCGTTACAACCGAGGTATGCAGCAAAGCATTTGTGAAGCCACAACACGTACAACCTTGAGGCGGATGGGCTACAACAGCAGAAGACCCCACCGGGTACCACTCATCTCCACTACAAATAGGAAAAAGAGGCTACAATTTGCACAAGCTCACCAAAATTGGACAGTTGAAGACTGGAAAAATGTTGCCTGGTCTGATGAGTCTCGATTTCTGTTGAGACATTCAGATGGTAGAGTCAGAATTTGGCGTAAACAGAATGAGAACATGGATCCATCATGCCTTGTTACCACTGTGCAGGCTGGTGGTGGTGGTGTAATGGTGTGGGGGATGTTTTCTTGGCACACTTTAGGCCCCTTAGTGCCAATTGGGCATCGTTTAAATGCCACGGCCTACCTGAGCATTGTTTCTGACCATGTCCATCCCTTTATGACCACCATGTACCCATCCTCTGATGGCTACTTCCAGCAGGATAATGCACCATGTCACAAAGGTCCAATCATTTCAAATTGGTTTCTTGAACATGACAATGAGTTCACTGTACTAAACTGGCCCCCACAGTCACCAGATCTCAACCCAATAGAGCATCTTTGGGATGTGGTGGAACGGGAGCTTCGTGCCCTGGATGTGCATCCCACAAATCTCCATCAACTGCAAGATGCTATCCTATCAATATGGGCCAACATTTCTAAAGAATGCTTTCAGCACCTTGTTGAATCAATGCCACGTAGAATTAAGGCAGTTCTGAAGGCGAAAGGGGGTCAAACACAGTATTAGTATGGTGTTCCTAATAATCCTTTAGGTGAGTGTATATTCCTATATTAAACCCTTTGGCTGAGGTTTTGGTAGACAGAAGGTAGAAAAAGCAAGGTCACGGAGGCGAAATCGCCAACAATATGAGCTAAATCTCAGCAAATATTTGCTTGTTCTGCTCGGTTTTATTGTAAAGGGCATTGAAGCAGCAGGGATTTAAAAGCTGGAAGAAAAAAAACGCATTTACTGAAGAGGTTCTTACACAGTAAATTGTCATACAAAGCTTACTTAGCTCTGCCCTACCGATCAAACACTTGAACACAAAAAAAAAGAAAGGAAAAAAAAAGAAAAAATGGAGGCCAGCGGTCCGCGCCGTAACAATCTCCTGAACGCAGCCCCATACGGAGCGGAAATGCAACCGCGCACCAGAGATCCGCACACCGCCAGATCTGAAAGGGGCACCCCGGGTTGCCAAAAGCGGGATTATCTCCCAACAATTTTCCACCAAAAGCCGAGCTCTTTCCTGATCCTTCCGACCTTTCAACGTGAGGTTCAAAGGATACTGGATTACGGCCGATACCAAGTGACAGGTGCAGCCAATTAAGCGCAGTGACTTCCAGTCTTTGGCATGGGGCTCGCGCAGGAAGAAGCGATCCTCTACGAGCACCCACGGGGTGGCAAAGAAACTAACTACTTATCTAGAGGAGACCCAGCGAACATCAAAAAGTGCCTCCCCACGACGCACCTCTCATTAAACTGCAGTTGCTCTTATAAATTCCAACAACTGTGTTATGGTATGCTTTGCTGCTCCTGGCAGCTTTTCAGAGAGAGCGAGAGAAAGAGAGAAAGAGAGAGAGAAGGGTGCACTTTAAAATGGCCGTGGGAATTTAAACAGAGCATTCTTTGCAAACAAGGCTTTCCTTTAACAAAACTGCCTGCCTTTGGGAAAACCACTCGGCGGACACTTTGTACACTCTTACACAAGCCGGAGTTAATGGGTTTCAGAGAGGGGGATGTGTCAATGGGGTTCCCCTACAGTCACACAATGACTAGAATGCCGATTTACCGCTCAGATGTGCAGTACACAGCTAGGTCTGGGCCGACTGGGGCAGCGATCGGGCAACTGCATTGGCGTTCAGGGGGTTTTGAGACTTTTAAGATACCCAGTAAGCCGATTAAACAAGGCCTTTGATCAATTCCAATAGTGGGAATGCTTAATAATAAAGCAAGCTGTAATTACCAGTTATGTAACGTAATTACATGTTATGTAGATAAACTATATCAATGCATATTAATCCCAGGCAATAAGGCAACAAAAAGTGACTATTTAGAAAGGGGGTGTAGACTGCGCTCAAATTAGAGATACTATGGAGGGTGATCAGTGCCAAAATTAAGATGAACGTGATTATGAACATGAAGATGATTATTAACATGATTATGAACATGATTATGAACATGATTATGAACATGATTATTAACATGATTATGAAGACGAACATGAAGAGGATTATGAACGTGAACATGAAGATGATTATGAGCTCTGGATAGGACAATACGCGCACTGGTCCCGCCCACCAGCTCTGATTGACAGAGTTCAATGTTTTGTCACATCGAAAAAAGAAATACAAGAGACGCTACGAAATGTAGAAGCGCACTGAGAAATGTAAATAGCAAAGAGACAAACGAGAAATAATATATATATATATATATATATATATGTTGAAACTAATTAATGTATAAATACATGTTTAAATAAATAAACAAATAAATAGATGAATACATAAATAGATAGCCCTAAATGTCCATGTATTTGTATAATCGTGTATTTATTTTCTCTGTGTAGGTTTTTAAAATGTAAGCTTGGATAGTCCTCCATACTTTGAAAAAATACCAGTCTCACAGTCGTGCGCCTTACCCACTACTCTGGAGCCTCACTATGGTGCTGCGGTGAATGTGCATTGTGACGCGGGAGAGCGGGGTTCGAGTCCTCGCCGAGTCATTACGTTATGAATAAAGCCCTCCTATATCTTTATGTATATGTACTATAGCTCCACAATACATTGTATAAATCCTAAAATTATTGCAATAGAGTAAAATCTAGGACTTAATCTAACACCTCCCTTTATATATAGATACCGTGTGAGCGAGTAGATGTGTCTCTAAATTTTCCACACAATATGGAAACTATTCAGTGTTAACTTCCATTGAAACACGTCTGTCCGCCATCCCTCTGCGTCCGACTTCTGACCACTTTCTTTGGCAACATTGTAAAAGCGGACAGTGCATCTGCATCTTCATCAGTGGTATTTTTTGGGTCCAAATTATGATGTATGGATGATGTTTTTTTAGGTATATTTATTTATTTATTTATTTATTAGTTTATTTATTTCAATATGTATTTATACATTCATTAGTTTCAACATGTATACATTTATTTCCTGTTTGTCTCAGTGCGCTTCTACATTTCGTAGCATCTCTTGTATTTCTTTTTTTTTCGATGTGACAAAACATTGAACTCTGTCAATCAGAGCTGGTGAGCGGTAGCCAGTGCGCTTATTGTCCTATCCAGTGCTCATAATCATCTTCATGTTCGTCTTCATCTTCATGTTCATAATCATCTTCATAATCACGTTCATCTTAATTTTGGCACTGATCACCCTCCATACATACTTTATCAAATCATCCTTCGTATATTATAAATATTATATCCCTAATGTTAACAGTTTCGAATGTAAAGCTACTTATACACCTTCCACAGTTGCTGTATGAATGTAGTCCACCCCTGTTTTGAAAGTTTACAGTCATCTACACAAAAGAAGTGCTGGAAATGTGTAGGTACACCTGGACACTGGTATTATTTTAACTTTTATTCTATCGTCCCCCAGGGTTTAACAATGCATCACTGGAAAGGCATAAACAGTACAGATGAATTCATTATGTTTTTACAGCTCTGAAAATATGACTTTCTGCATTTAAATAGTATATTTTGTTATCAGCGGTAAACCAGCTTTATTGCCTAATATTTTTATTTTTTAAATTATTTAATCCAAAAGACCCTCACCTGTATACTGACCCTAACGAGTAAGATCACACACCACATGATCAGCCTTTAAGAACACAATACTGTGCAACTGTATTCCTCCTCTGAAAAACAGAACTGGACCGTTCTACCCAGATAATCTTCACCGAACAGTTGAATTTTTCAAGAACTGGTTCATGACAAAACAACAGCAGGAGAATAACAAAATCTACAATAAGTAAAATAATAATCCAGCCCTGGACGAATAAACACATTCACAAAACCAGTGGCTGTAGAGATGTGCGTATTCTCAAACAGGAACCATGGCTCGGGGCATAGTGTGTCCGGTGGGAAGAAGATGAAGGGGGCCACACGGCCACACTGACAACTGAGAGAACGGTCACTCGGCCACACAAGGTGAAACCCCCGTGGGGCTGTCGTTTCTGAATGTCTGACCAGCTGGTGGACCAAGCCACCACAGCACGAGTCACTCAAGACAGCATGCACTGCCTTATTTCAAAATCTTCAGTGGCACATACATGGAATTGGAAAAAGAAAAGAAGAGTTCAGTGCCCAGTATTTGACTTGTCCTTGTTCTGCACAGACCCACTCACAATGTTTATGTTTTGCAACACAAGGGAAGCCCCTGGCCTTATTGTGCCAAAACGCCACGTCAACCGAAGCACTTAAGTCGAAGTCAACAAAATGCGCCTTTGACCCACAAAGAGAGAAAAACTAAAAAGGAAATTCTTGCACTCTTACAGAAACTATGACGTCTACTCTGTATTGGAAAACAGAGATAATTCTGCAATTGCCAAGCAACTAGCCTTTAGTTTTCATGCGGTAACAACTATTATTTTTATATTTTGTTCTGGCACTACGTGAGCATAGAAATATCAAGGTATTACTTATTTTTTTGTAGAATTTTTCCCTTAGGACTTTAGGTAGACAAAAATAAAGTGAAAAAACTACAAGATCCGTCACGACAGCAGAGTGTGTGAAGCAGAGGACTGAACTGGACCGTATTCAATGCCATTCATGAGCTTTGAGGTAAGTTAGCTGTGGCAGGATTGGCCGGGGCCAATCAGGTCAGGTTATCTACTGGATGTGAAGGTTATTTCCCAGCACATTACTGGACCGGTTTCCTGGGCCTAAATGGCTTCTTATTTGGCACTCTGCATCGCCCAGCTCAAACACAGCGTCTTACATGTGACTTGTGTTGCGTCTGCGACAGACCCTCTAAAGACAAGGCCACAGTGTTTGCACACATTCTCTGAAACAGTGCTGTCCATCAAGTCATTCGGGGTCATAAATATGGCCATTAAACTGCACTTATTGATCAAGGACCTTCTTCTCAGAGTCCGCTGAACACCGATTCAGCCCAGAGGGGAAAAAACATTTCAATTCAAATTTGTTTCAATCCCCTACACCATCGGTGTGAGCGAGATCTGAGACGCTCAAGGTTGTCTCCATCAGAAGGTCTTCATTTAGAGATGTGTTTCCAAACCATTACGGTCTCCAAAAGTATAGTGAAAGCAGAAGCCACCTCTTAGCCAGTGAGGCAATTAAAAGGCACAGTCCTGTCCGTTTGCTTTTCTTCTCCGTTCTTTTTTTCCTCTTTAAGCATTAAGAAAACACGAGGCGAGCAGCCAAGCCAAACAATTGGAGGCACTGTTGTACCTGAAGAAGTGACCCCCTGCACTCTGCTTTGGCCACAGCGAGCTTCACAATGCAGGCCTCAGTCTCACCTCCCGGCGTATCGAATGCCCTCTCCCAGGTCACCCGAGCATCCTCTTGCCCCGATTGCTTGTTCTCCAGGTGACCAGACGCAGGCACACACTCGGCCTCACCGACACACAGCCGGAGTACAGCCAAGCGGCAGGGAGATGAAATACAGCACAGTAACAATCCAGGCTTTGTCTCCATCCAACACTATACCTACTGGCCTGCTTTGAAGCCCAGCCAAGAAAAACCACTGTGTTGGGTTACAGCTCTTGTGGCCAAACAATCTGCACTTGTGTTTAATATACTACAGTCTGTCTGCATTTTACTCGCTGCCAATCATCTGTGAGGGCTGTTGCGTCTGGATTTTTATTTTATTATTTTTAATACAGAAAAGGTGTGTTTGTTATGGGCGAATGTAATGTGCAACGAGCGAGCGATTACAGGAGTGAATACAAAAATAAAAAAGACGCAGAGCTTGTCAGAATGCCTGCAGGGTTTCAATTATCCTCCTCTCAAGTCTTTTGATTGACGGCCGGTTTGAAAAAACAAAACCTAGCAGTTACACTCAAGATAAATCTTGCGAACACACAGGTTGACAGAAGAAGAAGAAATAATGCAGTCATCTATCCTTCAGCAAGTCTTATACAAGTAACAAGCCATAAGTATGTTGCAAACTAGACTTACAACGGCACTAAGAGGACGCCCGGTCTGGCCCGGGAACAATAAACACTCAAACACAGTCTGCAGCCGAGACGAACGCCTGAAACGAACAGAAACATAATCCAGGTAAGAACACCCATATTAGTCAGCGCAGGGGTGCCCAGGTCATGTTGGAGCGTAACAGCAACGCAGAGCAAACACAGCATCTGAGAAGCTTGTCTGGGTTTGGACGCGTTTATGGCCCGCGATGTACAAGTTAAACACATTTTTCTTGTCATCTGTAACTGACAATAAAAATCGAACATGTTTTCAACTACCGCAGCCCGAGCTGTCGGCACATCGTCGATTGGCAATGCTGTTGCTTGGTTTTCAACAATAAAACTCCAGCTTATTTTTTATCTTCTTCTTATTATTATTCATTTTCATAAATGCCTGGTCCCAGTCACCAGCAAAGGAATCTTCGTAAGACGATTGATCTGGGTGGCGATTTTTGTCTCCCCGAGAATAGAAGTGTGTGTGTGTGTGAGATGTAACTGAAAATATAGAGACCCCAATTAAATACAAGGGATTTACACTTTTGTGTACAAAAATGAAAGGTCTTTGCTCCGCTACGTGCTGGGCTTGTACACAATGCAAGGCTATGATGTGCATCTTGAACTAAAAACCTGATGGATAATTATGTAACCAATTGGAAATTAAACAGATCTGATTTGATTAAATTAGATTCAATAACCAACATGGCAATATGTCCTATGTAATCACAATTTACTAAAAATAACTTTTACACAATGAAAATTACTAATCCAGGGGGCAAGGTGATCTTTTCTTCCCCTGCCTGATTTTAATTTGCTTTGAAAACAACACCTGGTCCTCCAGGGGCTTTACAAAGGCAGGGAAAGAGTCTAATTACACGGCTCTTTCAGCTGAGGTGCCTTCAAAACCAGAAGATTTAAAAAAAAAAAAAAAAAAAAAAAAAAAAAAACAGTCAAGGTAATGTAATTGCAGTTTGATAATAACCCTAGCAATTAATTAGTTTACATAATAAAAATAATTGGGAAGCAAGAGTCTTTGATCTGAGCAAAACCCAACCACAGACGTGTCTTTGTTTCAACTCATTTGTAGATTCGGAAGCACTGTGGCTTCACTTCACGTTAAGAAAATGTGTTTAATTTATTGACAACACAGTGTACGAAATACTGAACTCTGCTACAGTCGCACAGCTAAACGCAGTCAAAGGCAGATGCAGTAGAGCAGCAACACATTTCAGAATATTTATTTTCCGAAAAGAAAAAACGAACGTTAATGAAACGGGCGCTCGAATAATCTTATTAACAGGGTCAGTGTGAGCAGTTGTCCAACATGATGACTAGCCATCGAATTCGGTGCTGTGGGTCATCATTTATGTCAAAGTTCGCGGGAAATTAATTTACAAAACCATTCAGTGAAATACAGATTGCCGTTTTATATTATAGACTTTAGATGGCAAAACAACCGGGGACATAAACTGGAACGGCATATTTGTTTGAAAAGAAAACGAGGAAGACCACTTCCCAGCCCACAGTCATCTCATTTCTCCATAATCTCTTCCCACAAATGAGGTGTTGAAACAAATCATCATGACCTTCCGTTTTCAGGGTTACTTCCTCATGACATCTGCAAAATCCCACCGTGGATTAATCCCAACTCAGGCATCGGACATCTCCCCCGGTTGTTGATGCACCACAGAACCCGGCGTACAGAACAGGCGGATGACGAATGAGAATTCCTAACCACGAAATCATGAGTTCTGTGCGTAAGTGGATTATTTCTCTCCACAAATACAAATGTGTAAGGACTGGGTGCAAAAAACAAAAGCAAAGTTACGAATGAAAGAAGATCTCGCAGAATAAATACAAATGCCACTGAAACCACCTTGGTTGACCAAAAGAACAAACTCAGGAATAGGCACATTGTCTGATATGGCAATTTCTTTCTTAGACAACGGTATGATGGACTAAATTACTACATCAATCTCTGTACCTCTGCTGACTGGATTTTATTATTTCTGAAAAGTTTTAATCGCACCATGCATCAAAGAGTCCCTGCTTCATCAAAAAACACATAAACATTTAAATAGTCCAACGTCTTGACCGGCTAAGAGGCAAGTCCTGACGTTGCCTGCCTCCTCTTTCCACAGAGGATTAATGAGATTACACCCAACCTCATTTCACTCCTAACCTTCAGTCTCGACCCATTCCTATGCCCAACCTTTGACCTACTAATGCCAAGCTCTAGAACACCACCCTGCGCACTAATCTGGTTTAAATGTGCCGTGTGGATCAAAAGAGCCTTTTCTAAGGGTCACAAGAAAGGAAAAGAAACGCAAAGACGTTACACAAAGCGGCAAACATGTGCGTGGTCTTCCCGTTCAATCCCACTCCTGTGCTCGCCTGCGTCCACGGGGGACTCCGACAGACACGGCCCGCGGGCGGCTCTCGGGCTGACACATTCCTCCGTGTCACAATGAAGGGGTTAGGGTCTGCCTGTTTAGCTGGGTCAGGTTTACTACAGAAATGGCAGCCCTTTGGCATGTCAGAATGACTGCCAGCCTTCGGTGTGCATCAGGGTTTCTGGACCCAGTGACTTGGTTTTTGTCGACCATCACCTTTTCTCTGTCAAGAGTGGTCGTAGTCCCAAATCAAATCAGTTAAGAAAAACAGGGAAATGAAAAACTGCCGTTATCGATGTCAGAACACCTAAGTTACAGATGGCGTTCGAAGCTAAATAAAAAATAAAGCAGACGAGGTAAATGAAGTACAGGAGTTACACTCTGCACACTGGATTGTCCGCGAAGTAAGAAAACAGTCCTCTAGTCCCTCTCTACACAGACACAACAGGCTTTTACAAATGTACTTTCAGTTTTGATTTCCTGTGTTGTACAGGTCTGAACTGACACGTAGGACTGCAACAACATCGCTCTGCATTTTGGCCACACTGAATACAAAAAAAACAAACGCACACATAAATAAATCAACCAAAGCCTTATTCCATGATCGCAGTCAAGTGTGTATGCGCTTTGGAACAGTATGGGACATAAATAATACATCCAGCGATAACATAGAAGCCAGCACAGAGGAACCTTTCACAGCCGTAATCAGGGGAACCACAACCTGAAATGAATCTGCGATGTGACGGGAGATTTTGCTGTCCAGAACCAGTGTGTCCTCGGCTCTGTGCAACGACAGGCAGCGGTGTATTTAAATTAAGCCTCTGACACGTACTACAAGCACACAAGCAGATTGGCCTGACTCCTGGGCTCGTCTCTTCCTCACCGCAGGAGGACTGCTCTCTAAGGCTCCTCAGTTTTGCTTTGTTCGACGTTTGTCTAACAGGAATATTGTCTAACCCGATCCTGTCATCAACCACATCCGTTTTTCATTATCCGAGTTAGTTTGGTATTGGGAAGCAACTGTATTCATTCATTCATTTATTCTGGAAGTTGATAAAGCACACCTACTGATCCAGAGACTCTGGGGTTTCAGTTGAGGTGCTCTAATATTCATCAAATGTTTGTGTGGTCTCCAGGTATCAATTTCAAAATCAAGAAATAACAAATTAAAAAGGTTCAGAGAGCTACAATCGCAGAGGTGACACGACGACCCTATGTATGGCTGGTGCCCGAGGAACGTCTGCTATGCTTCTCCCGAGGGACTGGAGACCGGTGTCTCTGATCAGCACCGACTGTAACGGTGTAAGAATGCATTGTTCCAGGGAGCAGTGTCAGATCACAGCCCTCTGGAGGAATGTATTGGCACTCGGTCGTGTCTGTCTCGTGGGAAGAGATTTCATGTCCGTGCCATTTTTTCCTGCACCTTGCGAGACCTGCACAATCCCATTTGATGTCATTCCAGTGAATTCAGCAGTTATTAATAACAGCCATATTTCAGCATGGCCTCGGCTGTCCGGTGATCCTGGATGGCTCAAAGCATCTGTACACGAGGAGCCTTCAAAAACACCATGACATCATTAAGGGGTGACAGAACCGCCACCTGTCTGTGTTTCCAGTGTAAATAAAGTTAGCATAAAAATAACTACCAGGGCCTTCATTTCCCCCTAAAAAAGGAAGATGCAATATATTTATAGCTCCTAAAATAACCTTGCTTTTCCGATTTCTGAGACCTGTCTTCAACACGCATGAATATAAAACAAGCCGAGTGTGCTCTGACACCGGGGAGATTGCATCGCTCATGAAAGGACTACATTGTCACCTTGCACAGTAAATGAAACATGCCAATCAGCAGGAGAACATTAGACTCCTCCTCATACTTGGTGTTCAAGTAAGAGTATAATATCCCTCAAAATCCAATCTGAACAATTATTAGTGTAGCCCCCATTTGAAACTACATTTCTGGTTCAGCACAAATAAAAAGTAACATACCCATATAGGTTACCTCACAGTAAGTGCTGTTTGTCCCACTCAGCTCCCTCTATACAGGTCTGTCTTTGTCTACGGTCTTTTTTGGTTAAGACCAATCAATCACTTTTGATAAGGCATTTCTCACACATTAGTATTCATGTTCGTCTCCTTCCACTGACAGTTCTATCAACTATACAAAAATAAGGATCTACATAAGGAATAAGGAAAATATAGGTTTAAACTTATGTAGTAGATCTGTTATCATTTTTAACAACGTGAACAAATTACCCCTGAATGTATCAAGCTGGCAAAAAAGGGCAGAACCAAGAACGAAAAATACCCACGACAGCAAACAAAACTAAAAGAACCTGAAAAAGTTAAAAGCAATAAATAAGTAAGTCCTGTATGGCGTGTTCATTTCTATTTGCAGTTCTCATATCGACTTCTCTCGACCCTCAGTTGGGCATGGGAAGGGTATCCACAGCCGCAGTGAATTTCACACATCACTGTTGCGTTTCAGAAGACTGACACTGCCTCCCACTGGCCAGCCCGGAGCGCTGCACTGCACAAGTGTGACTCTCACTCTGCCCTGTCCTGCCCTGGCCACTAACGCAGGGACAGGGTCCGCTTCCAGGTAAAATGGAGGACACACCGGAGTAAGCAACACAAAAACACACGAGAGAGGAAACGGAGGGTGGGTTGGCTGCAAAAGATATCAAATCATCAGGTTTGCACCATACAGAAAAATAGGGAGTCTCATTTCACCTATGAATGAAAGCTGGTTGAAGGCAGTTCAGACATCCCTTCCTCCATATACATCTACAAACACACACCTCTGATGGCTTCCTGAATACCCAACACCAAACACTGCGGCATTCAGACCAGGAAGCATCACCAGCCAGCACAGCAAAACAGCAGCACGTCTGGCGGACCATTTAAATCCTGTTCTGGCCATGCTGCTGCTCTGTGAGGCAGTCTGGCTGCCCCTGGAAGCATCACAATGAAAAGCCTGATTTGTGATGCTGGCGATGAAGTGCTGTGAGCTGTCAACCAGCAGGGCAGCGACATGGGCGAGTTCACAACATCTCCTACATTGGTTAAAACTGCACCACAGGACGTGAAATTGTGCAAATATAACCAGAGGTACCGAAGCAAAGCAGGAGCCCGATACATAACTTATGACATTTCATGTTTTCCTCTGAAATAACCAAGTTAGGGACTTCTCATTTTTCAGAATTAATTCTCTGCACAAAACTGCCCCCTGCTGGGAAAATAAACAAGCGGTTCCAGATGTGTCTGTATTCTACAAACTGAAACAAACAAACCAGCGAGCAACCTCTGCACCGAGGGGCACCCTGGTCCAATCATCAGGACATGGACGATGGTTTGAAGATCATGTTCTGGTTAAGAAGAAAACCATTACAAAATAAAATAATTGAATGTGCAATCAAACCAATTAAAAATGGCATACACACTCCAGATAAATATGTAAATCAATCATAAGGACATAAAGTGGACAAAGGTGTCCATTAATAACTCAGTGATCAAGGATCCTATCCAGTCTGTTTTTGAATGTTCCCAAATTGTCTCTTCAGCCACATCGCTGGGGAGTTTGTTCAGATTGTGACGCCTCTCTGTGTGAAGAAGTGTCTCCTGTTTTCTGTCTTGAATGCCTTGGAGCCCAATTTCCATAGGTGTCCCCGGATCCGTGTGTCAACTGAATACGGTTTAAAATGGACCATATAAAATGCAAGGATGATCATTCTTTCCCTTCACACGAGAAGAGATCACAGTGGGTCAGAGACACAGCGACTGAACAAAAGTCTATTATCATCTTGTGTGCAGTACAAGACGAAGATCAATAAATATAAAGCCAGCTGTGTGGATCGGCCTTACCTCCGGCTGGTTTTCTTCTCTTCCGTGGGCTCCGGCTTCACCTCCTCGGTCTTATCCCTCCTCAGTTTCTTAGAGACGCGCTCCTTCATCTGTTCCCTCTCATCGGTGTCATAGTCCGCCTCGGCCTCACTCCCTCCCTCCACCTCCTCGTCCTTTTTAAAGAGAGAGACGGAAAAACACACAAATCAACAGAGTCATTTTCTTTTCCTTCCTCGCTCCGTCAAGATCAATGCCCGGCCCAAGTTCCTGTTCCTCCAGAATGCACAGGTTCGATCAGAGATGAGGGGGACCACCGGCCAGTCCGCACAGCAGCGTGGCGGGAGGTTACACCAGACCGCTCTCTTGTATTCATTACACGCGTCTTCACAAGACGAATAAAAGAGCGTGAATTAAAGATGCACTGCACTGAAAACCCTGTACTGCGTGGGACAGACAATCTCACGGCTGTTACACCCCCAGAGCTGAGAAACGTCTATATGTTCAATCCAAAGGACAAAAAGATGTAACCTACCTGCGATAAACCTTCCTGCGTCCTTTTAGATGATTTTCTAGGAAGACAGAAAAGAGAAAGTCAGTATTCGGGGAGTGAATCATTCGAACAGGTGAGTTTGCACATTTCCCGGTACACTGCCATGCCGTTTACGCTGCGGGGTGAACTCTAGAAGCCCATGTTTGGAGGTAGACTGTATCTGTCGCATCGCAAGGAGCTCAATAGCTGGACAAAAGCACCACCGGGGAGAACAGTGCGTGTTATTTCACCTGTCCACGGCGGGGACCGAGCTCAGCCGTGGGTCGTCCTTCAGCAGGTCGTGGCTGCTCTTGCTTCGGCCTTTCATACTCTGGGGAATATGAACAAGATATTCAATCGATGGAGGTGGCAGACATGAAGAAAGGAGAGCTGGAACACAATTACCGAGCCTGAATGGCTTCATTAGTTTTGGTATGCAGAACATTCCCCAGTGCTGTTGAACAAAGCCACTCTTCCTGCACAGCTCTCAGTAATATATCATAATAATCACATAACTTGCTATATTTATTTATGAGCCGATTCCCTTAGTCTGGGCAACACATTATAGAACACAAACAGCGAAAGGGCGACTGTGGGAAAATGAATACCTTTTAACAGCAACTCAAATAAAAGAAGAGTTTCTGAACTGGTCCGCATGAATGCGTTTGTCCTGCGTTTGTCGCTCATGGTGTTACAAAGGGCCCCGCAGAGCTTTCACAGCTGTCTCAATTACCTGGCTGACTTTATTGACCATCTCCTCCTCCTCTTCAGCTTCCTCTCCAAACGACAGCAGACTGAAGTTCCTGATGACAAACGCAACAGTTAATGTTTTCACCAGCTAATGACGGGGCAATCTGAGTGACCCCACTGGCCAGCGAGCTCATTAATCACGCATCCCCTGGCAGCTGCCGACAGATGCCCCTCAGAGCAGCGGTCAGCCAGTCCTCACAGACGCCCCCCTATACATTCGTCTCTACCTACACTCCCTTCAGACCTCCTGCGCCAGGTCACTCACTGTGTCCCCACTCCGCCCCCTTCTGAGAGCCCACTGCTTTTCAGACCTCGCCCCCAAGTGGTGCAACGACCTTCTGCAGGTTATAGGCATCCTATTATAGTTATTACACACATGCACCCAATAAAGAGGATCTTCTAAGCACATGATTTAAATCGACTATAGTAGGTGTTGAATTTTGGCAGATTCCTACAAATCTAAATAATGAAACATCTGCAAACCGTCTACAGTAATCAGAGGAGATCTCCAATTAAAGTCTGCAGGGAATGTAATAATTACTTTGTTGCTTTGGACTGTGATTTCTTTCCTTCTTCCTTGTCTTTGTCCTTTTTGGTTTTCCTCGTTTCCCTCGGGACAATGTCGTCGAAGGGGTTGTGTAGAACCTGGGAGAAGACATTTCAGGAAGATCCAGTCATCAGTCAAGACATACAGCAGCAGCTCCATTTAAATCTAAGTGACCTCGATACATTTCCAACACTTTCAGTTATAAAAGCAGCGCAAAGCAGAATATCTGGCTCGTCTTTTAGCAACTCAACAGAGGCGAGCGTCTAGGTCTTAAAACAATTGTCCACTTGCCTCCGCGCCCCGTATCTTGTGTGGATTCAGGGGTCTTTCGTTCTGATCGGTTTCCACTTCGGCCAGCCGCAGCAGATTGTACACTGTATCGCCAGTGACCTGAAAAGCAGACAAGTGTGAAGGACATGTGCATCAGCTGTGCCATTCACCCTCTCAGTTATGTGTACTTTATTAAATCAAGTGAGGTGACTGAAGCTACCAAACACCTGAAGCCTACATCGCGCGTGGAACACATCCGATTTCTTTGCCGACTTGGTGTGAAAAGCAGGGAGCTTAAAACAATTATGACATTCATTTAATTTTTTCTTGCTTTCTTTACCTTCCCAAATATGGTGTGTTTGTTATTGAGCTCATCCGCGCGTCCCAGAGTGAAGAAAAACTGGCTGCCATTGTCGTGGGGGCCTGCGTTGGCCATGGCAGCCAGGCCTCTTCTGTTGAAGCGCAGTCTGGAGTGGAACTCGTCCTGCGGGGGGGGAATCAAGATCAGCAAATAAAGGCAGCGGCTCCAAGGCCTTTTACAGCGACAATACCGAGAGCACAAAGGAGAGCGGTGGCCTCGGTCAACGTTTCTCTCGAACGGTCATTCATTTAAAGAGTCTTGAGGCTGCTGTTCTCGTTCGCCTGGCAGCAATCATTGCTTTATTATTATTATTATTATTATTGCTTAGCAGATACTCCAGCGTCCTGACAGAAGTCACAAAAAGAAACTAACAGTATCAACACAACATATTACAGAAAGTGCAATTACTGTAAGTGCATCTTTCTACTGCTTTGTCGTACACAGGAATGTACAGTAATACGATTTATTTATGCATTTGCTCTCATTACACAAACACCTTGATCGACATCTCTACGGGCCTGGCCGCCGAGCATCTGGTGACAAGGAAACACTATTCCTCTGCCTCACTCCTCTCCACAAGATCAAAGCTCTCACCTTAAAGGGTCGTCCGTACACCGACTCCCCGCCCTCCCCCGTGCCGGAGGGGTCCCCGCCCTGCACGATGAACTCGGGCACGACGCGGTGGAATATCGTGCCATCGTAGTAGCCTGTGACACAAACCACGGTAAGCGTTCATTTCATTTGTTTGTAGGTTTCTGTCATTGTGTTATTTTTCTTCTTGAGTGAGAGAATGGGAAATAAACACATATGGTCCCTGTCCTGGATCGCTCAAGGTGCAAACGGGACAACAGTCATTCAAGATAAAGCGGTGTCCTGTTGTATGGAGGTAGCAATTATACGTTACAGGTTACAGTTGCGTACCATCAGAGCCCTTCTTGGCTCATATTCCCAGCTACGAGCGCCTTACCTTCTAAGCAGAGCTGCACAAAATTCCTGCATGCTTTAGGGGCTTCCTTGGACCACAGCTCCACGTCAATGTCCCCCGCAGACGTCTTCAACAGAACCTGGGGAGAGAGAGAGAGAGAGAGAGAGAGAGAGAGAGAGAGCGCACATGGCATATCACTGTTTAGCAAAATCTATAAACAGGGAAATACAATTTGTAATTCGTAGAAGACTAGATGATACAGATACAGTGCAGTATAGCAATACAGCATAATCTATATATTTTTTTAAATCATTTGTCAATTTTAATTTTTCAATTAGAAAAAGGTGTGGAAACTACACACAAAAAAGCCCTATGCCCTTGTTTTGGGTTGATACTTTGCCCGGACCTCAGTCTGTCATTATGCTGTTCCACAGACACGACACAATACTGCAGGTTACCATCACAGCCGGTCACTGGCTCAGTGCCCTCGTCAATGATGCGCAGATCCCCGCAGTTCTGCGCAGATCTGCAGGATCCCAGCGATCCCATTGGTGGAGCCGCGCAGAACTGCGGACGTCTGCGCGACAAGAACGCGACCGAGGAAGTGTTTTTGTTCCACCGTCTTCCTCCCGTTTCTTTGTATTGCTGGATTACCGGGAACTAAAATAACCAAACTCGTTCAAAGCACACACGTATTGATCCGTCTGAACACTTTGGTCAGCGTCAGTAATGCGCAGGGACGCGTCTCTTACCTTCCCATTAGTCGGGGGCTCCTGTATGTAGATGTTGCTCATTTCGCCCTGGTTTTACGCGGTAAAGCGATAGAGCAGAAACCCAGCTGTGTAAAGCAGCTGTTCCTTCAGTTTCTGACTAAATGCCTCAGCACCCCCTGTTTTCCCTGTATCAACACCCCCAAAACAAGACCAAACAGAGCGAATATAGCGCCATGTTGTTGAAACATTAAAATGTCTTGGAACAGGAATAAGTGTGTGGGGGGGGGGGGGGGTAAAGGAATATATGTTAACGGAAAGATAGTACATCTTTAAAAACGACGTGGTTATGCGTCAGTGTCTTTAAAATAAAAAATTTCACGACACTGTACATAAATATAGATATTTATTTAATTTTGATCCGTGTAGTAAAAGCGGGTATGACTTAACACCCCTTGAAACACCAGTTTGGATTGGTCTCGCTTTTGCGGTGTTGCATTTTTAGCGGACCCCCGGGAAACCGCGCTACTTAACGCTACACCGATATAGAGGACCTCACTTTCACATTCGTTACTTGATTAGAAATATATATAATATACCGTTATCTACAACTTTTAATAATTTATCTATTCAAGCATTTATACGTAATTTAATTAATATCGGAATAGGCTATTCAATTACGATACTCATCGTGTCTATGTGTAGTTATTTCCGTGTGCTTTTTATTAAGTATATAATTCCAGTATTATTTAATTAGGTTCATACTTTTACCAAAACAACGTGCACTTATTTTTTGAGTAAAGCTTTAGATATTAGTCATGTCTAAAGCAGTACAAAGCAGAGCCCTAAGCTTTGTTTCCGCGGGGAGGGCATTAAGCGATGGACCCTTGCTGGAAGTTTTGAAAGTGTTTGAATGCGTTTCGCACCGAACTGAGCCGAACATCGACTCTGGGCTTTAACGGAGGCGCTCGGCATGGCGGCACCAGGTTTTTATGTCACGATTGAAACAACAGTAATACGTTTGTGCGGAAATTAGCTAAGAGTGCAAACATACATGCGCGAAACGCGGGTGGGAATCAGCGCATCTAAGAGAATGTGCTAGAAACGTCCGGAGGGCTGGATGGGGATGTGAGCGGTTTCCCTGCGCGGCTCTGGACGGTTAATTCACGCTTCCTGCCCGGGTTATAAACGTGTCCAGACCCGCCGGGGAAACCGACTCAATCTCGATCTCAATGCACTCGGCGATTTGGCGACGTTAAAGAGATCGGACATGAGGTCCACGGCGGACAGACGGACAGAGACTGATGTGGCGTCATCTTACAGCCACAGACCTGGCCGTGCGTTGTGCGCATCGTGTGTGAAACAGTGGTCGACTCGTGAAAGTGTCCGGTGTATGGGAGGTGTATGGGAGGAGACACCCCCTGCCCGGGGCTTTCGCTCAGCTGAGCTCTCACTTAATTGATTCCTTAATTGAATTCCTGATTTGCGACGTTTGACTTTTTAAATTGTGTAGTTTAATAAAAGTTGGAGATTTCAAGTTCCACTATAGTTTCATACTGAACATGAAAACTACAACTGTTTAAAATAATGTAAGATCTCAGGTTAGGCTAATTAGTTCAATTAGGGCTCCCTTAAGTACTCTACTAGTAATGAAGTGATTGAGAGCTCGGCTAGAGCAGAAAGCAGGGGCTCCCCAGCATTGAGAACCACTGGGCTGGATAGATTGTGTTCAGTTCATTCATGAGGGATTTTAACACCCGTCATGGGAATGTACTTGTGTGTGTTTTTTCACATTTTGGCTTTCATTCTTTGAGGAAATAACCCTTTCCTTGGACACATAGAGCAGGGCTTCTTAACCTTTCCGTACCCCTCCAGACCCCCACCCAAGATAGACCATGGCAGGCACCTGTACAAAGTAAGGAAACAAGTCCTCGGGATAGTTCTTTTCAAAAACGTTCCTCTGCTCCACCAGGAAACCGATCAAGTCCAGCGCGGCTAAGATTTTTCCTTTTTAAAAAGCATCTCTGCGCTCATGGAGATGGTTGCTGCTGCTGCCAGGGCAGGGGACCGAGGAGCAGAGCGTGGGCTGCAACAGCCGGTTACAGGACTTAGTTTTGATGATCTGTAACTTTGAAACGTCAGCGGCCTCTCTGGAGTGATCATCGCAGGAGGAAAACAATAAGTCAAATTCGGAAAAAGAACAAATCCATGTGAGCTCCCAGTTATCAGAACCTCTGGAACACCTGGATTTGTGATGATCAATTGTTATTTGGGAGCTGCTTTTAATCATTTATATGATTGTCCATGGACCCCAGGTTAAGAACCCCTACCCTAGATTATTATTATTATTATTATTATTATTATTATTATTATTATTTTAATTTTTATTTCTTGTCAGATGCCCTTATCCAGGGCAACTTACAACATAAGTGCAAAAATACAGTTAGGTAAAGGCATCAAACATTACAAATTCAGTTTACATAAAACATAGCAATTCAAAATATAATACATTTTACAACTTCCAATTTACACAGGCAAGTAAAGTAAGTGAGGTCCTACATCCTGGACGGTAAAAGCTAAGTCCTGTCAAGATGTAGAGTCACAGTCAAGGGCTGTGGGAAAGGGAGCAAGGAGCAAAACAATCAAAAACGCAAGAAGCATAATAAAACTGTGAAGTGCTATCTTAAGGGGATTAAAAGGACTAATATTATAAGTACTGTCTGAAGAGATGTGTCTTGAGTAAGCGCCGGAAGGAGGTCAGGGACTCTGCTGTGGGCAGGTTGTTCCACCACATAGGGTTCAGGGATGAGAAGGAGCGGCTCTGGAGGAGGGAGAGTGGAGAGGAGGCAGAGTTAGTCTTCTGGCGCTGGAGGAGCGCAGTGGTCTGGAGGGGATGTATGGAGAGACGAGTGTCTGAAGGTAGCTTGGTGCAGTGGGGTCGAGACAGCGGTAGGTGAGGGTCAGTGTCTTGAACTGAATGTGTGCCGCTATCGGGAGCCAGTGGAGGGAGCAGAGTAGTGTGTGCGAATCGGTCCCGAATCAGTCCTGGTGGACCCCCTGTCCTGATGGTTCTTGTTCCAAATGAGATCTTAAATGCTTAATTGAAACCTTAATTGAACTAACAATCCAATGCAAGGCTACATTATGTAATTAAGATCACAGCTGGAACAAAAACCAGCAGGACAGGGCATCCTCCAGGACTGATTTGGGAACCCCTACCCTAGAGAAGCAAAAGGCAGTAAATAATTACACGGATAGATAATGAGGTACAACGGTGGAATACTATGGATTCATTTTTTAATGATTTGTCAAATTAATAAACTGTGTTGTGTTTTAAACTGTTTCTTTTCATCAGAGCTCTATTAATTTTACAATATTCTTCTATCCCTGGTAGTAACAGCACTCTTGGTATCTTTAACATGCATTACTGCCAGCTGAGCCCTCAGAGCCCTTTCCCTTTGTCACACAGATAGTTTCTTCTGTAAACTGATTCGATTTCTTTAGATTAGATCAACTTTATTATGCCCAAGGGATATTCTTTTTGAAGCAAGTGTGGATACATGAAAACACATAACAACATAATGGCATAGTTGCATATGTCTGTCAATCAATCGCAAAATAATATAAAATACAGTCCAAAGCCTCGTCTTATTTAAATATATAGGTAATAAGTAAATAGATGTGGCGTGCGCTTGGATCACTATTCTGAATGTGTTTGGAAAGCCTTCTGTTTCTGTCATAGATGTTTTTGCTTTTTTGGCAAATGTACTGATATGGATTGGAAGATTTCCTTAGTGCCTGTGGTCGCCCTGGGTGCGAGGATTGGGTAGTGGTTCAAAAAGGCTACAACTGATATGTGAAAATTTGATTTCGACCCAGACTCTTCTGGACTGTTTTTTTAATTATTGTTCTTATTATTTTTCTGTCCCTAAAATGTCTGGGTAGCACATCTCTATAGCAACTGGAATTCAATCAGACAGGAATTTCCCGTCCGCTCTCTTTCTCCGTCTCGGGCAGGTTCATTACCCTCGTGGGATGTCGTGTTAAGTCCCCTTTATTGACTAAGTACTATTGGAAAATGTTTCTTTTTGTCATAAAGGAAAGCTTTTCATTCGGAGACTGAGACGTTCTGAGAAAAATGCATCGTTTCACATTCAATCTTTTTCTTTTTTTCATAGGTCCGAACAAGGATAATATTAGAGCAGGATGCAAGAAATGTGGATACCGTGAGTTATTATTTTCATGATTTCCTTCATAACGATGTGCTGCTGTGTTTATGTCCCCCGAGAGGCAGTCTGTTGCACAGCGATGTCGTATTTTTTCAAATTGTGTCTCAATAAACAGATATTTTCCAGTTCGTAGCTGAGTATAGCTCTAACAGCTCTGCGACCGATGATGCCTGTGGCACAAAACCTCACCACAGCAACACCGGGTCTGGGGGGGACACAGTCTCCTCCTGTTGTGAGTTTTTGTTTCTCCTTGTTGGCAGCTGGCCACTTGACGTTCGAGTGCCGTAACTTCGTGCGGGTGGATCCTGGGAAGGACATTGTTCTGGACGTGAGCAGCACCAGCAGCGAGGAGAGCGAGGAGGAGCCGCAGGGCGACCCGGACAGCGAGAGAGTGCAGCCCGGCGCCGCCAGCAAGGGTGAGAGCTGCTCTGGGACCCACACACACACACGGCCCTCTGACATCACACCGCAGGGCAGGGGCACCGGTTCACTCTCCCACACGCCTCGCCATGAAGGCACCGTGCTTCTCTGAAACTTTACTGCGGTTTCTCCGTGGTGTACTGCAGTCACCCTGTTCGTGTAATTGCTTCCCACAGCCGAAATCAAATGTATTCCCCAGCTGTTCTCTTCATATCTGTATGGCATTTCCATCAATTTCCATCCCAAGATCCATTCAGTAGGCCTGTCGTTTTAGTGCTCTGAATGACTTTTCTCTAGGGTGACTGCCAGCAGGGTCCCGGAGATTAGTCTGTAATCCCTGGAGAGTCCAGGACCTGCCCAGAGGCCCGGCAATCCAACCCGAGTGCCTGTTCCTGTGCATGTGCGTGGGCTGGTCTCTTTGGCTGGGAATAGGAACCACTGAATGAAGTGTAATTGCTAGATATCAGGGAAGCAGACTGAAGCAATCTGAGGCCGAACAAGATTGCGCTCTTGTGTGGAACTGTGTGCCTGTTAGTGAGGGAACTGTACGCAGCTAAACAGTGATTTGGAAACAAACTACATAAGTATTGATCTTATTCAAAACATTTTCCACAAATTAAGTGAATATTTCTATGTTACTCCAGGTTCATCAGAAGACGTGAAGAAAGGACATCCCAAGAAGAAAAGCAAGGAAAAATCTTCCCACAAAAAGTTAAGAAAGAGGTAACGACTGAGTTCTCTCCACACGACTGCAGCTGCTTTTTGTTCCACGTATATGCGGCCTGACGTATCCGTTTGCTCCCGCTCCGCGTTCTGTGTTCGTATTATATATTTGTTTTGATCAGAATCACTTATGAGGAAATAGCACAGTTTATTTTCCCAGTTTACCATTTAGCCTTGAGCCTGCTTCGTGCCCTGGTTTTAGGCATCGTTTGCTAAAGTGGACTTCTATTCCACAGCCTTTCAGATGTTCATTAAGAGTATGAGTCACAAGCGCAGTGCGCAGACGCAGCTCCTCCAAGTGATTTCAGGGCTTTTATACGGGTACCATCTGGCTTTCCAGCCTCCATGCACTTTCTCGCTTTGTTGTTGTTGTTGTTGTCGGCGCTTCAAGGGGAAATGGAGTTGACGTGGCAGGGTTCAAGCAAATGTGATTTTTACACACGTAGCAGATGCGAACATGAAGGGGTTTGTTTACGTGTTATTAGTAAAAGTGTCGAGGTGTGTTTGTTTTTAAAGGGTGTTTTTGAGATCGCGGGCAGGTCAGTTACAGAGAGAGCAGCCAGTCCGAATACTAGTCCTATACAGGGACTGTTTTCCCGCACGCCCTGCCTCTCCACGTCCTCACCCTGCCAGTCTTGGTTCCAGGTCGTGCACGTCCAGCGACGAAGAGGGGGAGCCCAGGAGGAAGAAGCCGAAATCCCACAAGAAGAAAACCAGGCGGGAGAAGAAGCACAAGAAGGAGAAGCGACACAAGAAGGAGGGCAAGAAGAGCAAGAAGCGCAGCCGCACCTCGTCAGAGAGCTCCAGCGCCTCCTCGGACAGCAGCTAGTGCGGCTGTGGGTCTGGACTCAGCCCCCCCCGCCGGGACAGAGGGGGTGTGCGGCACATCGGGGGAGGGGGGGGTTGTACATGCTTTATTTCATTTTCTTGTCATTATTTTAAAGACATTCCTGTTAATGCATAAGATCTTTCTCAACACTTGGGTGGCAGATGTTGTAAATATGTGAATAAAAGTGAAACGCCCTCAGCAGTTGTTTCCTGAATCTCCGTCCCCACCCCCCTCACATTCTAGAGCTCCTAGATCGAACGGCCGTAATTACCTGGGAATGGTCCCCCTCCAAAAACAACGTTGTTTCATACAGATTTAGTTTTATTTGTTTTTACTTATTGGAAGGCCTTTGCCCTGATCAAGATGGATGAAAATGTCATACTCGTGGCATTTCTGGAATGCTGTTTTCTGTCTCTGTAAAAGGTTTGAGTTAAAGTGAACTTCATTTCAAGGCAGTACAGGTCAGAGCCCTCAACAGTCATGACGTACGAATCGCCAAAGAGTAATTTTATCTGTTGAGTTTGAGTTGTCCGGTTTAATGCAAGCATACAGATGGGGTTTTACAGGACAACGTGCCGAATGCAGCCAGCCGTTGTCTATTGGGGAAGTTTGATATAAGAAGACCAAATATTTAGTGTTTCTCAGGGTTTGGGTCAATGTGTCCCAGTTTTTTATGATTTCATTGTCCTTTGTAGCTTTATTGGAAAGTCAACATGAATGAACTCTGAACTTTGATTTGCTTGTGTCCAGTGTAGGTTTCTCTGCTTTGTATCTGACAGACCCTTATGTTTTTGGGTCTCGAACATCATGAAAATAAATAGTGATTCTCGCTGGCATCTCTCTGTTGTGTTCGGTGTCTCCAAAGGGATCCAGGCATTGCAGAACAGTGATGTTGTGTACCCGGAACGCCATCCCATGCATCCACACGCTGATCATTTCCCCCGAAATCGGGTTATATTTCAAATCAGCCGGATGCTGGGCGGACAGGAAACTGACACAAATCCCACCCAAGCTGTCGATCCGTGCAATACACAAGCTCATATACAGTGAGGGAAAAAAGTATTTGATTCCCTGCTGATTTTGTACGTTTGCCCACTGACAAAAAAATGATCAGCCTATAATTTTAATGGTAGGTGTATTTTAACAGTGAGAGACAGAATAAGAACAAAAAAATCCAGAAAAACGCATTTCAAAAAAGTTATACATTAATTTGCGTGTTAATGAGGGAAATAAGTATTTGATCCCCTATCAATCAGCAAGATTTCTGGCTCCCAGGTGTCTTTTATACAGGTAACGAGCTGAGATTAGGAGCACTCTCTTAAAGGGACTCTCCTAATCTCAGCTCGTTACCTGTATAAAAGACACCTGTCCACAGAAGCAATCAATCAATCATATTCCATCTTCCGTCTGAAGTTTGCCAATGAACATCTGAATGATTCAGAGGAGAACTGGGTGAAAGTGTTGTGGTCAGATGAGACCAAAATCGAGCTCTTTGGCATCAACTCAACTCACCGTGTTTGGAGGAGGAGGAATGACCCCAAGAACACCATCCCCACCGTCAAACATGGAGGTGGAAACATTAGGCTGTGGGGGTGTTTTTCTGCTAAGGGGACAGGACAACTGCACCGCATCAAAGGGACGATGGACGGGGCCATGTACCGTCAGATCTTGGGTGAGAACCTCCTTCCCTCAGCCAGGGCATTGAAAATGGGTCGTGGATGGGTATTCCAGCATGACAATGACCCAAAACACACAGCCAAGGCAACAAAGGAGTAGCTCAAGAAGAAGCACATTAAGGTCCTGGAGTGGCCTAGCCAGTCTCCAGACCTTAATCCCATAGACAATCTGTGGAGGGAGCTGAAGGTTCGAGTTGCCAAACGTCAGCCTCGAAACCTTAAGGACTTGGAGAGGATCTGCAAAGAGGAGTGGGACAAAATCCCTCCTGAGATGTGTGCAAACCTGGTGGCCAACTACAAGAAACGTCTGACCTCTGTGATCGCCAACAAGGGTTTTGCCACCAAGTACTAAGTCAAAGGGGTCAAATACTTATTTCCCTCATTAACATGCAAATCAATGTATAACTTTTTTGAAATGCGTTTTTCTGGATTTTTTTGTTGTTATTCTGTCTCTCACTGTTAAAATACACCTACCATTAAAATGATAGACTGATCATTTCTTTGTCAGTGGGCAAACGTACAAAATCAGCAGGGGATCAAATACTTTTTTCCCTCACTGTAGATGTATTAGTACATTACACAAAGTGCAGAAGGGGAAAATAATAAATATATATGTGTGTGTGCTGAGTATATGTACTTATATATACCTGTCTTGTTTTTCCAGAAGCATGTCTACATTGATGTCCACACGTCTCCAGTGTGAGCTGGGTGTGGCTCTGTGGGCACACCTGTGCTTGTGGGCCAGTAGGTGTCAGTCTTTCCTTGGGGCAGGAAACTGAGTCCCAGTGTGATTAAACCGCCGTGTTAATCTGTGATTCCTGTAGTTGAATCAGTATTGAATGCATTCATTTATCACATACAGTTAGGTCCATAAATATTTGGACAGTGATACAATTGTCATCATTTTTGGCTCTGTACGCCACCTTGCTGCCCCAAGAACAAGCAGGAACTAAAGACACTGCAGTGCAGGCCTGGCAAAACATCACCAGGGAAGAAACCCAGCATCTGGTGATGTCTATGGGTTCAGACTTCAGGCAGTCATTGACTGCAAAGGATTTGCCACCAAGTATTGAAACTCACAATTTAATTCATGATTATGTTAGTTTGTCCACATACTTTTGAGCCCCTAAAATTGGGGGGATCACATATAAAAATTGGTGTAATTCCTACACCGTTCACTACCGTTTGATGTAACTGCCCTCAAATTAAAATGAAAGTCTACACTTAAAGCACATCTTGATCACTTCTTTTCAAATCCATTGTGGTGGCGTACAGAGCCAAAATAATGACAATTGTTTCACTGTCCAAATATTTATGGACCTAACTGTATTTTCAGAATTTAAGTCGGATTCAACCTCAAGAAAACAAACAACTCGGGTTGACTGAACTGGGTGGAAACTTTGGGCTGCCATCCCATTTATTTCTATGCAGCTGGAGTCACTGAATTGACTTCTTAAATTGTGTAATAAAAGACTTGGTTCTTTAAGAAGTTCTTTATACAATTCTATACTTAATTAAAAGGTTCTTATTCAGGAAATTCTGAGTTCAATAAAGGGTTCAATTAAGTAAGCTGGGCTGGAAGAAAAAAACAGCAGGACAGGGGGTCCTCCAGGAGCAGAGTTGGGATCCCTGGGACTATACGAATGAGATCAGACTATTTTATGTCGCCCTCTCAGTCTAAAATCTGAAAAGAAACACAAACATGTTGAGTTCACTTTCCGGTGTATATCCATTTTCATTTGTCTTAATCTCATTTGTCTGTTATTTCCCCGTCAGGCGCTTTTGGCGAGGGTGACTCAGCCGCACGGGCGGCACGCTGTGGGCGACTGACAGGTACACAGCGTCCTCCGGCGCCGAAGATTCCCTGCTATTTTCGGAGGCAATAAAGCTCCATCCTAAATGACTCTGAAGAATGTGATTAACTCTCGGAGACTGTTGGCAATATCCTCGTCAGGCCCTTATTACTCCTCACAGACTTCAGCATGCGCAGCGACACCATCTGTGAGTAAGAGACGGCCGTGCCTGTTCAAATGGGAAACAAGATGGGCTAATTGTATGTGCGCTCACACCTCCCAGAATTAGATTGGGGAAGTGCTCTTCCACCAGCAATAATCCCAATGCTGCTCCTCTTTCCAGGGCTGTTTCGTAACACTTTGATTGAACAGCACAGCTAGGTAAATTGCTTTTATCAGCTGTCGTTTCCGTTTTTAGTTCAACGAGGCTCGCATGCCCACCAGATGAATAAAAACTGCGCCCTTACGCCAGAGTTGATTTGTTATAAGATAGTGTAGGAGTGGATTTACCGGCGGCATATTCACCATTCTCATCATCTTCAGTTTAAAAGTAGGAAATAAACTAATGCCTAACATAAACCTGAAAGCCTGGGCTAATTGCCACTGGAGAAGAGGTTCTGACTCTGGCATCTCTTTGTGTAGAGAAGTCGGCAGGCTGAGCTGTAGTGTTAGTCCCTGTTGTTGGAGCTGCCGTCTGATGGTTGCCAGAGGACGATGTTCTCCAATCTTCTATTTTTCACTGTCTGTTCTCTAAATGTGACACCATAGCTGCCACACTTAGCGACGAGCTGCTTTGTGTTGTTTTAAGATGCTGTCGTCACTTCAGAAACACTGTTGACTCACTGGTGTTTAAGTACAGACCTAGAGCAGTCGCTACTTAGAAGCACTGAAAAATGTGAAAGCTTTATAGTCTGGAAATAATATTGACAGTAATACAATACAGATAAATATGTATATGAAATATAGGTTACCCTTAGGTGTTGTGTTAAATATAAATACTTTGTTTTGTAGCTGACATTAGGAGAAACTGAGGATTACCTTGGAAATACAGTAAACGAATCCAGAGAGCAGGCACTTCAGATATTTGCACCGTTTCAATAATAAATGTTATCAGGTTTAAAGAGAAACAGAAAAGCTAATATCATCACAATCACCTTGATTCTCTGCAGACATGGAACGCAACATGAATTATCCCAGCTGTTGTGTTTCAGCCTTGTCTTAAGATCCTGCATTCAATGATCCAGGGAAACGCAGAATGGTTACAAGTTTTTGGTGCCTTTAATGTATTACAGAAGAGCAGATTGGACACACAATAAGCAGATCTCCAGCCATCCCACGAGCGCACGGGGTGTCAATCAGGTGGATACTTCTGTTTCGAGGACCGCCCAGAGTCCAGCTCTGCCTCCGTCACACAGCAGGGCTGATATTAAATGGACACACGTTAATTTTTCACTCGCAGGGTGGTGAACAAAAAGCACACAACCAGCAGTAGTTACCCTGTGCTGGTGTAATGATACAGTCCTGTAGTTACCCTGTGCTGGTGTCATGGTACGGTCCTGTAGTTACCCTGTGCTGGTGTAATGATACAGTCCTGTAGTTACCCTGTCCTGGTGTCATGGTATGGTCCTGTAGTTAACCTGTGCTGGTGTAATGATACAGTCCTGTAGTTACCCTGTCCTGGTGTCATGGTACGGTCCTGTAGTTACCCTGTGCTGGTGTAATGATACAGTCCTGTAGTTACCCTGTCCTGGTGTCATGGTACGGTCCTGTAGTTACCCTGTGCTGGTGTAATGATACAGTCCTGTAGTTACCCTGTGCTGGTGTCATGGTTCGGTCCTGTAGTTACCCTGTCCTGGTGTCATGGTATGGTCCTGTATTTACTCTGTGCTGGTGTCATGGTTCCGTCCTGTTGTTACCCTGTGCTGGTGTAATGATACAGTCCTGTAGTTACCCTGTGCTGGTGTCATGGTTCGGTCCTGTAGTTACCATGTCCTGGTGTCATGGTACGGTCCTGTAGTTACCCTGTGCTGGTGTCATGGTACGGTCCTGTGGTCACTGCTGTGGCTGTCAGATTTGTTTGACACCTCCACTGCTGTGATGGCCGCCAGCCTGCTCTCCTGGATCATCTTCCCATTTGCAGATGAAGACTCCTCATCCAGTCTGGACTTCTTTGCCCAGATCCCATATTTCTTCTTGTGCCCTGTAGCTACTATAGACACAAAACACAGAGGGGCTATTCTATTCTACATGCATAACAATGGCTGCAGATGACTTGTCCCTCGTGCTTTAAAGACCAGTAACCCTGCTGCACGGTGGCCACTCTGTGCCATTGCAGTGCACTTCTCATGATGATATATGGCACCAGTGAGAGAGCACACTACAGACCCAACCTCTTCTCAAACAGCTGAAGTCCCAAGAGCTCGGAGGAGTCTTCACAGCCAGCTGAGGAATGAACCGGGTGTTGAGGGAGATTTCTTGTCCAGAGTAAGAGATTACCGGCCCAAACAACACAAGTATGTACTCAACACTTGTTTGTATGGCGCACAACGTCTCTGGACGAGGAATCTTGTGGAATTTGGAGGGTCTCTGAAACATTGTGACCATGAAATGGTTCACGTTAACCTCTCCATATACTGCGATATGAAAAACCCTTGCTTACTGGCCAGCATCCCCCCAAATGATTGCAGATGCAACACTGGTCTAGATCATAGTATCTTTGATCAAATTCCCTTCAAAACTGAATAATAATACTCAAGGATATACATTTTCATAAGGGGCTGTGTAATTAGGAAGTTTGCAACTGTGCGCGAGGTCACAAGGTCAGATTTGACGACACTTTCCAGTAATTTCTACACGAGTAAGTGTCCGTAGCTTCTGAAACGACATGCAGACATATCAACAAAGACTTATTGTTTATGAGGAATTATTTCCTGGAAACTTCATTCAATCCACAGATCCTCTCCCTTTCCCTTGACAACCATAGACATGACCTAGATTTCAGTATAATGATAACAAGATGATACTCCCACCACTCAAACCAACCTTGTGTGGCAGCGCTGTCCAGGGCATGCAGCCGGAGTCCCGAGTCCAGCTGCCGGGGTTTGGTGTGGAGGAAGAGGTAGCAGAGCATGCACACGCTGACCACGAACGCCAGGAGGACCAGGGCGGCAATGCCCAATCCGAGCATCGCTCCTATACTGAACGACACAGACACAGACAGCCGTGCTGAAACCTTGACCGCATTCCAGGGAGACGCACTCACAATGGGTTGTTGCTGTTGTTTGTGCGAGTGTGAAGGCCCCGATTACACAAGCGACGCACACAATGGACAGGCAGCGGCGCTCGCGGTGCGGAGACAAAGACCGCAACCTTGACGTCACGGAAAAGAGAGGAGCTTAGAAAGATGCACTGTCTTAGCATCTCATATTTTGAAACTGATCTTCCTGCTTGTGCTGCATCTGCCTGGTGATGGAGACGGAGCATCTGTAGGAGGGACACACTTACTCAACATTCAGCGCCAGTGAAAGACTAGGTGTCCCTGGTCTTGTCTGTTCTGCTGTGAAATCTGTTATCTGTAGCTGCACGATATCCACATTAAATAGCTCGTATAGAAATAATGCACTCTCTAAGTGTTCAAACATAACAAACACATACGAATGGATGCAGTTGCTCAGCGGCGTGTTTGGTAGGTTTAAGACAGAAATTCTGACCAGAGCCTCATCATACTTGTGTCTGTTGCCGTATTTGAAACCAATACCTGTAGTGGTGCAACTGATGGAGGTTTGCATAGTTAACAACACAATCACACCTTGGCTGACTTCTGCAGGGCAGGGTAGCTCCTCGCGTGGTACCAATGGGATCATAAACACAAACATGGACAGACAACAACAAATCAAACAAACACAATGTACAACTCAGTGAAATTCCAGCTCTAGTTCAATTAAAAAAATACACCTTCAGATCAATCAATCGTTTTTGTTTTTTGTGACTCAATCGGCAGCATTCAGGTCCCTGATGCACCTGCAAAGAAATCAGCCAATCAAACAAGATCGCCACCATCACCCTCTTTCCTCCGGGAAGCTGCCTGGGATACCGAACCACAAAAACCACCACAGACGCCACGCAAAGTGGTGTTTGGGTTTCAGAAAGGGAATTAACGGCAGAGCTGAAGGCAAATCTGACTTGCATATCTTTAATGAATTGCATTTTATTTTTCTTCCTTTCTTTGATTAGTGTTGGGTGGGCGTTATGTAAGCATAACATTGAACCCACAACAAACCAAAATATTGATGTGAATATTAAGGAATCTGTGCACAATCTGAAAAGCAACCTGGTGTTGAAGCAAACGCTAACCCTAAGACTTGCTGAAGTCCAGTGCCTGCAGGAGGGTCAAGCGTAGCTCAGGCAGTTTCCATCTGATAGTTAAAACCGCACAATGAGCAAGCTCAGCTTCTAAGAATTAGAGTGAAGGATATAAGGGGTTAAACTTGTTTTTCCTTTTTCTTTAGTTGCTTTTGAAATTGCAAAACTCCACTGTGTAAGAAATGAGGAACTAACTATACGATCACCATACAAGGGAATGTACGAACAGAACACTGTGTGAGTCCTTTCTCTCCAGCAATCCTGAATAAAGCGTATTGACTGCTTCGTCCCCAAACCTGATGTGAAGCCCTGTTTCTTGGACACCGGTGCGATCACGAGACCGGCAGGAAACCCATACATCTCCCGCTGCAATGGTCTTAATAAGTCACTCTGTTCTCTACTGTTAAATTGCATCTCTTCCTCGGCGGTCTATTTTCAGTCCTGTTTTGTGTATGTGTGTTTTACAGTTCTTTTCCGTGGGCCCTGATGGCTCTTCTCCTACATTACTGCCCATCTTTCCGGATGCTCGGGGACAAAGCAGCCTACTTGAAAGCATTCCTGGCTCACTCTGCCTCCGAGGTTAATCCACACCGAACAATGTCTCAATCAAGCCGATTCTTTCAAGTTTTCCTTCACTGCTCCCCGGCTCCTACTCGCGCTGAGATGGTTTCAGTGAGGATTTGAGTCTTGTTTCACCGATGGGGAAAGACACCTAGTATTTCATGAGATATGAGTATACAGTAGAAATCAAACTGCAATGTTGAAATAGGGGAAACTGGGAACTACTTTGGGGTATTTCTTGAGATAATTTGCGTTAGTTTAAATTTGAAGTTTTCAATATATATGTGTGTGTGTTAATTACTTTCAATCTACTTGTCATTATGAGTTGAACACAGCAGCCATTATAAGTGTATGTTTGTCATTACTGTGTATTGATATTGAGATGACCCTGCCATGTTCAAAAGTATCACAGAATCTGATTTGACTGTTAAAGGACAACCCCCAGTTTCTAAACATGTGTCATACGTGTGCTCAGTCCCTGTCACTCCTTCCTCTCTGTTTGTAGGAACCTGTCTGTATCCAGGAAGTCACGCCACTTCACACCCTGAACGCCGAACACAACCCTCCTATAGCATTTCGATCACTGCCATCCTGTGGGGAGGGTTCAACTTGTAAGCGTTAAAAGTTTCTACTGTGCTAGAATTAAACAGGAAATCACAGATTGTTTTCTTTTTCACTTCTGCCAACACACATGAGGGCATGTACATGACATTTTCAGATGCTTAAAGACTGAACGAAAGATAGAGGAAGAAATAAATACTTTTTTATGTTTCTTTACTTCACAAGGATGCAAATAAAGACTGTGAAACAATAAAGCCAAGCAAAGAAGTGGAAACAATTAAGGTGGTTTCTCTACAGAATAACCCCACATATAAAAGACAGAACACTATAGCTACTGCCGGGCAGCACGTCCATGGCTTTAGTGGACTTTAGTGTCCTTCTGTCCTGGGATAGAAACCTATCATTCCCCCTGTGAAACACATGCTCTCCACGCTGCGGCAGGCTGCTTACCTCAGGGTCCACATGTAGGCGTGCTTGTAGGGGAAGTAATTGCCCGGCTCACTGCAGCAGTACTTAAAGTCGGTGAAGCCACAGCAGAACGCCAAGTCCGAGTAGTTGTGGTTGGGAGGGCAGGCGAACCTCTTCACAAAGCTGGTGTTTGTGCTGTAGTAGCCCTCGCACACGTGCAGTCCCTCAGTCATGCTGGACGGGAGAGGGGCAGGAGAAACAGCACGGGGGTCAAGTCGTCGGGGTCTCGGCAGCTGCGCTCCCCTCTGCCTGGCTGCGCTGTGCTGCCGTCTCACTCGCTCTGAGTTTTATGCACAGGAGCAGGCAGCTGTGGTGACATGAAGGAGGTGGGCAGAGAGCTCTGTCATCGGGGAGGTGGCTCTCCAAGGAGACAGAGACCACGTTCTCCGGCTTTTTGATTTCCAGAACACGAAGATAATAATTATCATAATAAAAAAAATATATATATATATATATAAAAACTGCTGTTTTTTTTTTTCTGTGAATGCCAAAAATAGCCTCCCTGTTTCTAGTCAAGGCCATAAAGAATAGAGTGTGTGTGTGTGTGTGCTTAAACCTGCCTGCACATTTTTAAAAGCTCCTGTCACACATGCTTTGTTAGGAGTGATCTTTCTCATTCTCAGTCTTGGGTATCAGAGTGCTGTTACCCACACACACTGCTCAATAGAGCAATCAGCTACAATCTGATGAGTCGCACAAAGCCGAGATTGTCGGTGTAGCCTCTGTGTGTGTGGCAGTGACAAGATCTGAGTGTGTCTGTGTTCGCTCCCTGCACCTGAAAAAGCATCCGTCCCTTTCAGGCAGGTCGGGGTGAGAGGCTTCGTACACTTCAGTGTGAACAATTTAGATCAGCGGATGAAAAGCGCCGCTCAAATCCCTCGTTTCTGCACAATGACAGGGCTGCGGGGGGTCAAATCAACTGCCTTCGGTTCAAACTTTTATGTCGATCGCTCAGAGCAAAGGGGACGGTTGCCATGACATTGCATTACTAGACTCTCATCTGCGCGAACGTGCCTTAGGTATGCTGCAAGGAGGCATGAGGACTGCGGATGTGGCCAGGGCAATAAAGTGCCATGTCCGCACTGTGAGACGCCTACAGGGAGACAGGAAGGACAGCTGATTGTCCTTGCAGTGGCAGACTACGTGTAACAACACCTGCACGGGATCGGTACATCCGAATATCACACCTGCGGGACAGGTACAGGATGGCAACAATAACTGCCCGAGTTACACCTGGAACGCACAATCCCTCCCTCAGTGCTCAGACTGTCTGCAATAGGCTGAGAGAGGCTGGACTGAGGGCTTGTAGGCCTGTTGTAAGGCAGGTCCTTACAGACATCACCGGCAACAGCGTCGCCTATGGGCACAAACCCACCTTCGTTGGATGTCAGTGTTGTGCCATGGCCAGCGAAGAGCCGGATCTCAACCCCATTGAGCACGTCTAGGACCTGTTGGATTGGAGGGTGAGGGCAAGGGCCATTCCCCCCAGAAATATGCGGGAACTTGCAAGTGCCTTGGTGGAAGAGTGGGGTAACATCTCACAGCAAGAACTGGCAAATCTGGGTCAGTCCATGAGGAGGAGATGCACTGCAGGACTTAATGCAGCTGCTGGCCACACAGATACTGACTGTTACAATTGATTTTGACCCCCCCTTTGTTCAGGGACACATTATTCCATTTCTGTTGGTCACGTGTCTGTGAAACTTGTTCAGTTTATGTCTTAGTTGTTGAATCACCAGGGATGAAACCCAGCATCTGGTGATGTCTATGGGTTCAGACTTCAGGAAGTCATTGACTGCAAAGGATTTGCCACCAAGTATTAAAACTCACTATTTAATTCATGATTATGTTAGTTTGTCAAATTCTTAGAGCCCCTAAAATTGGGGGGATCACATATAAAAATGGGTGTAATTCCTACACTGTTCACCCAATGTGGATGTAGCTACCCTCACATTAAAGATGAAAGTCTACACTTAAAGCACATATTGATTGTTTCCTTTCAAATCCATTGTGGTGGCGTACAGAGCCAAAATGATGTCCAAATATTTATGGACCTAACTGTATCTAAGCCAGAACTCACATCTGAAACAAGAATGCAGCTAAAATAGAGGAGGCATTCAAAATATCTCTGCCACAATTTCATATCCCTGCTAACCTGCCAGTACTGGTGTGTTAAAAGCCTCATCTTGCTTGGTTGCTAAGGCATCTCTCCTCATAGATAATGGGAATGACATCACTGCTATGATGGCTAGAAAGCTCACAGACACACAATGTCCAAATCCTTGCCGAAAAGAGCTTGTATTATTTCATTGTAGTTTGAAGCTGTTGACAGAGGAAATGGACGTGATCATTCAGTGCGATCTGACAAGCACAACGACATGATGGACGCATCAGTGTCGCACACATTCAACTGTGTGGCTTGTGGAAATATTCTATTTCCCACGTTTTTACAGTTTATCAGACAAATTAAAGCATTCACCCAGACAGCTGCAATGTCACATGACAACCGGGTGTGTAAACTACAGTCAGGAAGTGGCTATAAAACCCTGTGAGGTCATCCAGGGGCACCAGGGCTGTCATCCACCATTCAGACCCACTGAGAGATGGGATTGGTCCAAATACTCAGACTAAGACAGAAAATGAAGCCAGTCTTGACCCAGTCACAGACTACAAGCCCAGCACTCAGTAACAACTGTCCATCAGCAGAAAGCAAGAAGCCCCCGGCACAAAGACAACTGCCCCGCCATTAAAAAACAATACCCTTCATTAACAATAGAGACAAAAGAAAGCTAGCTACTGAAAATTATTTTAAAACATTACATCTTTGAATGCTTGGTGTTTATTTTCTTTCTTTAGTTAATACATCAATCATTTTATCAATCTTATGTGGATGAGTAAAATGCAATAAATATCTCGGTCTTTGTCATTGCCGCACATACACGGTCTTCACTTGGCTAATTGCTTCAGTTTACTTTCTGATGTGAGCCACAGGAGTAATAGCTGCAAAGCTTTTAGCTGAAATGTTTGGGCAAGGATCCAGGGGCGTCTCACACAAAACAGCATTGCATTTTCAAGAAGAATAATTGCATGCACCGAATTATGCTTTTGCAAATGTTCCAGAGGCCCTGGGCTATTGTCTTGTGCTGTACACGTGATGCCTGAATTGCTTTGTTTTCATATGGATGCAGTTAGGTCTGTTTTCCAGCAGGACGAGAGGCACCACGTTATTATTGTAGGTGTCAACACTGGAGACTGTCCAAAACAGGACGGTTTGTGTAAAAAAGACAAGCGGAAGCTAAGGAGTTTTAAAACTGCACCATTCTGCAGCATTAAAATAACGAATTACATCAATTTATTTACTTACTTCGATGACACACTGACACATATGTTTTTTGCTAAACACTGTCACCATGCACAGTTACATTTTATTTATTTGTAGAGCTGAAAATATTTAGATTTATCTCATTGTTTCCTTGTGATTGATGTTTTAGATATTGCTAATATTTAGTTATATTACTAAGGGGAAGCAGCAAGTATGATGGGAACAGTAGAGACCCATGCCACTGCTGACAGCTGACTGTAACAAAGCCAAAGACACTGGTTTCACTGTGCACTTCTCTACATTGATGGTAAATAAGGCAAGGGACAAGGTCAAAGCTTCAGCATAAACTTACTTTATTTATGTCCTGCTTTTGTTTGCACACATACGTGATCAGAGACCCACTCTGGGTTTTGATTGATTGTGTCAATTAACACGCACACATCTTTTCAGCTAGATACACATGCAAACTCAGATGTAAAATAAATTGAGACAACTGAAAGATGCTCTGAGGAGGCTGGTGAGAGTACAGCTTCACTGGCCTCTTGTGGATTTACAGTGCAATGACCTGAGCAATACAAATAATTGCTTGAAAACAAAATACACAGCTTTGGCAAAGAGAGAAGGGTTGATTTAAAAACATTGACATTTTTAAAGTGGACAAAGATTTTACACATTGCTGTCTGGTTTACAGACAATATGCAGAACATTGAATGTAGTCTCAGAATAAATATACAGGAAAGCCTGTGTGAACACGGGCCTATCTCTGTGTTATTAGTGCAGAACAGTTATACAAGATTGATTTCCTCACAACACGCAGCCACTTCACACCCAGTCAAAGTTCACTACTTCCTGTCATTTTAACCACCACTGTTGATCCAACTGCTGCAATAAAAATGGTTAATATTTTCCATTTTCATTTCCAGTAACAAGGCTGTTACACCAAGATTATTATCTGCAATTAATTGTGTTACAAAAGTATGACAATTATGATTCAATTATTTTATGCATCACCCTGTGCGGTTTTGAAAAACTGGTCCTTCATTAGATATCTATCTATCTATCTATCTATCATACATATATATATATATATATATATATATATATATATATATACACTCACCTAAAGGATTATTAGGAACACCTGTTCAATTTCTCATTAATGCAATTATCTAATCAACCAATCACATGGCAGTTGCTTCAATGCATTTAGGGGTGTGGTCCTGGTCAAGACAATCTCCTGAACTCCAAACTGAATGTCTGAATGGGAAAGAAAGGTGATTTAAGCAATTTTGAGCGTGGCATGGTTGTTGGTGCCAGACGGGCCGATCTGAGTATTTCACAATCTGCTCAGTTACTGGGATTTTCACGCACAACCATTTCTAGGGTTTACAAAGAGTGGTGTGAAAAGGGAAAAACATCCAGTATGCGGCAGTCCGCTGTGCAGGCTGGTGGTGGTGGTGTAATGGTGTGGGGGATGTTTTCTTGGCACACTTTAGGCCCCTTAGTGCCAACTGGGCATCGTTTAAATGCCACGGCCTACCTGAGCATTGTTTCTGACCATGTCCATCCCTTTATGACCACCATGTACCCATCCTCTGATGGCTACTTCCAGCAGGATAATGCACCATGTCACAAAGGTCCAATCATTTCAAATTGGTTTCTTGAACATGACAATGAGTTCACTGTACTAAACTGGCCCCCACAGTCACCAGATCTCAACCCAATAGAGCATCTTTGGGATGTGGTGGAACGGGAGCTTCGTGCCCTGGATGTGCATCCCACAAATCTCCATCAACTGCAAGATGCTATCCTATCAATATGGGCCAACATTTCTAAAGAATGCTTTCAGCACCTTGTTGAATCAATGCCACGTAGAATTAAGGCAGTTCTGAAGGCGAAAGGGGGTCAAACACAGTATTAGTATGGTGTTCCTAATAATCCTTTAGGTGAGTGTATATACAGCTCTGGAAAAAATTAAGAGAACACTCCAAGTTCAGAAATCAATGTTAAGTGGTCTCTTCATTTTTTCCAGAGCTGTTTATATATATATATATATATATATATATATATATATATATATATATATATATATATATATATATATATATAAACAGTACTGTGCAAAAGTTTTAGGCAGGTGTGAAAAAATGCTGTAAAGTAGGGATGCTTTCATAAATCGACATGTTATTATTATTTTTTTTTATCAATTAACTAAATGCAAAGTGAGTGAACAGAAGAAAAATCTACATCAAATCAATACTTGGTGTGACCACCCTTTGCCTTCAAAACAGCATCAATTCTTCTAGGTACACTTGCACACAGTTTTTGAAGGAACTCGGCAGGTAGGTTGGCCCAAACATCTTGGAGAACTAACCACAGTTCTTCTGTGGATTTAGGCAGCCTCAGTTGCTTCTCTCTCTTCATGTAATCCCAGACAGACTCGATGTTGAGCTCAGGGCTCTGTGGGGACCATACCATCACTGCCAGGACTCCTTGTTCTTCTTTACACTGAAGATAGTTCTTAATGACTGTCGCTGTATGTTTGGGGTCGTTGTCATGCTGCAGAATAAATGTGGGGCCAATCAGATGCCTCCCTGATGATATTGCATGATGGATAAGTGTCTGCCTGTACTTCTCAGCATTGAGGAGACCATTCATTCTGACCAAATCCCCAACTCCATTTGCAGAAATGCAGCCCCAAACTTGCAAGGAACCTCCACCATGCTTCACTGTTGCCTGCAGACACTCATTCATGTACCGCTCTCCAGCCCTTCAGCGAACAAACTTCCTTCTGCTACAGCCAGATATTTCACATTGTGACTCATCAGTCCAGAGCACCTGCTGCCATTTTTCTGCACCCCAGTTCCTGTGTTTTCATGCCTAGTTGAGTCGCTGGGCCTTGTTGCCAAGTCTGACCAGACTTCTCCACACAGTACATGGGTGTACCAGGATCCCACTGTTTTCTGCCAATTCTGAGCTGATGGCACTGCTGGAGATCTTCCAATCGTGAAGGTAAGTAAGCATGACGTGTCTTTCATCTGCTGCAGTAAGTTTCCTTGGCCGACCACTGCGCACTGCGTCTGCGGTCCTCAACGTTGCCCGTTTCTTTGTGCTTCTTCAAAAGAGCTTGACAGCACATCTGGAAACCCCTGTCTGCCTTGAAATGTCTGCCTGGGAGAGACCTTGCTGATGCAGCATAACTACCTTTTGTCTTGTTGCTGTGTTCAGTCTTGCCATGGTGTATGACGTTTGACAGTAAACTGTCTTCAGCGACCTCACCTTGTTAGCTGAGTTTGGCTGTTCCTCACCCAGTTTTATTCCTCCTACACAGCTGTCTCTGTTTCAGTTAATGATTGTGTTTCAACCTACATATTGAATTGATGATCATTAGCACCTGTTTGGTATAATTGTTTAATCAGACACCTGAGTGTTTTGAAGGCAAAGGGTGGCCACACCAAATATTGATTTAGATTTTTCTTCTGTTCACTCACTTTGCATTTTGTTACTTGATAAATATAATCTATTAACATGTCTATTTTTGAAAGGATTCTTACTTTACACTATTTTTTCACACCTGCCCAAAACTTTTGCACAGTACTGTATATACACTCACCTAAAGGATGATTAGGAACACCATACTAATACTGTGTTTGACCCCCTTTCGCCTTCAGAACTGCCTTAATTCTACGTGGCATTGATTCAACAAGGTGCTGAAAGCATTCTTTAGAAATGTTGGCCCATATTGATAGGATAGCATCTTGCAGTTGATGGAGATTTGTGGGATGCACATCCAGGGCACGAAGCTCCCGTTCCACCACATCCCAAAGATGCTCTATTGGGTTGAGATCTGGTGACTGTGGGGGCCAGTTTAGTACAGTGAACTCATTGTCATGTTCAAGAAACCAATTTGAAATGATTGGACCTTTGTGACATGGTGCATTATCCTGCTGGAAGTAGCCATCAGAGGATGGGTACATGGTGGTCATAAAGGGATGGACATGGTCAGAAACAATGCTCAGGTAGGCCGTGGCATTTAAACGATGCCCAATTGGCACTAAGGGGCCTAAAGTGTGCCAAGAAAACATCCCCCACACCATTACACCACCACCACCAGCCTGCACAGTGGTAACAAGGCATGATGGATCCATGTTCTCATTCTGTTTACGCCAAATTCTGACTCTACCATCTGAATGTCTCAACAGAAATCGAGACTCATCAGACCAGGCAACATTTTTCCAGTCTTCAACTGTCCAATTTTGGTGAGCTTGTGCAAATTGTAGCCTCTTTTTCCTATTTGTAGTGGAGATGAGTGGTACCCGGTGGGGTCTTCTGCTGTTGTAGCCCATCCGCCTCAAGGTTGTACGTGTTGTGGCTTCACAAATGCTTTGCTGCATACCTCGGTTGTAACGAGTGGTTATTTCAGTCAAAGTTGCTCTTCTATCAGCTTGAATCAGTCGGCCCATTCTCCTCTGACCTCTAGCATCAACAAGGCATTTTCGCCCACAGGACTGCCGCATACTGGATGTTTTTCCCTTTTCACACCATTCTTTGTAAACCCTAGAAATGGTTGTGCGTGAAAATCCCAGTAACTGAGCAGATTGTGAAATACTCCGACCGGCCCGTCTGGCACCAACAACCATGCCACGCTCAAAATTGCTTAAATCACCTTTCTTTCCCATTCAGACATTCAGTTTGGAGTTCAGGAGATTGTCTTGACCAGGACCACACCCCTAAATGCATTGAAGCAACTGCCATGTGATTGGTTGATTAGATAATTGCATTAATGAGAAATTGAACAGGTGTTCCTAATAATCCTTTAGGTGAGTGTATAGATAGATACATAGATATATAGATAGATAGAAAGATATATAGATGGATATCTTATGAAGGATATCCCCCACCTCAGTTCAGTTCCACTACATATAGACAGATGACAAATTAAAGGAAGGACCAACATTAAGTGTCTCAGTGAGGTGTTGGGCACCATGAGCCCACCATCCAGCCCCTACTGGAGGGATGGACACCATTCTTCCAGAAGATATTCCCTCATTTGGGGTTTTGATGATGGTGGTGGAGAGCGCTGTCTAACACGTCGGTCCACAATCTCCCATAGGTGTTCAATTGGGTTGAGATCTGGTGACTGTGAAGGCCATAGCATATGAGTCACATCATTTTCATACTCATCACACCATTCAGTGACCCTCGTGTCCTGTGGATGGGGGCATTGTCATCCTGGAAGAGACACTCCCATCAGGATAGAAATGTGTCACCATAGGATAAAGGTGATCACTCAGAATCACTCTGTCATGATGTGCAGCGACCCTTCCCTCTAAGGGGACAAGTGGACCCAAACCATGCCAGGAAAATGCCCCCCACAGCATAACAGAGCCTCCGGACCCCCTCACTGTAGGGGTCCAGCAGTCAGGCCTGTCCCGTTCTCTTGGTGTCCCACACATGCACTCAGGGAGGATGACTCACCTGACCATATCACTTTTATCTCTGTAGACCAGTGCCTATGGTTTTTGCACCACTGAAATCCCAAATGTGCATTTGTCTTTGTAATGAGGGATTTCTGCACTGCAGCCCTACAATAATATCCCTCTCTCTGTTGTTCTCGACGGACTGTTCTTGCTGACAGTTTGATCACATCCTGCATTGACATTCTCAGTCACCTGGAAAACAGTTGCTCTTCTGTTTTTTCTTACATATCGCAGTAATGCACAAGCATCACGGTCATCGAATGTACGCTTTCCACCACAATTTCCAACCCTATTTGCTGATGTCTTTCCCATAGATCTAAATGCAGATGTAACTTTAGTCACTGTTCCTTTTGAAACACGAGCCAGTTGAACGTCTGTGACTGAAGCTCCTGGCATTCGTGCCCCAATAATGACCCCTCTTTCAAAGTCACTTAGATCCTTTCCTCTTGCCATCTTGATCCAAAATCAAGGTCAGCTGGGCCTGCTCAGCATTTGTATACATGCACAGAGCATGATGGGATGTTAATTGCTTAATTGTATCATGCAATACACCTGTTGGAGGTTCATCCACCATTATTCAGGTTTTTCCATTAATTTGTCACCCATCTATATAGATATATGAGATCCCCCACCTCAGTTGAGTTTACCATGTGATGTAAAAATCATGCTTTTAAAATGTTATGTTATCCCATATGGGATCAGAGACATGGAAATATTGCATTCTTAATGAAATCCTAGTGCCAAAAGCTTATTTACACCAACAAACACCCAACAAAATGGGCCACTGATC
Source organism: Amia ocellicauda (assembly GCF_036373705.1). Lineage (NCBI taxonomy): Eukaryota > Metazoa > Chordata > Actinopteri > Amiiformes > Amiidae > Amia > Amia ocellicauda. Next base: position 42,823,616 of record NC_089857.1, on the reverse strand, counting down.
TGCAATGTTGAGGTTTATGCTCTCCGTGTTCACAGCAGTGCTCTGTACTTCCCCTGTACTGTCCCAAGTCACAGTTCGCTAGTAACACCAGGTGAGGCATGACTTTTGTTCACTCCGCTGTTTGACCCTGGTTGGACTCCCAGTTTGGATTTTCCCCGTGCCGACTCAACGACGTTCAGCAGAGCGAGAAGGCTCAAAAACAAAGTGCAATATTTCCATCCTAGTTCCTGCACAGACCCCTTTCAGTGAAGACACCCCTCATCTGCAGGGTTACCAGGGTCTTCTGCTGTGCTCCATCTCTGGACAAAGCCTCGGACTGGCACACTGGAGCCACCAACTTCCTGAAGAGCCAAAGAGACCTTCCGTATGTGAGACACAGATTATGAAACCTTAGCCTGTTGGCGTATGTACTACAAAAAACAACAGTCATTAGGATTTAAATCTGGATATATGTATTATACACAAACATATCCCTCTGTCCAAAGGTTAAAACAATGTAGAACGTTGACATTGGGGACTGTATCTATGGTAATTTAAATTACAAACACAATTTGTTTTATTTGTGCAATAAAAGTTAATTATTAACCACCACCACCACCATGACTTTATAAGAGTGATTCCAGTCCCCTACTTCGTACTGAAACAGCCGAGAGAAACAGGTGAGCTCGTGGGTTATTTTAAATGATGTGTTAATTATCTGATGACTGTGGTTGAATAACAGAAATGCAGATAAGTGTGGCGTATCGAAGGCATTTTAGTGTGTGTTTCAGGTTTAGTTTACTTGAGCGTATTTATTTGTATTTGTATCCCATCTGTTTCCAGACCCTACGGTCTGCTTCATTATAAAAAAAAATCAGGGTTAATAACTGAATTCATAGTTAATGAATAATACGTTATCGATATGTAATGAATTGGAGTGTAGCATCTTGTTCCCCCATGTGATAAATGGAGGAAATCAAAGCCATGAGGGGGAAATGGTGCAAAATATTGCTTGGGCCGGGTGAAGCTATCAAACTGGAGGCTAAAGTATAAAACGGGGGGTTATTTAGCTATTTTATTTCCCCATAGTGTTCTCATGAAGTTTTAAAATACTGAGGATGGACTGTCAGTAATGTGGGGTTCTGTAGTTCTGTGCTCTCTTCAGCTGTGTGTTGTGCACGTTAACTAGGCTACGAATGCGTGTGTTATGTCAGCTAGACGCCATGTTTGTTTTTGTTGTACTACACCAAACCGCAAACTAAAACGGCTCCTGAGTTGGCTTTAAAACGCTGTAGAAGTCAGTTAACAAATAACACATGTATTTGCCTACATCCAGGAATAAACACAACTTGAGTGTATCGAAAACAGTACATGCTATATGCAGAATTTGTTTTTTGATTCAAACATGTCGGTCACCCAACTACCAAGATCTGTTGGATCTATTTAAAAAGAAGCAGGTGGTACAAGTGTCTTCTACTACTGTTTGACCCAATAATTTGCTTTATTCTGCTCAAAAGTGTCGTTTATACATAGCACGTCAAATCTCAGTGCGTTTGTAATTTTCCCCCGATTGCTGCTCCTGTCCGACAGATGAATGCATGGTTGTGTTGATGTTGTAACCCAGGCATTGCGTGTGAGCTGTTTAAGGTTGTAAAGAACCCGCTTCCTTGGTAAAGTAATTAAAGTTTTAATTTAAGGTCAATGCTACTTTTATAGGTTGTGAAAATCCTAGATACATCTCTATCGAAATGAGATCTGGAGTTGCATGTTGGACTCAGTGACACACTGACAAGGAACACATATTGGAGAAACAATAGATAGATAGACAGACAGAGAGATAGTTTATTTTAGGAACCATGACGGGATATCTCTGCTTCCTTTTCCAGTGTGATAATGGCCGTCACTTCTCAGCCAAGGGCCAGCGGAGGGTACCCCGCCACCGAATGGCAGACGGGGATCTGCGACTTCTGTGACAACTGCGGGACGTGTAAGTCCAGACCCCGAGAGCAGGGAGGGAGGCAGGGAGGGCAGGCCGGGGCAAAGCGGGGCAGCAAGCACCTCATCTCCCCATAAACACCTCGACACCAAGACAGCACCAGTGCTCAGTGACTCACGTTCCTTCTCCTGGCAAGAGTCCAGCCCAATAAAAGTGTCCGGTTCTTCCCAAAACTTAATGTGTGTTCTATATAAACACACAAAAGTGCTAAGAATAATAATATTAACCCTCCACAGAAGGGGTACAGCTATGCATTGCTTTAGAGACTTGAAGGTGATGGTCCATTTAGCCTCCAGGGAAACCCTCCGCTCAAAGTGCTGTTTGTGTCTCCGCTGGCCAGGCTGCTATGGGTTCTGGTGTTACCCCTGCCTGGGCTGCACCATTGCCAGAGACATGGACGAGTGCTGTCTCTGTGGACCCACCATGGCCATGCGCAGCGTCTACAGGGCCAAGTACAACATCAAGGTGACTAAGACAGGATTTTTAAGACAGGATTCAGGTTTGGAGACCATTGAATATCTCGATTACAGAATGCATTTGTTTTTTATTTGTTGTTTTTTCCCCCCTTCTCAAGGAGAAGGCAAACAGGCCAAAGAAAATACAATTTGAATCAAAATTATGATTTACGAAGATGTTAATATACATATGTGCGTGTCTGTTTATTCGGTTAACAACTCGAGTTGTCGCTGTTGTGTCTCTCTGCTGCTCTAGGGATCCCTGTGTTCTGACTTCTTGTACACTAACTTCTGTGGGGTTTGTGCCACCTGTCAGCTGAAGAGAGATATTGACAGGAGAAAGGAACAGGGCATCTTCTGACATCCCAAAGGTTTTTTTTTTTTTTACCAATTTGATTTATTTTTAGAGATTAAAAGAGTAATTTATTCCAGAGGTCTTGACATGTGTTGGTGTGTTCTCTGCCCCTTGACACTTGGGGGTCAAGGAGAAAGGGGCCGATGTATTGTGTGAGACCAGCGAACGGATATAAAAGGGCAAAATCTTACGTAGGCATTGCGTAGGTAGCGTAGGCATCGTCATAACTGTATTAGTAATTAGCCTCAGCCTGCCCTTCAACCCATAGCATTGTGCAGCACAATGGGTCACTACAGGACTGTCTCCTGGAGTCTACAGTTAAGTATAATTGAAGCCGTTCGATTCATATCTTTGTGTAGTCAAATGCTAGTATACAAAACCTGAAATCACTCTAATCACAGGATCTCTGTTCTAACAATGTAGCACATGTTTCTGCCTTTTTGGTCTGGACCACACTAGTCAATCTATTGTGAAGTATTGTGAAGTATTTTGATACTTTGCCAAAAGGAACTTGAGTCTCTGTGGATTTAAACTACTTGTATCTCCCCCTCCCTCTATAAACCTGATTACGGTTGTTTTCCTTCCAGCTGCAGCAGCACTGTAGACACGCGGCCCATGGGAGAGAAATCTCACCCAGAAGCAGAGATGAGGAACCAGGCCGTCTACACTTCAGTCTCTTCACTATATTCTTTATTAAAGGGTTTTTAAAGCAGCTCTGTCCATTTCTCTCTGTGTGGCCAAGACAAACCAAAAACAATCCCTGTGAAGTAAATAATAGAAAAGCTATTGACTCTGACCCACTGCAGCCCATGAATAACAAGGAGCTTTTCTGAGAACTTTGAGATTCAGTTTATTGTCATAACTGTGGGCGAGACCGAATCAAAACTGTTCACTGATTGCAGGCATCTCTATCTACACAACCATGACCTGGTTCCAGTTACTGTCAGAAGCCCAGGGTTCAAGCCTGAAATGTGCTCTCTTTCAGGAAAGCCAGTTTTTATCTGGTCCAGGCCTGTCTGGTCCACCTTCTCTGTGGATAATTGCTCCACATAAGGCACTGTTCATCCCAAAGATGCCCCACTTACATTGACAAGACACACCAATTGCCAGAAACGAGCTACATATTAGTGTCAACAATGTGTGAAGAGCATAAGGCCTGTTGGACCAGTGGACACAAACCCTTTCATTGTTTTCTACATTTAAGAAGAAATTGCACAAGGCACATTGTCACACTATTCAAAGCACCTCAATGCTGCCTCCAAAGGTCAGACGCAATTGTGCTGTTTGCATGGTAAAACATTTGTATACTTCCCTTATTGGACTCTGGTGCCGTGGTGTACCTGGCTCCAGCTCTCCCCATGTGACGGACCACGCTGCCCCGTCGACTCATAACAAGTCACTGGAATTCCCCTCAAGGCCTGCCACATGGATGGGCTGCTACTGACCTTGCCCAACCAGACTGTTTCGAATAAAGACCATGATTTATTAGATTTATTTAATAAGATAAGGGTAACTGGAGAAGCATTTGCAGAAAGGAAGATCCAGGCAGTTCTGAAAGACTACTAAACTGTCTTTTTGGCTTTAAAGGGTGGGGTGGGGACTCAATTCCTCTCTGAATATCAACAACGCCAATTCCAAAACTCTAGGTCAAGGAATTAAGATTGAAATATATTGACTTTAGGACATGAGACAGTGTCCAGTCGAGAGGAGGCCATTCGCCCCATCGTGCTCGTTTGGTGTCCATTAATATCTAAGTGATCCAAGGATCCTATCCAGTCTGTTTTTGAATGTTCCCAAATTGTCTCTTCAGCCACATCAGATTGTGACGCCTCTCTGTGTGAAGAAGCGTCTCCTGTTTTCTGTCTTGACTTTAGGTCTGTTGTCAGTCTTTCTCAATTTATTTAAACATAACATCTGCAAATACATTTTTGATTGGGTTTAACTGGTCAACTTCAAAAAGACATGCAATTAAACTATGTAAGTTATTAAGGTTTATCGGGATCTGTTTTGGGAGCTGGTCTTTAACATTACACATCAAAGGCAGAAAACTATTTGACACAAAAACATACATTAAAAAAGGTAAGCGATGCCACCTAGTGCCTTTCAGCCTTCATTACATCGTACTGAAGATGAACCAGTCTAGTCTCAGAGGTGCTTGAATTACATTCACGGCTGTATAAATTGACCTGACACATATTAGACACCAGGAAGAAGTTAGTTGGGGTTCTTCACCTTGATCTTTGGTTTTCAGCAAAGGATCGTTTCAATCCACCAGGTACGTCAACAACTTTTATTCTGTTCAAACAGCACGGCCATTATAACACATTATGCTTGTTGAATACCAAAATACTACAACAATGTAAGCCCACACAATGCACTTGAGTTTATTTTTTTCCCCTGCGTCTTCATCCGATGGCTTTTACAAGTTTAAAAGGAACTTAAAATTAGTCAGAGGACTTGGAGCTGTACCACGTTTAGGATCTAACATACGTTTATGTGCATCTCAATCACCTGTTGACAAACAAAAACAGTTTTAATAATAAGAAAAGAGTCTTCAAAAAGAAAAGGAGAACAAATAATTTACACGACCTTCTGTTTACATGTGGTTTTAAGTTAACAGTCAACTGGCACCACAGGACACCTCAGTTATGTTGGGAAGAAGGGAAAGCGTGGCGGTCAGGTATCCTGCAGACGTAGACCTGCGAAATGAGTCAGGTTTGCAAAGCTCAGACTCCGGCTGCTCCATCTCAAGTTCATGTTGTTGTGGTGAGAGGAACTGCCATTGCCCGGCTGGTAGGATTCACCAGGCGGTACAGATGCAGAAAAGGGAAACATAGCGACACATTGGGACTCTGTAGTAAACTCCACTGGGGTCGAAGCGGGAGAATCGGCCGAACAACGCGCACGATTCCCTGGGAAATCCCCGGTCTTCACGCACACCTTCCTCACTTCCAGCTCCACACGACGCGGGCAGCGCTCCACAGAAACGCATTCAGCTGCTTCAGCCTGTGGAACCAAGCGGTGCGGTCCCGGCCCACGGGCTCCGAGCGACAACCAGGTAGCGGGCAGCCGATACTCTGAACACAAGCTTTCTCCCAAAACTATCACTGCAAACCCTCACACGACTACGCTTGGAAAAGATGGACACACCAGAATTACCAAGAGTAAAAAAGAAGGAGTGGATTTGGTTACAGTAAGTTTCGTCTCATCCTGGCAGATATTTCAGTCACCTGGTCTGTACTATTGCTTATAAACAGCCTGCGTTTCAATATATATATATTTCTTCCCCCACTGTTCTGTTCAGACTTATCCACAGCATCATATCAGAGAGGTAAAGGTTAATGGAAAAACAAGCAAAACTAAATTAAAACAAAACACGCGTCTTTCCTTCCTAGTATCCACCACCGAACCACTATCCGGTAAACCGAGGAGAGAAAAGGAGAAAAGAAGGTTTTAGGGAGAACGCAGCTGTGGAAACACTAAGAGAATATAAGGCGAGCTTCATGCACATTTCAATTGAGCGCCACTGGCGACACCCCCTCACCGCGAGATCACCGGCGGACGCGGCGCCGAAACTCCGCCTCCACAACCACGGGGGAAGATTTGATGGCGCGCGCACACACACACACCCCTGGATGAGAGCCTGAAGCAACGGTACTGCTGTGGGGTTTTGACGGAGAACAAGCCGGGGGAGGAAGGCCGCGCTGGGGGAGCGCTGTATGCCATGCTGCGGAGGGGGAATGGTCGAGTCCACGCTGGGGGGGGGGGGGGGTGAGTGTTACTGGGTCATCTGGGCCTCCATGGCCTGGGCGGTCCACTCCGGGGCAGCCTGGCTGATCTTCTCCAGCAGGTTATTGACCTGGAAACAGAGGGACTGGATCTGCTTGTCCCACGTGGGCAGCGGCTCCCGAGCTGAAGACAACACAGTGGGGGTTGGGTTATTGTTGCGTTTCCTCCTCAGGGGAGGGTGACAGACAACCGCACACACATGAACACTAATACTGACATGCAGCATCTTAAGAGTCGTGGATCAGGTGGGATTTTCAATAGCTGGTGGCGTACGTTATTAAATTAATTATATGCGGTATGTTTATTAAGTTTCTACTTCCACCATGCTGACCTGGAAGTAAATAAAGCACCTAGATGTCCAGTTAATAGTTCTCAGGTCTGCACATCTGTACTTACTTTCAAAGTGGACGATGCCGTCGATCTGGTCGATGAAGCCATTCATGCGGCCCTCTGTGATCATTTGGGAGGCGATCTTTTCAGCCTGTCCACAAAAACCAGAGATTTCTATGAACACTTACACGAGAGACAGTCGGACACGGAGACAGGATTCTCACCATCACACTGAAAAGCGCACAAGCACGGACGTTTCAAACATTAAAAGGCAACTTCGTTTGCCTTTTTTTATAGTTATGCTTTTTAGCTTTTTGTTTCTCAGCCAAAGCTACAGAATTATTTTTAAATATGTATTCAGCTGCAAAAATCTAGGGAACGTGAATTTGTTAGGGGTTAGGAATCGAAAGCTCTACTTCTACAGTCAGTGAAGCTCACATGAAACAGTACAACGGATTTTGTGAAGCGGATATGAACATATCACATTGCTATCACCCAATTAGCTGATTAACTGTAGCGCACTCCCGTTATAATTTGGGAATACTGGCCCACATCAGACAGCACCCTCGTCAGGATTGAAATACAAATACCTCTGAATAAAAGTGATGTTGCCTGAATCCGCTGCAATCCAACGTAATTCCCCGTTACGCTCATACAGTCAGTCTCTCTACACTGGGTACAAACACAGGTCTCTCTCCACGACCCTCCCATTGAAGTCAAGACAGCAGAGTCCCTGACCTCCTTCCAGCGATTACTCAAGACGCATCTTTTCAGACAGTACTTGTAATTTAGTTGTTGATTCTCCTGTAGAATTGCACTTATACAACGTTTTGTCATACCTCTTGCTTTACATTACTAGCACTCGTATTGTTTATTTCGATTTCCCCTATGCCTCCTTTCCCTTAGCTCTTAACGATGACTTCACATCTTGTCTGCACTTATTAGCTTTTACAATCTAGGATGCTGGACTTGTACTGTTTACTGTATATTTCCAATACACTTGTGTAAATTGGAATTTGTACATGGCATCATGTTTTGAACTGCACTGTATTGTTGCACTTTGTATTGCTCTTATATTTTGTTAGTCGCCCTGGATAAGGGCGTCTGCTAAGAAATAAATAATAATAATGAATCCAGAAGCAGCTCACACGCTACAGGGACAGGGCTTGAAATGGAAAATGGCACGCAAGGTGAGCAGACTGGCTGCCGTTTACTGAAATGCACAGTTACAAACAACGTATGCATATGGAACCGCACAATATTATCATTAGGGAAGAACACAAAACCAACTTTGATGTTTCTTGCTCCATTGGTTAATAGGTGTGAGGTCTGAGACGGTATAGAACTGCGTAACTTGGCCCTCCGCAGATAGGTATATAATCCAGAGGCGATGAAACATTGTAAAATAAGGCATTTATAAATCAAAATAATAAATACACATTTTACACATTAAGTGTCTTTCAATGTAGTAAATTTGTAACAATTGTTGACAAGTCTACTGAAGTTTGATCTTGAGGTGGTCCTTTTCGTCCCACAGACTTACCTAATGTTGTGGTGTACCAGTGTACTTTCAACGTGGGGGAGTATGGATTTATTTATTTAAATGTATTACTTACCCATAAAAAAAAACTATGGAATATTTAAACTTGTTTTTGTACAATAAATCAATTGAACATGTAGCAAGCACGGTTCAATAACACTATTGATTATCTTCTCAAAAACACCACTACACATTCCAACACTTTATTTTTATTTTGCAAAAATGCAACAAATACGGAAAAATCACGTAAATGGGCCCAACGATCCAGCGAATTCTGAGTGACGTGCATCAAACCACACTAAAGCACATACAACAGCTAAGAAATGATTAAATGAATCCGTTCCCACAGTATCGGAGCTCCCGGATGCTGACTTTTAAAGACGGGTTATAAGCGCAATAAAATAATCCAATTGGCAATAAAAAATAAATTCATAAAAACGTATTCTGTTAATAAAGCAAAATTAAATGGAAATATAATAAAACAATCAACGTTCAGTTGCCATAGAGGCCGAAGCCGAGGCTCCTGGCTGAGATTATAAGGGGAGTGCACCGCGGCCCACCGGCTCTCCGCTGTCCTCGCCTCAACAGACCGGCTCTGCAAATCTGCAGCTGGACTCTGGAAAAGGCTTCCGTTTAGGCCGTTTTGGGTTTATTATTATTTTTATTATTTTTTATTTCACACTTCATTTATTAGTATAAGTAGTTTATTGGTTCCCTACCAAGTTGCTTCTGTTGTAACCAGGGGCTTCAACATCGGGACAACTGCCCTGCACAACAACACACATATATATTGAAAATACATTGCATGTGAAGGATGACGTGCTGACAGAAGAGCACGCGTGTTCCCGAGATCCTAATCCACCTGGCGGCACACCACACAGGCCTGGCCACAAAAAATGCTGTACTAGCTTATGGGGATTTTTTTATTGGGGGAGAAAATAACCAAAACAAAACCAACTTGATTCTGTATTGTGTCCTGGATTGGGATTCCTGGCTGCTTGTTTGTAATATATTGGTAAGCAATGGAACTGATTAATACTGATCAGATATTTCCTGTAGGCACTAAAATACAAGCCGATGCCTTTTCTTCGGTCTTCTTGGCTCTTTCGAGTGTGAAGTAGTGAATACTTTACACATCTACACTCTAGATTCATGTTTCGAACTCGATTAAACCCTCAAACACCCATCACCCTTCAGAACAGTGGAAAAATGGGCTCAATTGGTTCAAGGGGTGACACTCGCTAAAAGAGTATTCAAAAATCAATCCAATCAATCAATCAATCCCTGCTTTCATAGACCTGTGAACGTTTATGGGTTTTGCTCTCGCCTCTCCCTGGGCACAGTGTCCCCCCAGACTGATGGGTGAGGGGTAGGGGGCACGTCTCTGCGGTGGGGCAGCGGTGAGGAGTGCTTACCTTGGCGGGGGGGATCTCCAGCAGCGCGCCCAGCTCCTCGAAGGTGATGTTATTGTACAGTTTGCTGGCAGACAGCAGGTTGTGCTCAATAACGGCTCGGTCTAAAATACTGGAACCTGTGATCAGAAGAGACACAGTAACGCATCCGCACCCCTCGGACCGGGGCCTCCTACGCTGGCCGGGGCCACTCAAATGTCATGATGAGAGTAATCTATTTTTGTTCAAATTGAGTAACAAAGTTGTGAAACTACGGAAGCGTATTGTATCCACTGGAAAAAAAAGTTTGTAGTGCAAGACCATTTGCAGTGTTTAGGTACGGGTCACGATACAACAAAACTGGATAGGACGGAGAGAAACTTAAGGAGCAACTAACATTTAGATGAAAAATTCTAAAACACGACTCCTTCAGGGTCGTGTGTGAAGAGTTTCCAAAAGCCCTGTTTTTATACCCATGTAGCTTCCTGTGTTCACCCTATTTACCCATGAAAATGCAACTCAATGAAATATAGCAGTTTAAATAAAGTTTAAAGTTAAAGTTTCTCTCCTTCCTATCCAGGTCTGTCGTATCGCGAGAGATTCCATACCTAAGAACTACAAACTTTAGTTTTTCATGGCAGCAACACACTTCCGTTTAAAACTAAGTTACTTCTAAGCTATATTTAAAACTAAAGTTGTATTAAGCAGTTATACATTTCCTACAATGTTAATTTCCCTCTACTACTGCAACAAAACCCAGACTAACAGCCCCTACTGCTGTGTTTTGAGGAATGAACTGTTCTGGCAACTTCATTACAACCCCTGCCCTCTGTTTGTTCCCCCAGACAGACTGACACCTCATTCCTAAACACATGTATGTAGTGAAAGGCAGCCTATAGGATGGGTGCGGCACGTGTGGTGGTTAAACGCGAGTGTGCTTTCCTAGGGGACTGCTGGAGCTCTGACCGTCAGCTGTGGTGGCTTTCTGGTGGGGCATCAGCATGGCGGCAAACTCCTGCAGCTGGTTGCCCCGGATGATGCGGTCCAGGTACATCTTCTCCAGGATGCCGTATGCTGCCAGCTGCTGGCAGCGCTCGTCCTTGAACAGCGTAGCCAGCATGCGGGAGCGTTGCTGCCCTGGAGGGAGAGGATGGCACTGTTACGGCAAGCCACGACACCCCCGCTTCCCGGTGAAGTCGCTGAGCGCTCCTGAGGAGCAGATACCCAGAGACACAGGGGCGGAGGGAGCGGAGGGGGACAGTACCTGCGGAGGCCAGGATGGTGCAATGCAGCGCGTGTTTGAGAGCTTCTAGCCGCTCGCTTTCGTGGACAATAGACTTGTAGGAAAGCTCGTTGTATCTCTGGGCGGCCTCTATGAACTTCCTCCTGTAGTCCAGGACTCTGGCATAGCACACCTTGGGGTGACCAGAGGAGAGAGGAGTCAACATTGCAAAGCCTACAGCATGGGTGTCACTGTTTAAAGCACTCATCCTCCCCTGAGACTTTGGTAATCACGCTAGGGAAAATGATAACATACTATAATGCCTAGTATTCATGAATATCCACTTTAGAGCTGAGCTTTTTAACTCCAGAGTCACGTTTTATTTTCTTTGTCGACTGAGTGACTGCTATACACTGCAGACAATCCACATTTCTCCCCCCAACATGGTGACATGACGGAGGAGCTACCTTATAGTGGATCTGCAGTTGTTCGTTGGTGGACTCGTTCTGCAGCAGGGAGGCACGGTTGATGTAGGCTTCGGCCTGGACCGGGTCATCGTCCTCGAGGTACAGACGAGCGATTTTCAGGTACGTGTCTAACTTGTAGTCGACGTTGTACTGCCTGGCAAGCACAAGGACAGATGGATTAGTCTGCTATTCCACCATTCAGACAACGACAGACAGGTCAGCCGCTCGACACTACACAACACACACAAGCACTAACAACACAGCTCGCCCAACAGAGAAGACCGGGCTTGGTGATTCCTCAGGCACTTACTTTTGCCCCGTCTCCAGGGGAATTCCAACTAGGACCTGCGCAGCGTTCCTCCAGTCCTCCTCCTTCTCGTAAATGGTGGCCAGATGTTGTCGGATTGAAGCCACCTGAGAAACCATTAAAGCAGTCAATATGGGTCTGGGACAGCTGCCCCATTACAGAGGCAGATCACACTATAACAGTTGGACAGCTAAAACCTTTTCTTGATGTAAATATTCTTATGTACATCATTTCAAACATCAGAGCCTACAGAGATGGCATGGCCACAAAGAGACCTGCACCCTGCGTGAAAGATTCAGAGATAAGCCACACTAAAGCCAGCTACAGTAACAGCAGAGCCCAGGTGACACAACAGGAGGCGTGAGAGAGTGGACTGTGGCCCCTGGGATAGGAGGAGCGTTTACGTCCATGTGTGCTGTGAGAACGGGGTGAGAGGGAACACTCTACCCACCTGCTCCTCAAAAGAGATGACCCTGGGCTGGATCTTCTCCAGGGTGAAGTGGTAGACCTCCTTGGCAGTGCCGTCTGGGAGGCTGGGCAGATGGGTGCAGAAGTCCGTCAGCAGTTGCCTTGAGATGACTAGACTGACGTTCTCATTGACCACTGAGGACGGAGAGGGGAAACAGTGGGGATCAGACCATCTCAGCGCATGGAGAAATTGCCAGGACACAACACTGCCTCAGAAGTCTCATTTGCTTTTATATAAACCAGGTGGGCCTCTGGGAGTTGGAGGAGGTCAGAAATGGCATTGTGCACAGTCAAATAAAATACACACAGGAACAGATACATAACCCTCATTGATTATGCTTTAAAAACAGAAAAATATTAAATATCCTTGTGTAAAGGCACATGTGGGCAGGTCTACATTTCCCTGTGTGGAAACTTACTGGCTTCAACAAAGGCCTTCAAAGCCTCCAGCTGCTCAGCACCAGTGAACTGAATGGCCTTTTCAAGGATCTGTCGGTACCTGTAAAGACAATTAATTACACTGAGGATTGCAAACTCTGACTGACACCCACTTACAGATACATTAAAACATACACCCACCCACACATACATACACATACACTTTGCACGTGTAGTTAGTTACTTTTATGCACTTTCTGTAGCTAAAGATATAGGTTCGTACAAAATGTTATAGGTATCAATGAGTTACATGAACATGGAGAACATTTCTATCCAATCCAGTGTGGGACCGCAGATCTCAGGACAGTCACTGGTCGAGATCCGGCTCCTGTCCACTTTCACCGTGGACTCCTGCACTTGATTTCTCTGCATTTTATTTCACCCACAAACACGACCACCATGTACGTTTTTACAGTAACTTATAGACAGTCTAACGCCATCTCTCCACACACAATAAACACTACCCATGCTGAATCACCGGGCCTCACATAACCTGTCACATGACTTCAAGTAGCAGCCGCTCATCAATACACGGAGAGCTAAAACCCATAACCTCTTTGTGTGGCTGATCTGTGCACATGCCCGTCGGCACTGAAACAGCGTGTTTTGCACGATTAAAAGCTCGCTCCTGCATCTGTAAACACAGCGAGCTGCTCCAACTTCATCTGCGGCCACAGACTGCAGCGCCGCATCGGCCACCGCACACAGCCAGCCTATTGAGAGCTGGCGCCACCCCTGCCACTGTCCTTCGGTATAAACTTGACTTTTCTCCGGGCTTTTGCCACTTACTTTCCGGCGAGATCTTTGTGCGATCCGCTGGAATTCATTAGCTGGGCTAGCTCTTGCCTGACTGCCGCCGCCATCTTCTCGACCGAGATACCAACGACTCTGCTCCGCCAAGTGGCAAGAGGGAACACCTTCCGTCAGGGGAGACAGGCCTCCTGCGCGGCTGATACAACGCCTCGGTCCTCCCAGCCAAGCAGGCCACTTCGCCGGGCGAGAGGGAGGGTCTTGTCTCTGAAGATCAAAGCACAGTCGGAAAAAGGGGTCAATTTACGCGGGACGTCATTACGTCACACGTTAGAGAAGGGCTTTGTACCTTTGGAGCCAAACCAACCGGGTTTGAGTGACAGATCGAGCGGCCATCTTGAGTCATAATAAGCTCAATGTTAGCAGCGCTCTCTGCAGCGGGGCTATGATCACCCAACATGGTGGAATAAACACAGTTAATACTGGGGTACAGGCAGTATATTTCCACATGTATACTGAAGTGCGAATGCATAAATGCTAAAATTAAAGTGAAATCACGTGCATTATAATACGTTACGTAGACATGTTCATAATTATAGGTCTAATATGGGGATGTATCACATAATGTTAAGTGTTACGCTTAAAAAATTGTCATTTTGATAAAATGCCTTGCAAACCTGATTATTGATGCATGTGTGTTAACATACAAAATAAAACTGGTATAGGGAAGAATCACCTTTCTAGACACACTTAATTTCTAGGCTTTCCCTTTATATATCTTAAACAACATGTGGGTGAATAAGTGGCAGAGCATACATAGCAATATTATGACATCTGGGCCCAGTTGTTCAGATGTAATCTCATCGGATTTCAGGTATCGGATTGGATCAAATCTTGAAAATGGGTTGTTCAAAAGAAAAAAAGGATTCTGAAATCGGATTAGATCACGTAATCGAGTCTTGGTTTTGATCTGGACCCAACCTTCAGTATGTGTTGTTCAAAACTTTTTAGTAGGATTGGGATACCTTTGATCCAAAAAATCAGGATTATCCTGATCCCAGCAGAAGGGTGGATTCAGGGTGGATTTCAGGAACAAAATGTAATAAAACTTTAACATTGGTCAAATAATACAACATTTGTATCATGTAGTATATATACATTTATTTATATTTTGCACTTGATTTGATTAACCATTACAATGATAAAGTAGATAAAGTAGACATTAGGCTACCTATTAAGCCTTTCAGTACAGTAAAAAAATGAAATAAAAATGATTTTGTCCCCATAAAATAATCCCCCAAACAGTTGTCAATATCAAACAAAAATATTTTTAATGTTAACTGTCATCAGAGATTAACCAGTCAAAAATAGTTATTTATTTGTTATGGGTTAGATGAGGGGTCTGACTGTTTAAAAGAAAATGGAAATGGAAGGGGATATTTGTATTGTTTTATTGTGCTGTTTTCTGTCTGTTCAAATAAAAACACTTAAAGTGACCCCACGCTGGCTATTCTACCTGTTGTTCTTTACATAGCTAGTAGCCTACATTGTGATGTGTTGTCCCATTTAGAGCCCTGGTAATCCGGATTTGGTAATCTTGAAAAGTCTGTATGTGGATCAGGGTGATCCAATCCAATGTTGCTTTGAAAAACCGGCACGAAAGTAAGATGGATTACCTGATCCTGGATATCAAAACACGGGATTTCCAAATCCGGATCATTCTGATCCAGATTAAACTTTTTGAACAACTATTCTTCTCGTATATCAAATGATATGTTTCACTACAGTAGTTAAGAAAGATTTGGAATAGATTCAGGTTACGAACAAGTCTGAGCGGCGCAATCTCTAATATGCAGGAACTACAACCCCCTGATATTAACAGTAATACATTCATGTATGTAAAGGACACTGACATGTTCTCTGACTTCACAGCTCAGCTGCACAGGCGGAAGTCAGGAGCAAGCCGACTACGTCACGGCGGCGCAACGTCATGACGCACGGCGTGGTTTCCAGGGAGGGCGCGGCGGTATTATGGGATGGTCGAGCAGGAATGGCGCTCGGCGCGTTATTTTGAACAAACGTCTCCGCTCGTCAGAGATCGGGATGCAGCGGCACACGGCCCGGCCGGCCGGCGGAGTGTGCTAGAATCGACCGCAAGTCGCTGGGACCGACCGCGCAGGGACCTCCGGGAGCATCGGGAGTCTGTGTAAGAGAACCGGGCGGCGAGAGCCACGGCAGCGCACCGAGCGGGGCTGCCGGGGGATGAACACACAGCCGCCACACTGGCCATTGTAAACAGCCGCCCGGCGCAGCGCCTGATGGTGCCTCCGCGACAGGAGGGAGCCGGACCGGCCCGGCCTGACAGGCGTCCGCCGCCCCCCGGGCTGTGCGGTCGGAGCGGCGGCTGGTGGCCGGTGTGCGACAGTAGCGTGCCGGGGCTGGCGCGGGGATGTGTGCGCATTCAGAGACGGGCTTTATCGGCCAGCGCGGCGCTGCCACTGGGCGCAGGTCGGGCACTGGTGTGGGGCACAGCTATGCCAGCCTCACACGCACTGTGCCCTTGTGCAATGCCTGTGGCCGTAAATACATGCCGGGGTTCAGCCGTTATTATCCCAAAATGATGCCTGTGCAGTAAAGACACTTTGTAGTGGTAGGACACAGGGAACTGATCAGATCATTGAAAACCTGTCTTCATGTTTTGCCTGCATTCAGGGAGCTCCATAAGTGGCATTGCTCTGTGTCACTTTGCGGACCTGTCACTTACTGGGTCTGCACTGCTTCTGGGAGCTGGCAGACCCGGCCAGGGCAGCCTACCGTGGTGCACAGAGGCCCGCAGTGCTTCGGTGTGTGCGCGATGTGTGCACCTGGTCCAGATCTTGCCAGGCTGGTCTGGTGGTGTTGTTTTTGCAATGCAGTGGTCGAGCTTGTGCACTATGGATGCATTTTGCCAGGGCGATGGACTAGCCCGTGTGTGTCACCAGATGACGATGAGCACCACTGCTATTATAGTCGACTGTGGATGTCATAAGTATGATGGGCTACAATTTAACAACCCACATAGTACCGACTTATGCTAAATTAAACCTGGCCAAAAAGATGCATGTATCTCCTGGAATTCAACATTCCACTAACAGCTCCATTAAACAAACAAACAAACAAACAAAGCTTTGCAAACCCCGTTATATGTCCCGATCATTGTCTCTAACATTGCCGTGCGAGAGCGGCGCAGTGTGCGCTTGTGCAATGGAGGCTGAAGGTGCTATTATGGTCAATATGCCGATGAGGAGCGCTGTGAGCCCCGCTGCGGCGTCGCTCTGCTGTGGGTGTCTGAGCGCTACGGCGCCGGGGAGGGGGCTGCGCGCCGGTGCGTGTCGTGCGTGTCTGTGTCCTGCCTGCGGGGTGAAGCCCGTCGAGTTTGGGAGTTGACTTGTGAACTCAAAATGTCCAGGAAGTGTCCGGCTCCGGCGCCCGCACACAGCGCTCCGCCTCGGCGGGGAGACTAGAGCACAGGGGCGGATTTTAGCTGCGATCCCGTCCGCGTCTTGTTTTCGTGCGGCCAGGGGGGGGGATGTTGCTTCTCTCCTCTGAAGTTGAACTGATGACGAGGTGAAAATGGCGGATCTTTCGAAATCCAATCCCGGCCTGAAATAGAAACACGGCACATCCAGGCGGCGCAGCCCGCACTTGAAGCGGGGAGAGAGAGCTCTGATCCCCGCGCCGTCCCCGTCCGCGTCGCGCTGCGTGGAAATGCACAAGGGATAAGCCTTACGGTTAGATCCACGGGTGTAATCTGGCGGATTGCTGAGGTAGGACAAAGATTGTTACTTGGGTACATCTTCAAAGGCCTACTGGGCTGTGTGTTTCATCTTGTGTCTGTAAAGTTTGATTCGGCCCCCGCGCGTCTCCGTGGCTCAGTGTGGACACTGTGGGTGCATTTGGCAGCTACACGGACTTTATTTTATATGCACACAGTTTCATAGTGATATCAGCCGTAAAGATGAGTAAAACCACATTTCCTGCTCCACTGCAACTTTATTGTGACAGTATTGGCCAGACTGGCACTGTGGGTGTCTGAGCGCTACCCTCCGCGGGAGAGGTTTGATCTGTGTATCCGCGGTGTGTAAGAGTGTAGTCGCTGCAACTTTGTGTTTATCCCCCTGCTATGACGTCACGGCTGTGTGCTGTGTTAACGGGGTGTTGAGAGCAGCGCGGTGCTGATCCTGCTGCTGACAGGGGTCATTGGCAGCACACTCGTTTCTGGCTCGTCTTTATTGTTTTGGATGTACTTTTAGGAGCCATAGATTTAGATTTTATTACAACTTGCGATGCGTGGAGGAAATGCATCATATTGAGTTTATGCGTCTTTAGGAGTTCATTTCCCACGACGCCTGTCATTCTCCGGCTGTTAGGCATTAGCAGTTTCCTGTGATCTTATCATGTGCTGTCATTTCACACATGCTGGTGGCATTGAGCTTTTCACTAGAGGTCCCATCGATTCATCCTGGAGTGACACTAGTTATTAAAATTAACTAATTGGACGATTCCATCAAAAGTTGGGCTTCCATGCTAATATTTCCAAAAGGCTGATTGCCCGGGACAGGGGGTCATTTTGCTGCAATGAAAACAAAAATGTCAGGATCCACATTGCTTGCCATGCTAGAGGAGCAGGAAGTTCATATTGTGTTTATTTAAGATTAGGTTTTATTCTGTAGGACATTATACAGAAGAGAAGCTGTAAACTTCGGGTTAAACTGACATGGAGGCATTCGTTAATGATCAATTCATGTGCGTGTCTGGTAGCACACATGCACATGCAGACATTTCTTTCTCTCCTGTAAAAGTCAAGTCTAGAAATGTCGGGTTTGGCATCTTCTAAATACAGGCAAACATTTTTAAATGTAGTTATGTCATTAAATGATTGATACATTTCATATGCCTGGCTGGAAAAGTCAGGAAATGTCGAATGGGCCAAACATTAAAATGTTTAAAACGTGTATAATTGCATTTTGTACCTCTTACTTTTTGTCAGAATTAAAACCATTTAAAATAATGTTTTATATAATGTATAATCTATTTTGTATCACTTCCTGACTTTCCCAGTATGCTATTTAAAGTACATATGACATATTTGTGCTTCCATATTGTTTAGAATACAGCCTATATTTGATATTGAGATATAAATATCAATTTGTCAATGTCCAAGCATATATATATTCCAGCTGTCTTGACAAGTGTTGATCTGATTTACTTTTATGGATATTCTTTAATTTATTCCATGTAGTTTTAATTGGTTGGTCTAATAAGTACCTTATCCTCAGAGCAGTTCACTGGCATCTAACTCTGCTTTACTTTGATGCTAGGATACAAAGTTATTCCATAAAATGTGTCTATAGATTATTGGAGATGATGATCAATAATTACCTATCTATTGAATGTTTTGCCACACATAGCCTTGATTTCCTATGTGGGAAAAACTCACCCTTTTTTATAAGATAAATAAATAGACCTGGGGCCTCTCAAGTAACAAAGAGCATTCATTATATATACATATATATTTTTTACATGCAGGTAATTCACAATTTCCTGGTATTACTAAAATATGAAGCTTCCTGATGTCCAGCAATTTGATCAGCTGAAAATTATATGTAATTTAAATTTTTATTTTAAATCAGATGGTGTACTTGGACCCCCCCCCCCCCCCGCCTGAAACCAGGAATGTAACGGACTTATTTAAGATATTGGCCTAGAATAAGAACAGGGCTTTGTAAATATGATGAGGGGTCACCAACATCTGGTTTCTGCCAAATGTGGAAAGATATACAGATAAAAGTACTTATTTAAAATACTCAGTTGTTAATCTTTAATTTACAGAAGTAGTAGCCACTGTGATCGTAATAATTGATTATCCAGTTTTCCACACTGTGAATGAAGAACTGCGTTGTCTTCCACCCGTCCTGCTAACAAGCTTTAATTTGCCTGACCTTCAGACATGTTAGTTGGGAAACACTGGTGTGAGACTGCTTCTTCTGCTTGGGAAGTATGACGGATATGGTGCAGAAACTGGTGGCCACTGTGTGAAGGTTAATACTGGAAGCTGGAGAGAGACTGAAAGGGGGTATCTCTAGGCCAGACAGTGAGCGAATCATTTCCTTTGTTAAAGTATACAGAAATCAATGGCAGGCGAAGGGACTCGCTGTTCCTAAAGGCACAGGTCGATGGGACCTGTGGGGAAACGTGAACCGCACCTCTGTGTGTAATTCAGTCTCCCGATCCAGCCTTGGACCTCTCTGATGATGGGGGGGACAAACAGGAGCTGTGATGATTCGTGATTGAGATGGGTGTCTGCAACAGTTTGTTCAGACGGTGATAAACTGAGAAGGCTTGTGCATCCCCAGTGGAAATGCATCCAGATTTGACTGATCTGTATCATATTCATTTTCAATCTGCTCTGTGCAGTTGGCATAGACATCCTCCACCACAAGGAAATACTGTCCCTGATGCAGGCAGAGAAAAGACAGGTCATACAGTTGGCATACAAGCTCTTCTTGGCACCCTTCTGAGACACACTTTTCTGCCAGAGGTATTAATGTCATTTTTGTCTCTGTAGGAAGAAGGAAATAAGTTTCTACACTATGTTCAGCTTAGATCTCTTCAGATTTTAGTTAACGTTAGGATGATTCAGGGATTCGGAGTAGAAGGTTAATTGCTTTTAATATCCTCCAATGAGAAATTTTAATTTAGCTCAAGTGATGAAGAAAGGGAATCAAGTGCATGCCTCAAACTCTAATGGGTTTTGAGTTACAGCAGTTCTTAATGCCACAGGTTCTGCTAAAAGCTTACAACTCACACCCTCATGAAATCAATCTGAAGATGTTTAGTTAAAATCTAACGCAGTGCTGTGTTAAAATGAAGCTACAGTGTCCTGGCTGATGGACTGTGTACATTTTCCTGCAGCCCTTGGACAAGATCAGTGATTTTATTTTTGGTGAATGATGGTTTAGGATTATGCATAACAGGCCACCTCAACATCTTTGCTTTGTTATTGTCTTTTTTTATGCTGTAGAGTTGTAGGAATGTAATTATTCGGGACAACGGGACTTGATTTCCAAGAGAAGAATTAGGTTGGCTTTGTCTTTTGGTTATGAAAAATGGGTCAATGCTAATCTGCTTTATTCAATCAGATTACTCCTGGTGTAGGAACCACGACTAGCTTGAGCCATTGCCCCACCGACACTCCAAACAAACACGGGCATCGACCTGCGGATACCACAGGACGAACTCACCAAATGTGTAGCTAGGCTGTTTGCATCAGCGTGTAAGGAAATAAAGCACAGTGACTCTGAGTGTCTGACGGTTGCACTTGGTGTGATTTGATCTGCTCGAATGGGACAGTAAAACCTTTCAGCTGTGGCTGCTGAACCGTGCAGATTAGACCTTATAATGACAGTGATGGTGACCAGGGACAACTGTGGGGACGGATGTAGCATAATTGTGCTTGCTGATCGTGGTGTTTAGACGGCACTAAATAAACATATTGTGCCGTCTCACGGTGCCATTTGAGAGGGGCCTTCTGCAGAGCAGCCCAGCACTTCTCAGTTGAGAGCCTGACCGTTTCCCGGGGATCCGCGGGAATGTGGATCCGCGGGAATGTTTGTATGTTTGTTTGTCTTGTTAAGGAGCTGTCTGAACACCGTGTTGTCGCAATTATGGGAGCTTACATGTTGCAACAAGATCAGGACTTCAGGAAAAACTAAAAATACATATGTTTACGCGTGTGTGTGTCTATTTAGAAAGAGATATATATGGAAAAATACTAACACGTACAGCCCAATGGACTAAGGGCTGCCACTGTCTGAGTTGCAGTGTGTTTTGGGTTTTTCACTTCTGCTGGTAAACTGCAGTGTGAGAGGAATGGGAAGCACCTGGGAAGGAATGACGTCCTGACCTGGGATGACCTGCATCAGACTTCACCTTCAGAAACGCTGTTGATGGAGCTTCTGTGGTCAGGGCGAGTCTGGATCATTAATTCAGTCATTTATCAATAACCTCTCCATGCTGAACATGACCTCCACACAGGCTGACCCCCAGGGCTGGAATCAAACCGGGGTCCCAGGAGCTGTGAGGCAGCTCGAGTCAGATTAAGTGTCACAATTGACTCCTGGTTGTTTTGTGGAATTATTGTAGTAAACTTTATTGTAAAACCATTAATTTACGTATAGGTTTTGTTAGCTGTGAGTTGTTAAGTAAATGGATGGCTTTGTGTCTGTGGTGTGGAGTTGCACTATTGTACAAGTAGCCATTGTGTTCCTTTCAGGACTGGAGTGGTCACAGTGTAATTTATATGCTTGGCCATGTCTAGTCCCACTTACCTTCTTTATCAGAGATGAGTGTTCTCGCAGGAGAGAGTTAATGGTGGAGTTTACTAGGGTAAACGCAAGCCATGAAGACTTTTTTTTGGTTGATGCTTGTGTGCATTAATGCATAGTTCCTCATGTTAAGTTATACTGTTACACTGTAGCGGAATTTAATTTAATATTTTATTTTTTTGTTTGTTAACTTTCACCTACACTTAAAATCAAGGAAGCAGAGTCAACATCACCTGCTCTGCCCTAGAACTGACACAATTACTGAATTTTGTTTTACTACACTTGTTTTGTACTCTCAGCCCCTGCTCTATTAAACGCAGTGGGGATCCCAGTTTTTCCAGTGTGTCCATTCTGTTTTCACTTCAGGTGTGTGTGGAGACCCGTGTGTGCGCCAGCCCGGTGCTGACGTTGTGCTGTTGTATGTTGGCAGAGGCCGAGCCCAGGAGAGTGAGAGAGAATGGAGGTGGTGTCGCCGGAGCTGAACAGCCTGCTGCCTGACGAGATCATGGACAGCGAGGCCATCGTGGTGGTGGAGAACCTCCCGGCCGAGCCACCCCCCGCCGCTGGGGAGTCCGAACCTGGGGAGGCGCGGGGAGAGGCGCCGGTGCCCATGGAGACTGAGCTGCCGGAAATCGCCAGCCTCCCCGCCCCCCCGCCACAGAAAGCCCAGCTCCTGGTGGCCTCCACCTCTGCGGACTCGGGGGCCCAGTTGCTCCTCGCCCCCTCCAGCTCGGCCCTCGTGAAGCCGGCGGTGCCCAAGGCTCTCGGCCCCAAGCCCTCCAGTCCCGGGCTCGGCGCCGGCCTGCACAAACTCGGCTCCCCCTTCACCTTCACCAACCACCAGATAATCCTCAACAAGGTGGCCACGTCCTCCGGTGAGGTCAAGCCGGCCACCACTCAGGTCATCAAACAGGAGGGCCAGAAGCTGGTGGTCACCACCCTCGGCAAGGCCGGGCAGCCCATTGTCCTGGCGCTGCCCCACTCCAGCCAAAAGCCTGAGGGCTCGGGGGATGGCAAGCCCCAGCCCCAGCAGTACAAAGTGGTGACTATTGGGGGCAGGACTGACCTGAAGCCTGTCATGGGAATGCAGGCGGTGAGCTCGGCCAGCCAGATCCTGGGGACGTCCCAGCACTCCACCCTGCAAGCCCAGCAGCTCAAGACTGTGCAGGTGAGCATTGACACGTACCTGTATTTTATTAATTTTATATTTATTTTAATTGATCTATTTCCCATGTTAGAAGATTCTGCTGTCCACCCCAGTGTGTGGGACAGGGCTTCATATACTGGGGAAGCATTTCCTCTGGCCTCTGCGTGTCCTCACTGCTCTGCATGGACGCCTCTGTTATGCCCACCTGCTACATGCCTGCCCATGTGCCGTCAACAAACGGCCATATAAGGGAATAGAATTCCATTGGCTCTGCCGAACTGAATACACGAACAGATGTGTCGGACACATGGCGAGGCGTGAGAGCCCTGAGAATTGATTGGAAACATTGTAGGAAGTGTAACTTATTTTTTTATTCCCCTCCCAAACCCAAAGGGTCAAAGGAGAGTCTTCCGATCGGGACTGTAGGCATCTCCCCATCGTAGATGGCCCCCTTCAGGCAAGGCTTTCTGGGTAAACGTGCAATATTTGACACGTTGGATGAATCTCTAAGCCGTCTTTTTGGGCCCACATTACATTAATCCTACTGGAAATATCCTCCCAGCGTGTATTACCTAGACACACACACATCCTTCAGTGCTTTTATACACATGCATATCTGTGCACTGACACAGTGAAAGCTGTTGTAACCAGGAACGGTGAAGTGCATAGCAACAGCTTCTCTGACACAAAACAGCCTTAAGCCTCTGTTCCTTTTAAAGACATTAAAAACGATGTTTTCTAGCCTGAAATTTGCTTCAGTTGCTGTGCTGGCAAAGGAAAGTGCGTTCTGTCTACTGACACAAAGTTCAAACTCTTACAGCAATGTGCCGTGTCTGTAGGGATGGGAGCCTAGCAATCAAAAAATACAAATTACAATACAGCATCCAAAAGAACAGCCCGCGTTGTGGCCGGTCACTGAGTGTCGGTTCAATTCCCAAGTTCAAACTTTTTCAAGAGCTTAGTGGAGCTTTGAACTCCATCAGGAACACTGAGAGAGAGAGACTCGTTTAATGTGAGGTGAATCTTTTTAGATTGCGAAGAAAACCCAGACGTCCACCACGGGACCAATGATCACCAAGTTCATCATCACAAAGCCACTGAACAGCAAAGGCATGTCTGGACAGACGTCGGTGTCTCCGGTGATCTCAGGTAAAGTCTCCCTCGTCCCCGTGGGCTCTGCTGGTGTGTGTACGGGGTTCAGTCTGTGCCGTACGCTGTTGTTTTAATGCTGTTCTCTTAATCTCCAAAAGTGTTTACCTGCATGGTTTTCTGCTCTCGGTTTGATTGGTCCTGGACTGGTTGACTGTCCAGTCAGTTGACAGTCTTTGAGTAAAGATAATTTGCATTTGTTGAGCCTCAGTTTGGTAGCTGCTTATGGCTCAATTTGTAACTTATTACCTAACATCACTCATGATTTCTTCACAGGCATAT
Source organism: Amia ocellicauda (assembly GCF_036373705.1). Lineage (NCBI taxonomy): Eukaryota > Metazoa > Chordata > Actinopteri > Amiiformes > Amiidae > Amia > Amia ocellicauda. The sequence continues at coordinate 42,799,185 of NC_089857.1, read as the reverse complement.
TTATTGCAAAACCTGTGTGAGTTGTGGGTTCTCGCCCCTGTTCTTCTTAGTAATCTCTACATCTGGAAGTACTTTCATAGCAGATTCTGTGGTTGATTTGAAGGCTTCGTAGGAAGGCACAATAAACAAATGAGCTTGAGTAATGAGTTGTCAATCCTTGACATGTCCTCTTAGTGTGAAGAATTGATCAGTGCACCACAATCACATATCCTTATTCTCTGGCACCTCATGAAACCCCTCACAGGCCTGAGTTAATTAAGGTTTCATTTCTCTGCTCCTAAAGGAAGACATTTTGCTCTGTGACCGAAAACGTTTTGAGTGTTTTTATGCAATATGCAATTTTCATGCTTTGATCTGCAGGACGAGTCCTCTCCCAAAACGCCCCAGGGACGCCCCCGAGGACAATGTCTATCTCTGAGACGGTGGTGGGCGCTGCGTTGAACACCCCCCAGAGCCTCTCCAGCAGCAAAATCGCTATCTCCCCCCTCAAGTCCCCCAGCAAGGTCAGACACGGGCCTCGTAAACTCCCCCACCCCGGCCTCGCACACAGTCCTGAACACACAGGGCTGCACTACTTGTCTCTCCTCTACAATACCCAATATACACACACACAAGATGGATAAACATTAAAACATGACATTACCATGCTGTACGAAGACCAAAGACAATGTTAGTGGAGGAGTTATTATGGGGCCTTTCGATGGGGCCTCTGTGATGCCTTTGCTTTGTTGACATGCTCCTTCAGGGAGTTTTTAAGCCTTGCGTTCCCGCGATGCCGTGGCGCTTCTCATCTCTGATCCTGCCTCCTGTCCCGTCTCATCCGCAGCTGACCGTGGTGTCCCTGGCTTCCCAGTCCCCCAGCTCTCCCCAGAAGCCAGTGGGCGTCCCTCTCAACGTGGCGCTGGGGCAGCAGATCCTGGCCGTTCAGCAGTCCAACCCCTCCTCTCCGGCCAAGGTGGTGTCCAATCACTCGACGCCCCAGGTAACCCTCGGAGTTGACCCGGAAATGCTCCTGTGGTGACCGTGTTTTTCGTTCTCCCCCATCCGTGTTTTCCACAGATCTCCAGCCTGGGTAGTACTTCCGACCCACTGTGGTGCTGATCGGCTTCTCTGCCTTCTCTTCCTCTTCCCCAGAGCGTGAAGCCTGTCCAGACCATGACCGTGGGGAGCGTGGGAACCCCTCAGTTCAAAACAATCATCCCTTTGGCCACGCCGCCCAACGTGCAGCAGATCCAGGTCCCGGGGAGCAGGTTCCACTATGTGCGCCTGGTCACCGCCTCCACGGCCAGCAGCCCGGCCCATACCGGCAGCCCCAGCACCAACTCCCACTCCCTGCAGCAAGGTCAGCACCCCCACCCACCGCTCCCTGCTCCTCCAGACACACACAGCCCTATCTTCAGTCAGAATATATCCCCACAGTTTCGCCACGTTGGGCCTCTTCAGCGGACCTAGAGAGGTGGATGGTTGTGCCCTCGCCAGGCTGGTGGGGGGTGTGTGTGTGTGTGAGAGAGAGAAAGCAGTTTTAAGAGGCTGACGGTGTATTGAGTTTTGATTCCTCTCGGTTTGCTACGTCGTCTGTGTAGTTTTATTGCCTCCAGAGAGAGAAACCCTCCTAACGAGATCGATTCTCCTCCCTGCAGCCAAACCCGTGGTGGTGAACACGACGCCCGTCCGGATGTCCGTTCCCATCGTTCCAGCACAGACCATGAAGCAGGTGAGCAGAGACCAGGCTTCCCCTCCGAGGGACCCTAGGTGTGACCACATAGACCCACCAAATCTGGGCCACGTTGAAGAAAGTTTAACGTTATCACACTGACTCTTAGGCTGCTTGTCGGAATGAATCTAAATAAAAAAATCCACAGCTGTTTTGTTGCTATTACAGTCGTCCCTCTTGCTTGTGGTCTGTCTTCCCTGTTGGACGGTCTCCCCTGAATATATCGTCGTCTCTTTCTAAACCATGCTGCCCCCCATTCTCCTCCAGGTGGTCCCCAAGCCTCTGAGCACGGCCTCGCAGATCGTGACGACCGGCCAGGCGCAGCAGAGGCTCATCATGCCAGCGACTCCCTTACCTCAGATCCAGCCCAATCTCACCAACCTGCCCCCCGGCACCGTCCTGGCACCGGCCCCCGGCACCGGGAACATGGGCTACGCGGTCCTGCCGGCCCAGTACGTCACGCAGGCAAGTGATGGCAGATGTACGCCAAGGGAGTGTGTTCATACTTTTAGGTTCAGACCTGCCTGTACTTTAGTTAGAATATTTCCACTGTTTTTCCAATGCTTAGTCATGTTATAAATGTTCTCAGGCCAAGACACAAAAATAACTTTGACCCGACCCACAGATCTCTAATTACAACCTGACGCCAATCGCACTTTTTCTACTACTTAAATAAAGCCAAGGCTGTGTACACGATTCCAGTTTGTGATTCACAGGACGGTCAAAGTTGGCGTTCTCTTACAATTAATCCGCTCTCTAACCCGCCGGATCCTGCTCCGAGTTGGGAAATTCATATTTAACATCTGATAAATTATAAATGTGTCCAGAAGTACGAGCCTCGGAGTTAGAGAGCGTGACGCTGTGGTCCCGAGAGACTTTCACCGCCGTTTCTGACATTGTTTAAATTATTTATGTCGGGTGTGTGGCTGTTTGAGCTCATTGTGTGTTTAACCTTTTTTACCTTGTGAGGTTCAGTTCCACCCTCTTATCTTGCGTCCCTTTATCATTATCTCTCTTGTATTTATACATCATTAAAACACACCCTGGTCTCTGCAGGAGAAATAGGCTGCGTTTAAATAGGACTCCAAGAACATGTCTGTCCGTTTAGTAATTGAAAGGTCGAAGAACAAAACAAAAGCCCTCACGGTCAGCGCAGGCGGTGCCTGTGTCACGAAAGCTGAAACGGGAGCGGGGAGCCGACCCAGGGCTGTATCCTCACCGTGTGTCTTACCGCCCGCAGCTCCAGCAGTCCACCTTCGTGTCCATTGCGAGCAACACGGGCTTCGCAGCGTCAACTGGTATCCAGACGCAGGCCCGGCTGCCTCTCAACGGGTAAGTGGGCTTTGGACCGGGGCTGAGCGCAAAGAAAGAAAACAGGGTGTCTCTTGGGTGCTGGGGGGGGGGCTGCTGCAGTCAGTTCAATAGAGATCACCAATGTTGTACCTTTGACCAGAGGAAGTGAAACAGAGAGTGAGAGAGAGAGAGAGAGAGAGAGAGACACGTCGGCAGTAGCCCAGAGTTGATGGGTACCTGTTGGTGACTTGCATAGAATACATATTTGAAATAAAACGGATTAACCCTTCTTCACCCTGGCGCAGGTTGTCTCCATCGGATTCTGCTTCGAGGCCGCGGAAACCCTGCAACTGCACAAAATCACAGTGTCTCAAACTGTAAGTACTTGCTGCTCGTGGGGTCTTGTGTCGCTGCCACAACCAACTGCACGTAAACATCGATTGTGTTCCTCACGATCATTGCACAGCACTTACTGTCAGGGTCCCGGAATAGCAGGAGCGTCTGTAACGGTTAGGCATGTTATGCATGGCTGACGCCTTCAGGGGAGACGGGTCGGTTGTCTATCCGTTTAGTCTCCTGTGAGTTTTATGTAGAGAAGTTTTGCGGCTCAAAAATTCTCTATTTTTAACCCTGCATTTGCACATTTTTCTTTCCTCCTTACAAATGTAAATGTATCGAGCTGTTCAATAAGATGAATTTTGACTAAAGGAGCATTTACTGTTTCCAAACTGTGTGTTATGCGTGGATGTGTGTTGAATCCTAAAAGCTTGTTTTGTTTTGTGTGTTTTTTAGGTACTGTGACTGTTTTGCCAATGGGGAGTTTTGTAATAGCTGTAACTGCACGAACTGCTTTAACAACCTTGAGCACGAGACCGAACGGCTAAAGGCTATAAAGGTAATGGTGAAGCGAACAGTCATGTGACTCGTTCGAGATAAAGCACCTTTATTCTCAGACCAGGAGGATGTACTTCAGAATATCTTAGTTTTTTAACAAAGCAGAATTTAGAGTCCATTCACTGCATACCATATGTAATGATGTTTCATTTAGTGTAATTGTTTTATACATTTGTTAAGGAAATCCTAAAAAAGTAGAAATCTGTGAAGGGAAAGAACTCTGTGCTTACAACCAGGGGGTGTGGGGTGTAGGGACAGAGAGGACACGTCTCCTCCATGCATCGAGTACCGTGTGTGTGTTTGCAGGCTTGTCTGGACCGGAACCCTGAAGCCTTCAAGCCGAAGATTGGCAAAGGGAAGGAGGGCGAGTCGGACCGCCGGCACAGCAAGGGCTGCAACTGCAAACGCTCGGGCTGCCTGAAAAACTACTGCGAGTGCTACGAGGTGAGGCTGCCGAGATCCCCCGTCCCCGCCTGCGGCTCTTCCCCGCACCCACGTGTCGCCCGGTGGGATCTCGCGACAAACACGCTTGTGTGCGTCTCTCTCTCTCCTCGTCTGATCCCTCCGTCTCTGCCCTCTCTCGGGCTGTCCTGCAGGCCAAGATCATGTGCTCCTCGATCTGCAAGTGCATCGGCTGCAAGAACTTTGAGGAGAGCCCCGAGCGGAAGACGCTGATGCACCTGGCAGACGCGGCGGAGGTGCGGGTGCAGCAGCAGACGGCCGCCAAGACCAAGCTGTCCTCACAGATCTCGGACCTGCTGACCAGGACCACGCCCGCCGTCACAAGCGGGGGGGGCAAGTGAGTCCCAATCAGCGCGGTGGGGGGCAGGGGTTGGGGGCGCTCGGCTTGTATTTAGGACCTCGGACGGCGATTGAGCTGCCGATTGTCCTCAGATGGTGTCACCGGTCGGTCTCTTGTCTCATGGAAACTCTCTCCTCCGCCCCCCCAGGTTGCCCTACACGTTCGTCACCAAAGAGGTAGCGGAGGCGACGTGCGAGTGCCTGATGGAGCAGGCCGAGAAGGCGGAGCTGAGCGGCCGGCCCCAGGCGGCGGCCGAGAGGATGATCCTCGAGGAGTTCGGACGGTGTCTCATGAGGATCATAAACTCTGCAGGCAAAGCCAAGACAGACCCCTGCCCCATCAACTGCTAGACCCTCCAGCGGCAGAGCGGTGCCAGGCACGGACAGCAGACCCCCGGGGGTGGGGGCTGGCGGAGGGAGCGCGGGGACCGTGGCGCGGGAGGGACCGACTCCCAGGCCGCGCGTTGAAGGAGCCATCCGCCCCGGTGACGGAGCGGTCTTGTGTTTGGGGCTTGTTTTAGAGTGACCTGATAATGCAACGTGTACAAATTCAAATAGATATTTTTTATGGAATTTTTCTTCGGATCTTTTTGATTTCTTCTCATCATGCCGTTCCTTGGGTCGCTGACTGACCCAAGGGCTCTGTTTCCATCTCTCTCTCTCTCTCTCTCTAAGGACAGATCATTTTTGGGTGGTAGGTGTTTTTTTTTTTTTATTATTACAGATTCTTGCTGCTTAAGTTTCTTACCCAGGATGCACTGCTCACATTCACATACTTAAGACCCCTTTCATCCTTCGGCCCCTTCAGAGCTCACCCAAGTCCGATAAATTAAGGTTCCCAAAACATACAGTATGTAGTGAGTACTGTAGGATGGTGGAACGCAAATACTGGAGAGAAACCAGCATTGAAGCGTGTCGTCTGTTCTGCTTTGTTTGGGGTTTTGGGGTTTTTCGGTTTTGTTTTTAAAGAGCAGTATTTTTATTGCAGATTAAAGTGAAAGTGAGAATGCAGGAGAAAATAGCAAATGAAGCGCTTGAGTGAATGAATGAATGAATGAATGAATGAAGGAATGGCGGCGATGTCTGTAGGAATCCCACTCCCACGCCCCTGTGTTGTGCAGGAATCGGGTGAGCGTTTACAGATTTTACAGAGCCTCCCGTGCCATCGATTACTGATAAGCTAGACCTCCCTTTTTAATCATTTTAAAGTGGTAAGCAGACGGGCTGAAGATCCCCAGTTACACGGCTGACAATTTGTATAGGATCTCGGTGAACAAGTAGGGCTTCTGAAGGCTGGGTCTCCAGGCACGTTTCCAATCATAATACAATCCCGATTCACTGTCTTCTATTTTTTCATGGTTATAACCCCAGATAAAAGGTCGAGGGAGATCGTTTTGCAGGTCGAATGTGGTGTTGGTTGCCCAGTCGGCGCCCACACATCCTTACGAATATCTGTAAGGTTTTGTGGTGCCGTCTTGGCAGAATGCAAGGAGCAGCTCCAGTAGGCCTCTTACTTCTGCACAGACTGAGTGGAAACATTTGCTCTCCGTTACCTCCTGTCCCACATACGCTGCCAAAAGTGTAAGGATACGGCCTGTAGTTGGAGCCCATGGCGGTGCGCCACAGTGATGTGTGCCTGTTATTACATCAGTGGCAGGGAGTATCCACTGAAAGAACAGGGCTTGAAAAGGAAACTTGTTTATTTTTGCAGAAATTAACACGTGTACTGTTGAAAAGGCCTGTTGTGACATAGCGGGTGAGTGCACAGATTACCGATTTAAGAAGTCGCTTACCCCTCAGTGGCTGCAGTGTATCTTTAACTAGGAGACGTACCTAAGAGGAGTTTTTCAGGGAGTAGAGCAAAGAGGGACAAAGCAGGACTGCCCACGTCACCCCCGGCTCAACTCGTGACATAATCTATGGCTTTAAACCGCAGACCCGTGGTGCAGTGCAGCCGAAAGCAATCTTCACTTTTAATAAGCAATATCATAAAAATGCTGCTCTCATGAATAATAGAACAAGTAATGCATTTTAATGGGCGATTATCTAGGTAGGACTATTGTGACGTGATCATGCTGTTGGCACTTTCATATAATCCTCTGTTCGGGCTGATGACGCTCTGCCCCTGCTGGTCTCACTGGAGATGGACCCGACTTCCTCTTACTGTGTGAGTGTCTCGAGCCACACAGGTGTTTTACCCTTAGTTTAAAACTTGGACTTAAACTTAAACTTTAAAACTCTGAATCCCCTGTGTGTGGCCGGCCGCTCCGTCTTGGGCAGAACATCGCCACACTGTCCTTCACTGTTAGCTGTCATCACACTCGTCTGTGTTTCTATTGAAGAATGTAAAATCAGTGTGAATCTCAAAGACTGATCTGCCTTAAACTATCTTTTTCCTCATCAATGGCATCCGTCGATAACATTGTCAAGATTACGAACTACATTAAGAATGTAGCTATGAATTTCTCTCTCGACACGTTTTTAAAGTAAATTAAAAAAAAAAAGAGTACTTTGCTCTCTGTTTTTTGTTTTGCTTCTTACTGTCTGATGTATTTATTTATAATGAAGGGAATCCCTTCCTCTGTTGAGGCCGAAATTAAAAGATGCTTCAGTGTCTCCCGACACCTTGCACAAGAAGGTAGTGGGTCTGCTTTTTAAAGGTCCTGGTGGGGGGCCGGGGGTTTGGATTGTAAAACTCGACAGTGAGTGGAGTAAAGTGTGGGCTCCCAAATATCCCTCTAGAGGCCTGACGCCACCGCCATTTTGTGCGATAGTGTGCAGCTTTGAGATGGGCTTTTTTAACTTGCTGATTTCCAATCACTTTAACCACCTCATTCCCATACACACACCCTCTCAGCCCTCTCCCAGATGCGAACTGGAACAGGAAAGTGTTCACACGCAGTTTTTCCGACATGCAGGCTGCTCCCGTGTCACCGGACTGCGGCAGCCGGAGCAGCGTGCTGCCCGGCGTGTATCGGACCCTCTGTATCGGTGAATTACTGGTAAGGTGGCCCCGTCTCCGCCCTGGACTCCACTGGCTTTGGGTTCTTTCAGGCGGTGAAGATGTTCTGGTGGCTCTGCGATGCCTGTACTCTCTGACGGACAGACGGGAACCTTTGAGTATCCCGTAACCATTTGTGGCACCGAACTCAATGTCCAAACACAGCCCTGACACCAGTGTTTAGTTCCGGAGAGTGCCTTTGGTTGAGCTGGGAGTGAACTGGACTATTACTGTGGAAAATAATGGCATCCCCATTTTAATGGGGGGTGGGAACGGACACATGGAGACCCATTGGTGAACACCGTAAATAGTCATACAGCAGTATTTTTAACCTTTCCCCCTCCCCCTGTCATCATATTGCTTACATTTGATTACCAGAGGGTGTGTGAACATATTATATGCTTGCATGACAAAGGAAATGCAGTGATGCTCTTGAGAGAGCTGTTGAAAAGGCAGTCTGGATTCCACAGGCGTGCGTGCTGTCCAGGTCGGAGGCAAAGCTCCGACATGGCAGCCTGCTCTGACCCACTGCAGTGTCCATCCTGTCCCCATGTGCGCTTCATTTGGGCGCTTACTTGATGATCACCATGACATATTACTAATATTAGTAGTAGTAGTATTATGATTTTGCTCAACGATGGTAGAGTTATAACAATACCCCAGCCTTAAGCTTCACCTTTGCTCAGGGCCTTTAGAAACCTGTTTCCCTGCAAGTAGCTGGCTGCTTGGCATTGTACCACGGTAGAGAAGTGTGCAGTGATTTGGAAATGCTTCCTGTCTGCGGTTGTTTTGGTGCTGTGGTGTTTTCTCCTCTTCCCTCCTGAGAGAGAGCGCATGTCATGTAGTTTTCCTGGGTCTTGGAGATCCTCGGTGTCGCACCATTCTTCTGTTCTGGTGCTACCTTGATGAGAAGAGATCCTCGGGGTTGTGCTGGACTGGGCTCTTTAATTGGGCACTGCGTTGGCCAATCTACACCATTATTTGGATTGATCTTCACAGAAAGTTTACCATTACTACCAGTGTCTCGGGTGTAACGTGCATCTTCTTAATCCATCTCTGTACAAAGAGGTTTAAAACTATTTCCACCGGAGATACAGACCCTTAATACAGTTGGGGCACTTCAGGGGGGAATATCATTCTGAGGCACAACCATTTCAAGTTCTCGATTTGAGCCGTAGCAGTAAAGTGCTCCTCTCCACAGTTCTGAGTGACTAATTCTTCATGTGAGAGAAATGTTCTTGCATATACGAAGAAGGCTTCACCCAGCTGATTAACTCGCCAACTCCAGTCCAGTACAGATGTGGCGTTGATCAAAGAGGCTAAGAATAAGAATCAAACCAATAGGTGCCTACTTCAGCAGCTCCGTGCCTTTGACTCTGCGCCTCAGCGGTGTGGTTCACTGGGACGGTGTGTTGTGGTGGAGCTCCGTGCTGGAGCCCACTCCCCCCAGGCCGGCTCATCACAGTAGCACTGGAAATGAAGAAACGGGAGCCCAATTGGACAAGTGAATTAAGCAATCCCAAACCTCATGATGCCCCATTCATACTACCTATATAAAGTGGTATCAGCATGTTGAAATAAATAAAAGTTATGAAATCTTGTGAATGCCACGAGCATCTCCTAGTGCCAGTTTTTCTTTACTCACCTTAACCTTGTCTGCCACCTTCACACTGTGTCATTTGAAAAGCAGGATTTTTTTTTTTGGGGGGTTTTACATATTAAAAAAGGGAACAAACCAGGTTTAAAACAAACATGAAGCGCAGAGCTTTTTCTTATTTTTTTCCTCTCCATTTCCCCCCCTCTGGTCTGGCAGTGAACGCCAGGAGTGACTGGGTCGTTGTGCAGCGGACGGTCCAGCAGTACAACCTGCTTCGCCTGTCAGGGAGAGCGAAGCCATGCTGTATAAATGTAAATTAGTGTAATTGAATACATTAGCGCTGCTTTGTACTTTATCGAGGTTTAAAGAATTGTAATATTCACTTTTTTTTTTTTCTTTTTTTTTTACACCGAAGCTCTGTACTAATATGTGAAAGTTATATTTTTTTCTGCATCTCTGTAACGTGTATTGAAGACCTTGTGCGACAAAATCTGTAGTGTTTGGATTTGTAGATTGTGTATGTTGGTGTGACCACTGCGTGTGTTACTTTTGAAGGTGGAATCAAATGTTTTGGGGGATTTATTTTATTTTATTTTTCCAACCTGCTTTGTAAACATTTCTGCTTTTTTGTCTAGAGAATTATTTAATTTATCAATCTGTCATTCTTCCATTAAATGAGTTACAAAAAGCATTATGACAATATAACACCTACTATCACTCAGAATTAAAGAGATAATTTTTAATTATTTGCAACCTTTAACAAAAAGATTTATATTTAGTGAACATACTTAAAATGTTCAGTGAGTCTATATTGTAAGCAAACTATAAAGCAAATAAAATTTATACAGTTCTGTAACTGAATTGTGTTCAGTGTTTGTCAGATCTGCAGGTAAGTTTATTCTTGATGAATGGCACACCTTGTGTGACTGTATTAGACAGGCTGCTGTGCTGTGGGTCAGGGCCTTCAGACGAGGGTAGGAGATGTGCTTCCATGGACCTTGACCAGAGCTTGGCTGTTGTGTCTTTGGAGGGGAGCGTGTTTGGTCTCTGGGTGCTTTTACTAAGTCAGTGGTTCCCAAACCTAGTAGTACTGGAGGAGCCCCTACCCTGCTGGTATTTGTTCCAACTGAGCTCTCCGTTACTTAATTGAACCCTTAATTTAACTAATAATTTCCTACATCACAGCCTTTACTATTTTAACAGTAGGGGTTTTAAATTAAGTATACAATTGTATAAGGAACATTTTAAGGAACCAACTTTTTCTCGGTTACATAATTTAAAGAGTCAAATGTAATCAAATGACTTCAATAAAGGGTTCAATTAAGTAATGGAGATCTTGGTTGGAACAAAAACCAGCAGGGTAGGGGCTCCTCCAGGAGCAGGATTGAGAACCACTGCCATAAATAATGAAGCCACACCTAGTGCTCGACTCTAATCTCCATATCTGTCTGTGTGCAAAGACTATACAGTAGATTAATTTGTAATGTCTAATGTGAAGGATTTCAACGCTTTATAAGTGTTTCACGTAAGCACTTTGTTCCATTAGTTTTCTCCTATTTTTGTATTCAGATGTTTTAGCAAGACAGCACTGTGTAGGACAGAGTGTCAGCGGAAGTCCCGCCCCCTGTTGAAGGAAACGGAGCGCTGCTGTCGTCGGTACCCGTCATGCTCTGCGCCGCCCATATAAAGCTGCTCCAGGCGGCTCTTCCGTCTCTTTGGCGCTGCTCTGTGGAGGAGCGGGAATGGCGGCGCTCGGGCGGCGGGACCAGGCGGCCTCTATACAGCAGAGGCCGCCGCGGCAGAAAGGCGACCCTTAAAGCCTGTCGACGGGGCGGGAGATTTGAACCTCAAAATGCGAAAAGCACGGCGGCGGCGCAGCGGCGCGACTGCGGTAGGTGCGTGCGGGTCTGCGCCCCGTGGGGCTCGCATCTGCGTAGAGATCCATAGACTAGAGGGAGGGATGGATGGATGGATGGATGGATGTCCATAGACTATAGAGGGAGGGATGGATGGATAGCGAGTATAGAGGCAGCGATGGATGGATGTCCATAGACTATAGAGGGAGGGAGGGATGGATGGATATCGATAGATTATAGAGGGAGGGATGCATGGATGGATATCGATAGACTATAGAGGGATGGGTGGGTCTGTAGTGTTCGTGTAGCGTGCCCGTGTCCTGTGATTAAAACTTTTCTGCTGTTCACATCATGAAATGCTGTGATTAGAAATTAATTGATATGAGGACACTCGACTAGATTGCTTCCTTCAAAGCCAGTCTGTGGAAGCGCAGTGCTGCCCCTCTGCTGCCCCAGTGGCTCTTATCTTGACCCAATAACCCCAAAGCTGGTCAGTCTGTTTCTTAGTTTAATCTTTCTATCCATAATAAAACTGATAAATTCAATCGATGCCCACAATCTTGACTAGCGCGTTGTTGTCCACTAGCAGTGTATTGTCTTCCTCACTGAATTTGATCTACACCACACTGATGTTTCCGGATTGATCAGCTGTAATGGTCTTTGAGCGAGACGTCACATGGTTCTCACTGTCTCTGTCCCCTCCTGCCCCCCAGGTCCGCATGCTGAGCTGAGCGGAAGCGAGAGTGCTGTCCCTTTCCGTCCTGTTTGTGCAGCAGGTAAGCTGTGCAGAGTTGCGTTTGTGCTCCACAGAGGACCCCGTGATTATGACTGTCACTCACTACCCATCTGACCCTGCCAGGGGAAGGATGACACTGTGTGAATGAGGGTCCGGTCCACAGGGCCAGGGGGGGGCAGGACTTCATATAGTCTGGTGCAATAAAATGCATCACATCCGTCTAGTGTGGGGTGACTTGTACTTGATTAGGTGCATTTGAAGTTGAGCCTCTGCTAGTTTTGCAGATTGATGCATATATTTAACATGACCATCTGTTTTGTAAGGTTAGAATTGGTGAGCTGTGCAAATGTGGTGCTAATGGATAGGATGTGCACAATTTGTATTGTAAGTAACGAGATAATTTTGCATGTTCCCTTCTAGGGTCGGTGTGGATCACGGAGGCGCCCGATCCTGACTGCGGACGCGGGGTATCGGTGTGAAGAAGGGCGGGACTGGAGGAAGTCGCACTGCTGCGTAGTTGGCTAATGTAGTGTCTGAGATCTGATGTCATGTGCCCTGGAATAAAATGCCGTCAGTGGTGACAAACCTACTCGACTGTTCTGTGTCTTTGTGTGCTTCTGAGTGAAAGGCCATTTCTGATCAAAGCTGGCTCTTTACTTTCTCTGCATTAGATCACAAGGGTCAGTTTTCTTTAGGGTGGGAACGGCTGATGGAACCGGACCGTTGGAACACGTGGGGCCTGGACAAAATGAATGCTGCAATCTTCACAGGGGAAAATGTATAGATTTAAAATCTAGAAAATAAAGGCAGGGGGAAGCAATATTAATCTGTGTAGCTGCATAAATTAATACAGCTTTGAAAGTGAAGACCTTTACATTTCTAAGCTGCTTTGTGGAGAAATTCTCTCCATTTACACAAGCCTCAGGATGTTTCTCCTGCAGGCTTAGTCTTTTTCCAGCTAAACCTTCAGTTGTCTCAAGCCCAGGCCTTTAAACTCTCTTAATGTGCTTTGCAGGTAATGACCATGTTTTTGGTCAACTATCAAAATAATGCATAAATATAACTATATGGAATATATATATTTAATGCAACTACCAGTATCTATAATGCAGTACAGTGGGCTCCACATCCCTGTACCTGCGTATGTTCTGTCCTGTGCACGAGCGCAGGGGTCTCCTCCGCCCCGCTGAGTCAGTCCAGGGTCCATCTTGGTAGCTTTGCCCGCTCCAATCCTCCATTACTACTAGCCTTTTACCAGAGATTTGCCGATTGCTGCCCCAGTTGTTCCCAAGAATTGCATCAGTAACTAGTAGTATCTGGCTTATCCATGAGCTATGTATAGTTCTGAGATGGGAATTTATGAAAATGTCAAGATTTATTATTTTATATTACTTGTTGGTATGGGGCAGGTCTCATTAGGGAAAACGACTGTAGAAAGTACATTGCAAATGTGTTAATAAAAGAAGAATTGGGATATAGAGAGCTGTGGTGCAGCGGATGAAAGCTCTAGGACTTTCTAATGAGCTCTGAACCAGCAGCCTGTGATTTAACCTGTGAGTTGTGTATCTATCTCAAGAGCGATGACATCACAGTGTAGCAAATACGTATTGTACAGGATACAGTGTGTCAGTGAGTCAGTACAGGGTTGCAGGGGGGTCTTTTATGACTTTTTCTTCCCATGTGACTTTCTCTGGTGAGGCTATTTTGCTCCTGTATGACATTTTTTGGTCTCGTATGATATGTGGTCACATAAGAGATTTTTGGTCTCCGATGTCATATTGTTGTCGGATGTGACATCACATGTTTTGGTCACGTATGACACGGGTGGGTTATTTGTGTCATGCTGTAGTCCCAGAATGGAACCAGGATTTGGTTTCTGGGAAGACTGACAAGAAAGGATTTCGTTTGCTAAGTACAAGTAAGACTTGAAGTATCTGATAGCCTTTTCATTGTCTCCAATAGAGGAAGTGACGACACAAACGCAGTATTTTTAAACTAACTTTTTTAGGGGGTGATTCGCTAAATCTACAGACGTCAGACGACGCTTGTAGCTAAACGTGCCGCTATAGGCTTGTTCTTGTTTATGACGTTCGTGTAGCGCAGGTGTCCTCTGTTCTGCGCATATCTGCACTGCTCCGCCAATGAGATCGGAGGGATTCTGCAGATCTGCGCAGAGCTACGAGACAATTCTTTTGTAGCGCATGTTTCCGTCTTGCTGTACAGAGCTGCACTTTTCCCGTGGTGTAATGAGTTCAAAGGTGCGGATCTGCGCACAAAGCCGGAGACCGGCGGGACACGAGTGCGGCCCGGCCCGGCCCGGTTCCTGCGCAGAGCTGCGGCGTCGCTGCCGGACCCGGAAGTGCTGCGCGTCGGGGGCGGGGCTTGAGATGCCACGTTGATAGAGACGTGGAAGCGGCGGAGTCGCAGTTGTGGACCCGCAACCGGGACCAGAGACAACCGCCCGGGCGCCGAGCAGGAAACACTGGGGATAAAGCAAAGCCAGGAGCGACCGGGGAGCAGAGACGGGCTGTGTGCGTCACATACATCGCCATATACTGTTTGTTTTTCTGCAGCACCTGGCAGTGAAGGTAAGAGCCGCTGGTTAGTGCTGCCCTGTGACAGCGGGCAGCGTCCATTCATGCACAGCACTGTACCCTGGAGAGAAACGCAGGCCTCGTCCCGTCCTCACACAGCAGAAGTGCTCAGCATCCATTGCTGCTTCGTCTTATGTCTGTGCTTTTGTTTTATACGCTTGTTTTATTTTTCCAGTCGAGATTCAGTGACTTTAATTTATTTGCATATTTACTTAGGCTGGTAACATGCATGTCAACATTGTAAACTGCATCGTTTCGCCTAGCTGTTCGCATTGGGAAAGTTGATTCACACAACTTGCAACATTATAATCTAAGATGGAAGCGTGTATATGAGTGTGCTTCTGTCTGCACCCGTGTATGCAAGAACTAAATCACGTATTGTTCTCATTTTGAGCATTGTAGTCTCCTCTCTAGGTCACTAAACCCGTTTACAGATTGTTTTCTCTCGCATTAAAAGCGCAGAAGTAACAGTTTCCAATGTGGAAGTGGATACATGTTGACCTTTGCCCCCTGTAGTCGGTGGTAATGCTGTAGGCATGCGCCAGGGCCATGAATTCAATTAACCCACAAGATCAGGGAGGTGGGGTGCAAGTAAAGTGCACTAGAGCTCTCAATACATCCACAAATCACTTATTGTGAACAATCATTACACATTATTATATTGGGAAGGGTTTCAGGAATTGTATCCATGCTGGCTGACTGGCGTGTTGTTGGTTTATTGACTCTGAGCAGTTGTTGTGATGTTGTTGCACTTCTATGGTTATTGTAACAACACTGGACTCTGTCACCAGTCTGGCTGTACAGTGTCACCGTTACCTGATGAGAAGCATTTGACAGACTTAGACTTAAACACCAGTTACTGAATAGAGTCAAATACCTTCAAGGTCTTCAGCAGTTAATAATTATGAAATACCTGTAGGCTGTAGATTGGTGAAATCTATGGTTTGGCTCCACTCCAGCTTATGCCTTATGCTTTTTCCGGCCATAAAAGTAGGCCTTGACTGTACTGCCCATCTACAATATAAGCTTTAAGGAACAGTTCAAAACAAGCTTTTAAGCCAGTCAGATACGTTTGTGGCTGAGCTAAAATAAATAGTCCTGTTTTCCCCTGTGGGTCTCAAAGTCTTGGCATGTCAGCACTGTCTTGAGTTTGTGGGTGTTTCTGAAAATCGTTAACGCTACGGTGCTTTTTCTCTCTCTCTCTCTCAGGATGAAGCTAAAAGAAATAGACCGCACTGCAATACAGGCCTGGAGCCCAGCGCAGCACCACCCAGTGTATCTGGCCACCGGTAAGACAAGCTTTTTCCTTGGCTCTCTTTGTTTTGTGTTGTGTAAAGCAAAACAAGAAGATGTTCATTTTAAGGGTGGGGTTGAGGCTGAACCATGACCATGACCCAGTTTGACATCTAACGCTACACATGCCAAGGAAGATGCAAGAGCGTAGAGAAGCTCACATGCTGTACAACTGGCTCGGTCGGCCACGTGCCGCTAACTGGAGGAGTCGGTCTAGTCGTTCCTCCCAGGCTGCATCGTTAACACTCTTCCTATTCCTGTCCTTGGCAGGTACGTCTGCGCAGCAGCTCGACGCCACGTTCAGTACCAATGCGTCGCTGGAGATCTTCGAGCTGGACCTGGCTGACACCACGCTGGACATGAAGTCGTGTGGCACCTTCTCCTCTCCTCACAGGTTGGGCTCGACCACACTTTGGGATGACATTCTGTTGTCTTCTGGAGACAATTCCCCTGCAGTGCGTTAAAAGTTAACTTGTGTTGTTGAAAATCAGCCTCTAATTGTTGACGCATTGTGTTTACGTTTTGACATATTGACACACTTATTCGAGGGAAATCTTTTGCAAAATTGCAGACTACAAGGCGGATCTCTCCTCCCGCACTTAGTAACTGGCCCTATTATCTGCCCGTGTCAAGCAAACGTGTCCTTGGCTGGCTTTCCTTGTCGGCAGTTCTGGGGTCAAGCCTGTGTCCTTGCCCCTCACCAGGTACCACAAGCTGGTGTGGGGTCCCCATGGGATGGACGAGCAGGGCCGGCCCTCGGGGGTGCTGATTGCGGGCGGGGAGAATGGCAACGTCATTCTGTACGACGCTGCCAAGATCATTGCCGGGGACAGCGACGTGATGATCGCCCAGAACGACAAGCACACCGGCCCCGTCCGGGCCCTTGATGTCAACCCCTTCCAGGTAAATCCGTGCGGCTTCGTGCTGTGGGAGTTTCAGGGCAAGTGTTTGAATTCGATTGACTTTCAATTGGCTTCACTGTCTGCAAGGTAGGGGCCAGTCCAGTCCCCCGAGGTCGGTCTTTTGCAGGTTTTATGGGCACCTTTCAGTTAGCAGCAGGATGGGTGGCTTCACCTCTTAGCCTAAAGATCACTTGAATTGAGTAAATGAGACCCAGAAGTGGAATGGAAACCTGAAGCCCTGTGGCCCCCGAGCACTGGAGTGGCCCCGCTCTGCTGTAGAGGTTTTGAAGTTGCATTATCTTCTCAACGTTTTTCAGTTGTGTTGATTTTCTGTTCCGCAGACCAACCTTGTAGTCTCCGGAGGCAACGAGTCTGAAATCTACATCTGGGACCTGAATAATTTCAGCAACCCGATGACACCAGGACCAAAATCTCAGGTAACCATATCCACGGTGTGTTTTCTTCTGTTTTTAAATAATCCATTAATTTGCAACACCTGTGGAGAGAGCGAGTGTGTGCCTGTGGCTGCCAGGGAAATACATACGATTTAATGTGTGACACCTTCTGTCGGATCCTTCTCGCTCCTGTCTCTGTATTTATAATTGTCATCTGCTTGTGCTGGCATGCCTCTGCCTGGGCGCGGTGCCAGGAGCAGCCCGGCACGGCCCCGCTGGGGATGGTGATGTGTGCGACTCGAGACTGACTGTGTGATTGTTCTGGCAGCCCCTGGAGGACATCAGCAGCGTGGCGTGGAACCGGCAGGTCCAACACATCCTGGCCTCAGCGTGCCCCAGTGGCCGCGCCTCCGTGTGGGACCTGAGGAAGAACGAGCCCATCATCAAAGTCAGCGACCACAGCAACCGGGTAGGAGCACATCTCTGACCATTGTTGGGGAATCGCCAACAAGTCCTCCGTCTCGGCACAGGCTTTCTTCACCCTCGGCTGCCGTTCCTGTGTCTGGAGTGTATCGGGCCGTGTTCTCTTGGCGCTCCAAAGTACTGAATTTGTTTCACTCTGTTAATGTAGCCTAGTTGCCCAAGATTCAGGAGCTTCAGAGAGGGACAAGCCAATGGTGTGGTCTGGTTCAGTCGTTCATGGGCGTGTGTGTTTCGAGCCTCTGGATGAAGTCATGGGATATTTCCCGAGCTGTTTCTCCAGTCTTAGGGAAAGATTTAGTAACAGCAGGTTTCTTAATAACGTGGTTTGTGTCGGTAATTATTACTTCAGAACCACACGGGATTTGTTACCCAGCTTCTGTCCTGTGTAATGGTGTTAATGTATTCTGTATATTTTTCTCCTGCTTGTATCGGTTTAATGAGCCGTTTTAACCACACAAGCTGATTAATTGCTGACCTTACAGGCAGCATGAAATAGGCTATTGGGCAATGTAAACCTTTGGTTGTCAGAAGCACAATTTTTATATAAACTTCATCTGTGTCCTTTCGAAAGCTCTTTTCTGGAGTGAAACTGTCAGGGTAAGTCGAATACGAACACTTTTATTTAGGAAACCTTTAGCACCTGTTTGAGAGAACGCCTATGCATGGTCCGACGTGAGGGACCGACTGCCCAACGCGGGTTCCAGGTTCTGTCGGGAGGTTTCTTCGCTAGATTACTAGATTAATTGGTGATAATTTTCTTATGTCATCGCAGCTGATTTGTTAACATCTTAAACGGATGTGCGACCTACAAAGTATTCATTTCTGATGACCATATTTGGCCCTTGGCGGTCCTCCGGCACGTTTCCATCCTCCCCATCCTGTTGACGATCTGCGCTCCTTCCTCTCCCTGTGTGCAGATGCATTGCTCCGGCCTGGCCTGGAACCCCGAGGTGGCCACCCAGCTGGTCCTAGCCTCCGAGGACGACCGCATGCCGGTCATTCAGATGTGGGACCTGAGATTTGCTACCTCACCCTTGAAGGTCCTGGAGAACCACACGAGGTACGGACCCTGTCCTGTCCTGCATGATAGACACGGGCTAGGGGGCTACAGCTTAATCAGGGGTGGCCGATGAGCCAGCTGAAGCCGTGTGTGTGGGAGAGAATGCAGTTGCACAGCTATTTAAAAACTTTGTAGCTGGATTGAATTGTCTTTTTTGCGCAGACAGCCCCACCAATATGAGCCCCGAGGTCTGTGTATGTTCCCTGCTATCAGAGCCCTTTTGTGTTGGCAGATTTCATTCTACAAATTGTGGGTTGATATCTTTAAAAATTAGGGGCCCTTAGTGCTGTCTGTATAATTGTTCTTTTAATATAATTTGTCACGTAATAGTTTGTAACTAATGACTGGATTTCATAATGTGTCTTGTTTCATATGTATGACTACGAATTCCCTGTTTAAGTGCCTGTGTCAGTGAGCGACAAGCTGTGCTCGTACTCAGTGCTGTCTGTCTGTCTATGTCTGTCCGTCTGTCTGTCCGTCCGTTTGTCCTGTGTGTGTGTGTGTGTATGTCTGGCGTCTGTGTTGTGCAGGGGAGTTCTGGCCATTGCCTGGAGCCTGGCTGACCCGGAGCTGCTCCTGAGCTGTGGGAAGGACAACCGGATCCTCTGCTGGAACCCCAACACTGCAGAGGTGAGCCGTTCTGCCTGTCTGAGCTGGATCCCAGGAGGACGAGTCGGGCCAGGCCGGACTGGAGAGTTGACAGAGTGATAAGGGATTCTTGGCACGGCAGCCAGCTTTCTGTTATTATAATACACTCCTGATATGTTGGGATTTACCTGGTAATATTTAAATGCACATCTGTACATTTTTTATAGAAGTCCTAGGACAGCTTTGTGAATATAAAACCATCTCTATATATATATCGATGTTTGGCTACTGATCCCGCCCCTTCCTGTGGCTACTGAACCCGCCACTTCCTGTCCGCTCCAGGTGCTGTACGAGTTGCCCACCAGCACTCAATGGTGCTTCGACATCCAGTGGTGCCCCAGGAACCCCGCCGTGCTCTCGGCCGCTGCCTTCGACGGGCGCATCGGCATCTACTCCATCATGGGCGGCAGCGCGGAGGGCCAGCGGCAGAAGCAGGCTGACCAGGTAGGCACTGAGGGGACTGTGGGGCACGGACACTTCTTCTGCAAGGGCTGGTACTTATTTAGGGTCTTTCTTTTATGATTTTAAACTGCTCCCCCTGATATCCTGTTGATTGAGGCAGACCAGGTGTTTGGTGTCCATTAATAACTAAGAGATCCAAGGATCCTGTCCAGTCTGTTTTTGAATGTTCCCAAATTGTCTCTTCAGCCACATCGCTAGGGAGTTTGTTCAGATTGTGACGCCTCTCTGTGTGAAGAAGTGTCTCCTGTTTTCTGTCTTGAATGCCTTGAAACCCAATTTCCATTTGTCTCCTCGGGTTAATCTCTCTTGGAAGAAAATCTACATTGTATTGGCTTGCAGCTACTGATGATGATGATGATGTTGTCTGAACTGCTCCTGTTCCTGCATGCAGCTCAGCTCCTCGTTTGGGAACCTGGACCCGTTCGGGACCGGACAGACCCTGCCACCCCTTCAGATGCCCCAGCCCCCGGCCCAGCAGAGCGCCGTGATGCCCCTGAAGAAGCCTCCCAAGTGGATCCGCAGACCCGTGGGGGCATCCTTTGCTGTGAGTTTCCCTCCTCTCGTGACCTCTGGTCCTGGCAGAGAGAGAACCAACACAAAGAAAACCAAACGTAGTGAAAGAACATTGTTCCAATTGATAGTTTTCGGGTTGCAACTGTATGCCGTTTTGCTGTCATAGTCGTCGTCTTTATTATCTGTATTTCTCCGTTCGCAGTTCGGAGGCAAGCTCGTGACCTTCGGGAACGTGAAGGCCGCCCCTCAGCAGCAGCAGCAGCAGCCCACTCCCCACATCGTCTATGTCAGCCAGGTTGTGACGGAGACGGCGTTCCTGGACCGCTCCAATCAGCTGCAGTCGGCCATGACCGCAGGAAGCTTCATGGACTTCTGCCGCTCCAAAGTGGAGGCCTCCCAGAGCGACTTCGAGAGGAATGTCTGGTCTTTCTTGAAGGTTTGGAGATGCTTTTAATTTCAGTTTTATGTGGGGACACGAGGACGGTTGCCGAGAACAAACCCTCTTAGAATGGGGTTTGTTTATGAAAGAAATGTCAGTTAAATGATTGAAAGCATGCTTTTTTTATAGTCGTTGAGTAGTGGACACTCGGATCCCCTGTAGTGCATCGAGAGTGCCAGCTTCAGCTCTCGATTTGATTAAGAACATAGGGGTCCAATCGAGAGGAGGCCATTCGCCCCATCGTGCTCGTTTGGTGTCCATTAATAACTAAGTGATCAAGGACCCTATCCAGTCTGATTTTAAATGTTCCCAAATTTTCAGCTTCAACCACAGTTGTTCAGATTGTGACAAATTGATTTATTTTCTTAACCCCCTCGACTCAGGCCAACTTTGAGAGCGATCCACGAGGCAGGTACTTGGAGCTCCTGGGGTACAAGAAAGAAGAGGTGGCCCAGAAGGTAATGTCTGTTTGTGTGACATGTCATTTACCCTGCATAGGTGTGGACTTAGTTCTCATTTTTTTATGGTGTAGGAATTTGGCCTCCAGGGAGAGTGTTTATTAAAGGCATAAAGATGACGGTCCTAGTGCTGCAATGTTTGGTTTGTGTTCAGTGTTTTGTGGGAGGAGGGTGGGCTTCTTTTATCCTAGTCAGCGTGAGGTTCTTAATGCCGGGGGGGTCCAACCAAACGCTCTCCTCGTTGACCAGTATGGTGGTTTCGGTCTTCTGGTCCATTAGAGCTGGTTTAGGCTCTCGGTGAGGGGGGATTGTAACGGTCTTTCTCCGCTCCGGTTCCAGATCGCTGTGGCTCTGCAGAAGGGCAGTGTCCCGCCTAAGGAGGTGAGTGCTCGAAAGCAACGCCACATCCTGCAATTTTCCTTCCTCCTTCGTAACCTCTCCTCTCCTCTTATCCTGTGTCTCTCTGTGTGTGTGTGTGTGAGAGGGGACTAAATTGTTTCCACGTGTGCACTATATTTCTCAAATGCATCGGGGACAAACGGAGTCAAAACTGCAACACTTTCCACACTGCGTGCCGCGCGGTCGCTGTCGACCCATTTCATAGCTTCAAATAAATTAAACGCTTGCACACTGGACCCCCTGCTTTGACACAGTGCTTTGAACGTTGGGGGCGGGGGTTGTCCTGTTGACTTTGCCAGTATAGTACACACGTACCCATCATGCCTGATCGATATGTCGGAGGTTTTGCTAATGAATGGGGTGTCAATGACTAATGGCGCTTGGTGATTTGTGGTAATTGTGACTCTCCCTCCACTGACGAATCCTGTGTGAATGTGTGTCTCTCCTCTCGCCCGGCCCCCCGTGTGTGAGCAGCCTGTGTGTGAGTCTGAGCCGGCGGGCCCCGATGCCGATGGCCTCCCGACCGCCGCTGCTGCCACTGATGAGCTCGGCTTAGACGAGGTACTCCCACCTTCGCCCTCCCTCTCCTTCTCATCTTGTTGTTTTTTCTTTTTCTCTCAAATCTTGGAAGTTCGGACAATATCAGGATGATTGATCTGTTGCCAAAAGCTGAGCTCCAGTTCCCATTTTCCAAACCCTGCCTGAGAGCGCACAGACCCTTGTTCGTGTGCTGAAATGAAACCGGCCTCAGGCAATTGGGCTCCAATGTAAACGGCTTTTAAATCGATGCGGATGCGATGTGTTTGTGCACCTCGGAGCTCAGCTTTGACATCAGGGTGGTTTTTGCCTTTTCACTCTCCAGTTTAGTTTGGCTCAACAGCATGGTCATCAATTACTCACTGCAGGAGAAACATAAAGCCATTAATTTAAATCTGTAATCATAACGCAATATGGGAGAAGTGTGTGTGTTTTGGTCTCCTGAAAAATGTTTTGCACCGAGCAAAAGGGTGTCCTCTTAGGGCTGCATCCGTTGAGTAATCACTGGAGGGTGGAGAAACTAATTTAATTCCACGTTATCTAAATATTAGAGTTGAAACCAGATACAGTTCATTTACTCGTTCTTCCCCTGTCTGATTGGTGCTGAGCAGGCAGAAGAGGAGGAAGACACCAGTCTGGGAGAGAGCGCTCCTGCTGTCAAGGAACGGTTTAAACTCTCGGTCAGCGAAGGCAAGTTTCCGTCCCGCCGCGGCGTCTCGTCGTCCAATTGCTGCGGATGCCTGGCGCTGTTCAGGAGGCCGGGGGGTGCTGGGCGGGCTGCTGACATTGAAGTGCCATCTCTGTGTTCGCAGACGTGGACGGCCTGATCACCCAGGCTCTGCTGACCGGGGACTTCGAGGGGGCCGTCGACCTCTGCCTCCACGACAACCGCGTGGCTGACGCGATCATCCTGGCCATCGCGGGGGGGCCGGAGCTGCTGGCCAAGACGCAGAAGACCTACTTTGACAAAACGCAGAGCAAGATCACCAGGGTGAGGAGGACACGTGTCGGCATTGTGCCAACCAGCTTGATCGGTCAATATATGGCAAAATCCAGTGTTTTTACACGACCTTAACCTTTTCTGTCTCCCTGCTGAATTCCAGTTGATCACCGCAGTCGTGACCAAGGACTGGAGGGAGATCGTGGAGTCATGTGACCTGCAGAACTGGAGGGAGGCTCTGGCCGCGGTGTTGACATACGCCCGCCCCGAGGAGTTTTCTGCCCTGTGTGGTGCGTGTTACACTGCCTTCAGTTCAGCCGTGAACTTCTCGTGATGAGGCGGGCTCTGAGACCACTCTCCCGTGTGTGAGGGGGAGGGGGGTGTGGGAGGGTACAGTGCCTTGTTGTGAGCGATAGCGTGTCTCCCGGCGATGGGCTCTGACCGTCTGCCTGTCTGTGCTTCAGATCTCCTCGGCTCACGGCTGGAAGGGGACGGGGACCTGGGGTTGCAGGTGCAGGCGTGTCTCTGCTACATCTGCGCCGGCAACGTGGAGAAGCTGGTGGCCTGCTGGACCAAGGCTGGAGACGGCAACTCGCCCCTCTCTCTGCAGGTCGGTGTCCCAGCCGGTGTCCTGGGCTGCCTTTCACGGGTTATTGGAGCGTTCACTGTGGGGTTGTCTTGGCACACGTGTGACCGTGTCCCCTCTCTCTCTCCCGCAGGACCTGGTGGAGAAGGTGATGGTGGTGCAGCGGGCGGTGGAGCAGTCCCGGGGGGCGAGCTCCGTGGTGATGGGCGCTCTGCTGGCGGAGAGGATGAGTCAGTACGCCGGTCTGCTGGCCGCCCAGGGCAGCCTGGCCACGGCCCTCGCCTACCTGCCCAGCAACACCAACCAGGTACGGGTCTGCGGCCCGCCTCCGAGGAAGCGTGTGAGAAGCGTGTGTTTTTTTTTTTTTTTTTTTTTTTTTTTGCATATTTAGCGTGTAGGTGTGCGGACACTAAGCCATCTCTACTTCCTTCCTCCCCCACAGGCCGCGGTGGTGCAGCTGCGCGACCGGCTGTACCGAGCACAGGGGGAGCGGGCAGGGGGGCAGCCGGTCCCGGGCTTCCCCTCGGACCGTCAGCCGGCCCCCAGGGAGAGGGCCCCCGTCAAGCCCGCCTATACCCCCAGCCAGGATGTGCAGCCACCACAGCAGTACTACGCCCAGGTAACGCCTGCCCCAGCGCCCCGACGCTCACCAAGTCTCAGAGCTGTTTTAACTCTGTGTATGTTGTGTATGTGCAATTGGCGGGGGACAGTACCGTTAGAGGCAGTCAAGTCCCCCTCCTGAACTGTGCTTGTGTTTTTCGATCTCTTTATTGGTATTATTTATACTTAAGGGATCTCTCCTGGAGGACATTAGCCGTTCTCCAGACAGTAGAGGTTGCTGTCATTGCTTCGGTCTTGTAACTGAGAAGCAGCATTGCCCGGCATCGCTTTCAAGTAAAAAATCTAAATAAACCGCAGTATCTGTTCTTATCAGATCGGAAGGGCTTTCAGACGACACGCATAATGACCTAGAAACCTGACTGTGCATAAAGCACTCTCAAATAGGGGGGGATTCTTCGATTTTTCACTTCTGAGCCAACTGTGCCTTCGCTTTGTACAAAGCTGCCTTCTGCAAGAACCTGGAGATGTTCATGCAGTTGTGGATAAAAACCAAGTCTCCCCTTCTGTGACTGTTATTGTGGCAGCTGTGGTTGTGTTGTACGGTGTGTGCTGATCTCGGTGAGTTGGGAGAACCTGCTGCCGCTGCGTTGTTTTAATGGGTACATAAATGGTCATGATGCGTCTGTTTGCTGTCCGTGATGCTGTGACCCGTCCAGAGATGTCAGTGCCCAACAGTAGTGAGTGATTAACAAAATCTCGCCAGTTCAAAGCGACAGCCCTGTAATGGACATTTGACAGTTTGTCCGATGCTTTTCAGACTCTGCTGTCCGTATTTCGGTTCACGGCAGTTCTCCACTTGCGTTTACAGAACAAATGAACTCCACTTCTTCGGCTTTCATGAGTCTTTTTGTAATGTTCCTCTCTCTCCTCCCAGAAGGTGAACCCGTTCCCACTTGGAAACGGCAAAGGAGACTCTTTTGGTGTTTCGATAGCGAGAAAGATTTGCACGGTTCTTGGATTCCTGCGGGGATTGATCTCCAGTCCTGCCTGATGCATGTTTTGATTTTTCCACAGTTCAATTGAATTCAACTCTATTCTTCCCCACCGCCCCCTCCATCATTGGTGTTTGTCTCTGTTTAATTCAGGTTAGACCTGCATCTACTGTCACTTCCTGGAGTAACCAAACTCCCACTGCTCTTCCAACTATCCCTCCGGTAGCCTCTTCCTCAGACTCCCAGGTATAGACTTCCACTCCTCAGCTTTCCCACGCTTACACCTAGCACCCCCCAACACCCCCCAGCACCCCCCAGGACCCCCCACCACACCAGCACCGAGTCTCGGCATGCTGACCGTAGCCACGTACAGGGAGCCGGCCGTCGCTCCGGGTTGCTGACGCTGGCAGCGTGATGAAGTCTCATTCTCTGCATTTTGATATTTATTTAAATTAAACTGTGTCCCTAATTTGGCATATCTGTTTATTGTTCCTGTCTCACTCACTGAACATGTGTATGTTGTCTTTAATTGATTAATTATCTCATTAATGTCATGGCATCTATTCCTGACACTTGACCTCCTGCACAGCTGCACGTCTATTATTTTTTATGATAACGCGGGCATTTGTAAGTTATGTACGCTTTTAATTTGGCAGTTATCCCAGTCAAAATGATTTCCTTTGGTTTACAACACCTTGCCTCTGTGTTTGACCATGGCTGATCTCACTTTGCTTTCCTCTACAGTCTGCTGTGTGCTGTACCATGGTATATGCACAGTAAAATTTGGTTTTGTTTGGAAGGAAGGAAGCTGTGATGTCACACACACACACACACACACGTGCACCGTGAGCTCTTGCTGGTGTGGTATATTCCTCTAATTGAGCCGCAGGGGAATCTGAATGCCGTCCCCTCGGCCAAACTGTCCCGAGAGGCTCCTATTGTGAGCTTCCGGCACCCCTGCTCGCCCTTGCCCTTTCCTCCGCCTCCCCTCTCCCGGGCCCAGGACACCAGGCTGCTCTCTGTGTGCCCCCCCCCCCCGGCTCTGTTCAGACCATGACTGTAGCGCTTCAGAGGTGTGGCATTAGGCAGAGGTCAGCCCTGTCACGCATACAGCGCCCAGCTCAGACATGGTTGCTTCGCAGTGATCTCTGAATGATCTCCTCACTGCGGTGTCCAGCAGTAGCATGGATTCAGTGCTGAGTGCAAACTGTGGAGGACGATACCAGACATCTCCTAATTGACCTCTGACCTGAGAGAACTATCTGAGCTGAGTCAGAGTGAAAACATCTGTCTTCGGTTGTCCTCTGTTTGGGTCTGGATGTACCAGTGGGTCACATGATCGGAATGAGAGTTGAAAACCATTTCAGTTTCCCAGTGCAGGTGTTGAGACGGGGGGGCTGTGTGTGATTCATACCAGTTAATTAAGTTATCATCCCAGACATCCCTCTGCCAGTTAAATGGATGCACCTCTGCAGAAGAACCAGTTTGGGGGCATTCAACGAACTTTTAAATTCAGAAATCAGTCGCACTAAAAGTAAAACGTCCCTTGTGAGGCTTTTAATTTGTAAATCAAATACTGATGTGCTGATGGTTTGTCTGTTGGTCTGAATATGTATAACGTGTAAGGTAGCAGCCAATGACAGTGACACGCTGGGCCTTCAGTGCTGACATCAGGATGACCTGAGGAGGTGGGGGGGGGGGGGAGCAGGCTGCGTTCTTGTGCCCTGTGACTGAGACCC
Organism: Amia ocellicauda; assembly: GCF_036373705.1. Lineage (NCBI taxonomy): Eukaryota > Metazoa > Chordata > Actinopteri > Amiiformes > Amiidae > Amia > Amia ocellicauda. The sequence continues at coordinate 42,772,292 of NC_089857.1, read as the reverse complement.
CTTTTCCGTTTTCTCCCTCAGCCCGAGCAGCCCCCACCGCCCGGCTTCCTGATGCCCGGCCAGGCCAACCCCAGCGTCCCAACGTCCCCCACTCCCGGGTACATGTACCAGAGCAGCGCACGGCCGGGGTACCCGCAGAGTAAGTGGTGCACAGAGCCGAGGGCCACAGGGTGCAGGACTCCACGGTGTAAGAAAGGGGAAGTGGGGTGTTTTCTCCCAAGAGCACCCATAAAGTCTTGAGTGTTTTAGTGCAGTGAGTTCTGTGGAGCTTCTTGTCTGAGAGAGCAAGAGAGTGAGAGACCAAGGAGAAAAGAAGAAGCCCTTTAATTGCCCCCAACATCCTCTGCAAGGCTGTAGTGCAGGGAGAGCTGTAGAGGACCAAGGAGAAGACTTATTACTGGCCAGCGATGTGCTAGACTCTGGAGGTGGGCTACGAGAGTCCAGAGCCCCGGGGTGTCTTCTGTGTGTCGTGTGCAAAGGAGCGGCACTCTCCCTGCTGTGGCTCGGTTATAAAAACTATAATAACGATGCAAACTCTGTCCTTGCGTGCAATGCAACTTCACTAACCAGCCGTGTCGAGAGCATGTCTTCCAAGCTGCTGTAACCCTGTAGTTGCTCTGCATGAAGCATGACCGCCCAGGAGACCGGACCCCGACGGGCAGCTCTCACTAACTCTCTCTCTTCTCTTTATGGCTGTAGCCTACCCCCAGGCCCCGCAGTACCCTGCTGGAGCGGGAGGCCCAGCGATCTATCAGCCTCAGCACCACACTGTTCCGCCTCCCCCTTTCTCCTCCTCCTCTTCCTCCTCTGCCCCCTATCCTCCTCACTACATGCATCCCTCTCACTCCCTGCCGCCTGTCTCCTCCGGGCCCCAGTACCCGGGGCATCCTCGGGGCTCGTCCGGGGACCCCCTGTCTCCCGTGTCCCCCTTCTGTCCTCCTCTGTCTCCTGGAGCCTCCTCCCAGCATGGCGGTCCGGGCGCTCCAGCCTCCTCCTACCCTCTGCCTCCGCCGACCGGAAACACAGGTACTCTGCCCGGCCTCCCCTCGGAGAACAGATCTGCAGGTGTGGCACCGCTGATGGTATATTCATCCGTTCAGACGCCTCAAAGTGACAGAGCAGCTATAATCAGTGTGCAGGCCTGTGTTTATAATATTATACCCTCATACACAGAGAGTGACATTAACAGTACAGTTTAGAAAGAAAGGTACAATCACAAGTCAAGGATCTCCACATCTGATGAAGGGTTTTGGAAATGTTTACCATATATATTTACAAACCTATATTGAGGGAGTCTTGTCTTCGTGTCTGTGTTTGCAGTGGAAAGTCAGACCCGGGTTTGCGGCAGGATATCGAAACTGCAGAGTTGTCCTGTCACTGACAATGATTTTACTTATTATATATAAATATATATTGTGTCCAGCCTTGATGGAAGACAGTGTTGGTGTTTGTGTTGTTGGGATTAGTCTTTAATTAAACTCACACACGTGCTTGGAGATGGTTGGGGCACTGCTACCTTCGGTTTAGTTTTCACGGTTTTGCTGTTTTACAGGTTCAGTTTAAGCACGTTAAATGGAAATGCCAGGTTGTGACCTGTATTGAACTCTCTGGGCCCGACTTGCCAAAGTGAGCAAGTAATCTGTAACAGACTTACAGCTTAGACATTCACACCAGATATTTGGAAAAGTTATCTTGATTTTAGAAGTTAAATGTGAAATTGTATTACAACCGCTGGTCTTACTCGTGAGTAAACAAGCTGGGAAATCGGGCTCAAATACAGGAAAAACAGAAGTATTAAAAAGAAAAACCATTTTACCACATATAAACTTGAAATAAAGCACTACATTTAAACTAGAGATTAAGGCAGACGTTACTCTAAATCTGCGCTGTATTTCGTCTGCTCATAAAGTTCGATGTTTCCTAGATAAAGGTGCATTTCTTTAAGCATCTGAGGTCTGTATAGTCCATGTCGGCCCAAAAAATGGACACAAGTTAGATGAGATCTTTGTGTTAGAACATGTTTAATTGTATTTCATTTCCAGGGGGAGCTAATGAACAAGATGCAGTCTGTTATCCTGAAGGTGAATTGGAAGCGGTTTTACTGAAATAATCCCTGAAATCCCAAACTGATTCAATCAAATTAAGACAATCGGCAGCCCTGCCAATACAATCTAATTAATCACAGCTGGAATGGTCTTGAAAGTACCGGATACTGTTGGTACAATAACACCCTGATCGTGTATCAATGATGGCATTTCCTCTAATGGGTATAACGTAGACTCCTGTTACTAAATCAAGATTTAATTGATTTGATTCTATGTTGTTACTGTATTGCATTGAGAGGTTCTGGTCCTGTCCTGGGTTGGACTCTGAAGGGACCGTGGAAATGAAAAGAAATCACTGGATTAAAATTAAATCCACAGTGCAGTGGCCGACCTAGATATCTCTCCAGTCCAGAGCAGGGTGGCGTGTTTCCACTGCATTCACTGGGGAGGAAACTAGGTCAGGCGCTGTGATGGAGATCCGAGTGGATGGACAGGCCCGGGACTCTTGATAAGTCAGGAACATTGCAACCGATCAAATGCTTGACGTTTCCATCAGTTGGTCTTGGTCACTCGCTCACAGACGGTTCTCAAGTGGGCTGCTCTTCAGAGGACTGTCCTAATGCAGTCGATAGTGTCTGTCATCGATTTTTACGTTTCTCACACCTCTTCTCTCTCTGCTCAGGGCCGCAGAACGGATGGAACGATCCTCCGAGTCTGAGCCGTGTGCCAAAGAAGAAGAAGGTAAGACCATTGTTTTAAAACCTCGCCCTGACATTGGCGAGTTCAGACACTGTCATGGAGTCTATGCTGGAGCTGGGCACAGCCATCAGCGCACTCTCCCTGGGGTATTACCGGGTATTTTGTTATTTGTGTTGCAGGTCCCAGACCACTACACTCCTCCTGCTCCCATCATGGCTCCTATAATGACCCCTCTGGGAGACCCCCAGGCCCAGCCGCCCTCCCACACCCCTGCCTTCCAGCCCCAGCAAATCCCCGCGGGGCAGCCGGGCATGCAGGGCCCCTACCCTGGCCTCCAGCAGCAGCAGCAGCAGCAGCCCCTGGCCCAGCCACCCATGCAGCCCTCGGGCCCCCGGCTCAGTGTGGAGGGGGCACCCGGGGCCCCCATTGGGGACATCATACAGGTGACCACTCGAGACTCACAGCTTCTAGTCTTTTGAACGAGCTCCGCGGTTTGTCTTTTAGACATAATTGTCAGGAAAGACGAACCCTCTATAACAGCAGTTCTTGCGTCAATCAATAAGTGTCTGTATTTGTGACTCCTTGTTTTCTCACACAGCCCATGCAGTCGATACCTGCGGAGAAAATTACCAAAAAACCCATTCCTGACGAACACCTCATCCTGAAGACCACCTTTGAGGGTCTCATCCAGAGGTGCATGACAGCAGCTGTGGACCCGGTGAGACCTCTTATGTTTAGAGATCTGAGCCCAAGTATCTCGGTGTGACAGTGACACCAGTGTATGACAGTGACACGGGTGTCTCGGTGTAACAGTGACACCAGTGTATGACAGTGACACGGGTGTCTCGGTGTAACAGTGACACCAGTGTATGACAGTGACACGGGTGTCTCGGTGTAACAGTGACACCAGTGTATGACAGTGACACGGGTGTCTCTGTGTAATAGTGACACCAGTGTATGACAGTGACACGGGTGTCTCGGTGTAATAGTGACACCAGTGTATGACAGTGACACGGGTGTCTCGGTGTAATAGTGACACCAGTGTATGACAGTGACACAGGTGTCTCCGTATGACAGTAACACCGGTGTATGACTGTGACACGGGTGTCTCGGTGTAATAGTGACACCAGTGTATGACAGTGACACAGGTGTCTCGGTGTAATAGTGACACCAGTGCATGACTGTGACACGGGTGTCTCGGTGTAATAGTGACACCGGTGTATGACAGTGACACGGGTGTCTCGGTGTAATAGTGACACCAGTGTATGACAGTGACACAGGTGTCTCCGTATGACAGTAACACCGGTGTATGACTGTGACACGGGTGTCTCGGTGTAATAGTGACACCAGTGTATGACTGTGACACGGGTGTCTCGGTGTGACAGTGACACCAGTGTATGACAGTGACACGGGTGTCTCGGTGTGACAGTGACACCAGTGTATGACAGTGACACGGGTGTCTCGGTGTAATAGTGACACCAGTGTATGACAGTGACACGGGTGTCTCGGTGTGACAGTGACACCAGTGTATGACAGTGACACGGGTGTCTCGGTGTAATAGTGACACCAGTGTATGACTGTGACACGGGTGTCTCGGTGTAATAGTGACACCAGTGTATGACAGTGACACAGGTGTCTCGGTGTGACAGTGACACCAGTGTATGACTGTGACACGGGTGTCTCGGTGTAATAGTGACACCGGTGTATGACAGTGACACAGGTGTCTTGGTGTAACAGTGACAGCAGTGTATGACACAAGGTAACCGACATTAGATCCTTCCAGAGAGCTTTCTCGTCAGTGATGCATTTTTAAAGATCTTAATTAGCATTGTTTTACTGCAGCCGGACGTTGTAACACTGGTGTTGTGTGTCTTTGCAGCAAACCAGGAGAAAACTGGACGACGCGAACAAGCGCCTGGAGTCTCTGTACGATAAGCTTCGCGACCAGACGGTGAGTGTCCTGCTCGAGACGAGGGCCGTGAGGCCGCCCTGCGCTGAGCCAGGCTCTGGGCCACGTCTCACGGGTTCGCCGACAGCCAACTGAATAATTTACTCTGTGACAGAAGGAGAACGTGGCGATTGTGTGTCTGTGTCGGGCAGCATTGTGTGTTTGCTCGAGCCGTCCAGAGAGTGCTTTTTAACGTTTGAGGGGCAAATCATCGGGCAGAACGTGATCTTGCATGGGTGACTTTTATTAATAAATCATGATTATAGTGTATTTATTTGTATCTGCCGTTGATGTGCTGCGCAAAGCAACGATCAATTGTAACTCGATGTGTTATGACAGTATCTGGAGCAGGAAGTGGTTCTGAAAGCTCAGCTGCCTTTCCTGTGGACGCTGAGATTTCCATCTGAGGGAAGAAGCATGGCCAAGAAACATGATATTGTAGATATTCCAATTATACTGATATTTGTATCGCGTTAAAATTTATAATATTAGAAGGCACTGATTGAAGTCAAGTGTAGCCGATGCGGGTCGGAGCTCCCTGCCCGGGATTCGAACTGCGCACCGCTCCGCACCGCAGCAGCTCCAGCGCAGTACAGCGTTAAGTCCTCTACACTAAAAGGCCGGGCCTCCCACTGCGGGAGACTCAAAACTGTACTACTTTTACTGAAGGGTTATGTCACTTTGTAACGTGCTCATTATCACATGAATGAGCCCCGTTACACAAGCTTAAGAGTGTTTCTGACGTGAAGATACCGATTGCCTGCCATTGCAGTCTCTTTATCTGTATCACTGTGTGTGGAGCACACAAGGCGAGGCAGAGGGTGTGAGGGGTTGTTTTGTGTTTGCTTTTCCCTGTCATTAGTTTCTGTGACTGAGTTGTCTGACCGGGTGCCGTGTTGTGTTGTTGCAGCTCTCGCCGGCCATCGTCGCTGGCCTGCACAACATCGCTCGCAGCGTCGAGACCCGCAGCTACATGGAGGGGCTGAACATCCACACCCACATCGTCCGCAACAGCAACTTCAGCGAGACCTCGGCCTTCATGCCTGTGCTGAAGGTCGTCCTGACGCAGGCGGACAAGCTCCGGGTGTAGCGGTTCTTGCATGAGCCGCGCAGGAGCGTCACTGCGGCAGCATGTGGGACCGACTCGGACCGAGCTCTGGAGCTGCTTGTCATCCTGTCACTGCTGGTGTGAGCCGCGTCTTAGGGAACAACCCCCCCCGACACCCAAAACTATTTTAGAATATTTCTTTTCACGTGTAATCATGACATTCAGAAAGAGCAGAGTGCAATCGGTGCTTTTTTTGTTTTGCATTTTAAATCTCTACAGTATTGTAAGGAAGGCATGTGTTTCATGATAACTATAACTGAGATGTATGTATGTTCTGATCTGAAAGAGGGGCCTGTCTGCGTAATTGTCGTGCATCTGTATGTCTGTCAGTTAATTCCAGCATCTTTTTGTTTGTCCTCAAGTCTGTCAGGCTGTGAACCAGACACCTCCTTGTATTCAGTTAGAATTAAGTGGTATCTGCTCCAGTTTTAGCATTATTAATTTTAGTGGAGCAAAGAAACTTTAAAACCACGACATGCAATATTTTAAATAAATAGTATTTATTTAAATCTCTTGTTGGTCATTTTTATCACGCAAGTTGTAGTATCGTAGAGTGAATCGATTTACCAGACGGTACTAACACACCAGCACCCACACCAGTGTACGACCAGAACCTCCCCTAGATAACCAGCCCTCCTGACCCGACTGCAGACAGAGACGGAGGGATTCTGCAGGATGTGCATCAATGGCCAAGTACCTGGATGAGTTGTGTGCAAATCAGTAGGACAATGGTGTCATGCCAGCATTCAGATCTGGGTGAGATTTGCTGTGGGGACATTCTTGGTTTAGGTGTGCTTTTCCACAATTACAACGGCTGTAACCTTTGCTTCATGTACTCCGTCAACATTGCTAGGCCTCACTTGACCTGTTGCTAGACCACTCCTGACACCACCCAAGGGAGGTTTATTTAAAAAAGAAAAAAAGCTTGCTTCACTCAAAACCCCAGGAATGGATTTGTTTTAAATAAATATTTTTCGGGGGTAAAAAATGCATTTTAAACCACAAATGGACTGTCTGTCTCTATGTAGGTCAGTGTTGAGCCCTCGGTGAACTTTGCAGGCCTCACACCAGACCTTTTGCATTTCGAGACATGAATTGAATAGCATTACTATTTTTTGTTTGAGAAGTGAGATTATTGTCTTACATGTGTTACATGCAGGGCGCCGCAGCTGGTGCGCAGCCGTACAAGGGAGCACTTTTGCACCGCATCCCGCACCGCGCTGCACCGCTAACCCAGTTTCCATTATGACAGTTATTGATTGATTGGCTCTGTCCGCTTCAGTTCGTGTAAATAAATAAATGACACATCAAGGTCCAATAATACAACCCTAAGTGTAGTCTATATAGAGGAAGCACGTTTTATATGACATTTATGTACGTTTTTGTCCGTCGCAGAGGAGAAAACAAATAAGTATAACAAGTATTACTTTGCTATGGAGTAACTTAAGTCCTGTTGATGCACTCCTGGAATAAAATGTGATATTTCACTCAGTGCGCAATTCCAGATCAACGCAAGTGCGCTCTGGTCAGCCTGCTGGCGTCGCTGCTCCACAGTGTGACGGTTCCGCTGTATGACTGGTGTATACGCAGCACTGGACGGGATGCATTGCTGCACAAGGAGACAACTTGTAATGTGTGTCCTTACAACTAAAATTAAAGACCCAGAGCATCCCTGTCTCCAGGCACGTCGCGCAAGTAGAGCCGGGCTGACTGCGTGCTGTAGCGCACAGACAGTGTCCCTGGGGCGGATTGGACAGGCTGGGACACTTGCAGCTCAACCCGTGTGCTGGACTGTCCGGTCCCTGCCTGTCTCTGCCTGTCTCTGCCCACACGGCTCCATCACTTGCACCTGCTGCTCCCACACTGTCAGTCAGCGGCGCCCGTCCACACAGCGCCGCCGCCTCTCCTCCGCGGCCGGTGATTGGCTGCGGCACTGCGGGTCCAGCGCGGTGGGAGACGCCAGCAGCAGATGCTCGTCTCCTCCACCCGTCACTCCGGCTGCAGCCTCTGAAGCACGCAGCACCTCCCCGGCGCCGATCTGACTGCCATCCCTGCGTCGTCACCCGCTCCTGGTTGCTCCGGTTCAGGGGCGCTTCTTTCCCCCCGCTATCGAGCACACGGTGCGTTAATGCGGAGATGGTGAGCGCGGAGGAGGGCAGCGAGATGCGGGACGGAGCGGCTCTGATGCGGTGTGCGTCGGCAGCGGCGGAGGCACCGGGCGGGGATGCCCGGGCGGGGAGCGACCCGGCCCCGCAGGTCGTGTGGAGAAACGTCGCGCTGATGAGCCTGCTGCACCTGGGCGCGCTGTACTCCCTGTCGCTCGTCCCCAGGGCGCATCCTCTGACGTGGGTCTGGGGTAAGTCTGCGGCTGGGGGCGCTGTACCTGCCCGGGCAAACGTGCATGTAGTCGCCGGGCGTTGCATTGGCCAGTTGCGCACATAGGTGGCACACAGCAGCGGCTCGGCGGACAGGGTAGCCGGCTGCAGAGGCGGCACAGATGGCGCTTCTGCGGTGCCAGGGGGGCAGCGATGCCCCTCGGCTCTGCCCCCTCGCCCCTTAACGCGCAGACATGAAGTGCAAACGGTTCTGCATGACAGGACCTCAACAACCTGTTCATGACGGCTCTCTTGTTCTTCAAATGCGGGTTATTGTGCTGCATTGGCACTGTTATCGTTGTTGCTGTGGGCATTATTCCCCAGGCGCTCGGCTGCTATGAAGGATGTTTGGAAATGAGACTTTTTTTAGACCCCTGTTGGTATTTAGAGCCTGTGAGCCCTCAGACACGGCCTCGCCACAGAAATGGCCCAGTCCTTGCCACAGACCCTTCCTGCCCACAGACACTGCATCACCGCAGATGCCACCTCACCACAGACCCTGTCCCTCCACAGACACTGCTCTGATGGTGTGCTGAGATTTTAATGACCCTAAGCCAGTAGATTCGCCATAAATAGTCCATATGTTTGGGTTATTGGATTTTTTAGACCTTAATTTAGCCATATGCGGATATTGTGTCTAGTTTACAACAGCAGATTGTTATAGTGTCTTTAAAAACAATGCATAGAATGTTTCCGAAAGCTCATGTTTTATTTTTTAGTTTTATTTAAAGCTATTCTGTCTTATAGCCAGTTGTTTCATTAATTAAAGGGTAATGATAATTATGACCACATAGGTTTTAATAGTCTTTTTTCTTACAGTGTTCAAAATAATCAACATTAATATACATATGTAATATTGCATGCATATTTGATGTATATATTTAGTAATAAACACAATAGATCACACATCAATGTTAGATAATTGTCCCAACAGAGAGAAGGCGTACGATAACAGTTGGTTAACTTTCAGTAGAGGCAGTGCAGTCGTTCACAGACACTGATCTGCTCCAGGGGATCAGGGAATTGTCTTGGGCTCTTAACGCTGTGATTAAATACATAAAGATGAAACCCTGTTCTCTCCCTTAACTACACTGAAGGCCTCTCCGCTGAACGCAGTGATGTGATTATTCTTAATAGACGTGCTTCAGGTTCTTGAGCTGCCAATCTCTGTCCTCCAAGTCCTTCCCAGCTGTGCTGGGTGTTTGAGTTGGGGTCTCCACTAGATCTGAAGACTATCCTGTGTAATTTGTGTGTGTTTTATGTTTTGACCTTTAATGATGTTAATAATAGTAGCAGTAGAGTCAGTAGTGGTGGTAGCAATAGTAGCTGTTTTGTTGTTGTTGCTCAGGGCATCATTTAGCAGCAGTTGCAGCCTGTACTTATTTGAACCTGCATCCCTGAATCTCTCTGCGAACACCGATCGCACTTCCTGCTCCGCCGGTCCGGTGGCATGGTGTGATGTCACCGTCCACAGCGCGGCGGCTCAGCTTGCATTAGGGACAACCCGCATGTGTCCCCCTGAGTTTGAGTCTTTAGAGCCCGTGGCTGTGAGGCTAAAGCGGCTTTGTGTGTCACCCTCGGACTGGAGAACTACATCTGTCTTGGGAGGACTGCTTTAGCACGAGAAGTATGTCTACAGAGAAGAGCGGTGCAGACGTTGTATGGAGAGGGCATGGCTTTTAGATTTGACCTGCATATGTTGTTAATTGCATAAAATGATCTAAAACATGAAACACTGGATGGTGGCAAACACACAGCACAGATCAGATGTTTCTCCTCTGCCTCGCCTTGGACATTGCAATTAGAACAGTGTATGGAGATGTCCGGTGTCATAACCCAGTAGTAGTTATTTTTGTTGTATTTATCAAGAGAATGACTGATCTGTGAATTAAAAAACTAAAATCTATGGACATTATTCCGTAGTGTCCTTGATCTTTTGTTTGATGGAGCAAAGCTGGACATGTTACCCAGCGCGGGGACAGAAACGGACTCTGGAGGAGAGCACGGCCCTCTGTGGGAATACAGGCAGCACATTTGAGGAGAGGCTGTCGCTGTGATGATGTATATTAATTACACGTACAAATCTGAAGCTGCATTCTTGTTTCACTGTGGACCGCGTGTGAAGATGCCAAACAGGAAACCATAGATAATGATTTACAGCAAGGCTCCTGAAATCAGTTAAATGGAAGAGCTAACTTTATTTCCTGGCTGCAGCTGCGCGTTTCGGCCGTGTCAGAGATGTCGGAGGGGAGATGGACAGGGATTCGCACTGACAGCCGGGTTCAGAAAGAAGGAGAGCCCTCTCTCGCTCGGCACCCAGTCGGTCTCCCCGCCGGCGTCTCTCTCTCCGGGGCTGTTACTGCCCTCAATGATAATGTTTAACTTGCCTGGTGAAGTCATGGAAAATTGCAGCCCAGCAAAGCACACGATGCAAACTGTGCTGATGAAACACTGTGACTGAAAGCTTTTAGTTGCTGCTGTTGCTAGTATTATTATAAAGAGAGAGAACTGCCATATTGCAATGAGCACACTCCACTTCTCAAGTAGACAATTTGTTTGGTTACCCAACAACATTCCTGCTGTGCCTTATAGATTTATAAGGGGGACTTGATTCAAGTCTTCAAAATCATGAAAGACATCGACCACATCAAACCAGAGGAGCTTTTCCAGATCAGCAGGGACACACGCACCCGGGACACAAATGGAAATTGGGCTTCAAGGCATTCAAGACAGAAAACAGGAGACACTTCTTCACACAGAGAGGCGTCACAATCTGAACAAACTCCCCAGCGATGTGGCTGAAGAGACAATTTGGGAACATTCAAAAACAGACTGGATAGGATCCTTGATCACTTAGTTATTAATGGACACCAAACGAGCACGATGGGGCGAATGGCCTCCTCTAGATTGGACACTTTCTCATGTTCTTCTTATGTTTTTATATGGTATATATATAGTATAGATTTCACCCTTCTGCTGGAGCAAGGCCAAGCACTAAGGGAAAGCTGCTAGTCTTAATGATTGTAGGGCTGTATCTTTATTTTATTTGATATGATATTTATATTTAATGTTTGCCCTATTTGTGGATCATTCTAGTGCCTTGCCGGCTGTGCTGCTCTCTTCCTCTCTGAGCGGTGATGTGTCTGTTCGGTAGCCACTACTGTGCACAACCCTTTATTACGGAGTTAGTTAGCTGGATGAACAACACACAAATTCACACATAACAGATCGAATAGGATGGGCCTAAAAAAAAGCAGTAGAAAAAGGCAGCTGCTGCAGACTGCGCTTTTTAGTCTTTGCACGGCTCAAAAGGACTGTTTCTCCTGCCTATACAATTGCCTGTCAGTGTGAACAACAATACACATTTAGGCAAACATTTAGTTTAAGTATACTCTTCACACTCCTAAAATAATACAGCATGTCCTTTTCTGTTCATAAAACATGGGGGCTATGAAGTCTGAGAGGAAGTGATGGCACTGGATAGTGAGGGGGAGCTGGTTGGCATTCAGACACTGGCCTGGACGCCTAACCCAGTTCAGCGATGCAGCTTGCCAGCTCAGACTGCAGCCCCCAAGGGCAGGAGAGCGGAAAAGCATGGAAAGCAGGTCAGTGTGTTACTGTTTACCCCAGTACCGCACAGCTGCCTGCCTTCTGTGTTATTTCTCATCCTTTTCTTTTTTCTTTTCAATTATGACCGTGAGTTTGAGGAGGATATGCAGGAGGTTTGCATTCACAGTAGATCAGTGGAGACCTGGGAATACTGTCAGCAGCTCCGACGGCACCAGGCCTCACCCGGGATCTGAGGGGGTGTAAGGCGTAGCTCGGGGACGAGGGGCCGTTCTGCCGTGGGGATCCAGTGGAAAGTGTGCCCATGACAACGTCAAGAGATCCTCTCTTTGAACCTCACAATGTGTTAAAAGCATCCAGCCCTCCTCTAGATCACTTCTCCGCCAGCATGTTGCAGACATTTGCTTGTCTGTGCCTCATCCTGGAGCGAGATTGCTGTGTCACACAATCCTATCTCCGTGTGTCGTGGCCGTGCCCGCGGGTGACACACACAGGCTGGTGAAGTCCTGGCCTGCTAACTGTGGCTGGCTGTGCTGCTAATTTCCGTAATGTGCCAGTGTGTCTAATGAAACGATACGCTGTAAAACCTGCTAGACAGCAAGTGTCTGGTATCTATGGGAACCAGGGCCTAGCACATCCAGCAAAGCCTTTAATTGTCTGTAAACAAACCAGGCAGCCGGTGCGGTCGGCCTCTCCTTACGGGTCCTGTGCAGGGTGTCCGCTTTATTTTTAGAGGGAGAAGATATCATCAATGATTGAGGAACTGGGGAAAGATATGACTTTTACCAACTGTGTTGGTTAGTTTGTTTACTTGGACATAATAACAAAAACACAATCTTAAGGTAGACCAGGATTGCAGTCGAATGAGAGACTGAAGTCGGGGTACCATTGCACGTGAAATCCCCACAGGGCGTGGTGTACGTGTGCTGTGACAATACTGTGACTTTATTTTGAATACAGGTCTATTACAGTGGATACTGTGCAGATGTTTTTAACCGTTTTTAACCCCCCAATTAGCCTGTTTATAAGGGAAGAAGCAGGGAGGGGATATTTTTAGTTTGAGTTGAGTCCTCTGGCAGTGTTGCTTTCAGCCCTCCTGCCCACACCCTGGCTGACGGCTCATGGAAAACAATTAAAAAAGCAGCACACACAATACAGCTGCCAGCACGGAGAGCAGGAGGGACGCATGAGCAATCGAGCTGGGCCCTCGGGGGCCGAGTGGAGAGACAGGGCCTGGTCCTGCGCCTGGCTTTGTCACAGCCTGATTATTTGAGCCGAGTTGGAAATGCCAGTGTAGCTATTGATTGATCGGTGAGGAAATGCATTTTGTTTGCTCTTTGCCACCATGTCCATTCCTGTTCCTCTTCGTCGATAGGAGTTACTCTCATACTGTTGCTCCTTTTTGTTTTCTCCTTCTGGATTACAGTTCACAGAAATGGGCCAAGACAGTAGCGCTTTACATTTCGGGAGGCTTTGTCAAGTTTGGCTAATTTAGTGGTCATGTGCCCAGGCTAGATCTCTGCTAATCTCATGGGCGTCTAACAAACATCTGTCTCTTGCAGTTTTCAAAAATTAGTTTGCAAATGAGTCACTTTGCACCCTGCCACTCCATTTATTAACCAGAGACAGTGGCTTCTGACAATAATTAGCCTGCGATGGAGTGGAGACAAGTTTTGTAATTTATGCTGTGTGGATAGAGCAGAGGATTGATTGGGTGTCTGGGACTCTACAACATCTTGTGTAGATGAAGTGCTGTACAACTGGAAAAGGCACGTCACAGAGGAAAGCACAGCCATTTCTGCAAGGCATGTTGCACATATTTACACTTGGTTACTCCAAGGTTGTCTGAAGGCATTTCACACAGAAAATCCCACGAGGATGTGTCCGAAAAGAACAACACGATGAAAGCCCTGGTGATTTGTGTGGCAGTGAGTGTCGCCAGACCATGCCAGCGAGATGATACAAAGCCAGAAACATTACTTCCCCAAAAAACCCGACTCGCCCATCTGTAATGTGTCCCACTGACCCAGCTCGCCCGGGTCCTCGGGTCTGCAGGCTTCTCTCTGGCAGCAGAAGAATAATCCCGTCATCCCCGTCACGCAGCCCGGGCTCTTTGCTTAATGAACTCAGATTTTGAAATATAGTTGTCTTTGCCCTTCGCGCTGCCCTTCATTCACACCTGTGCTGTGGAAGACATTCATTTTGCTACCTTTAAGAGGGCAGTATCAAACACACACACACGCTCACACACGCAATCACACACATACACATTCGCACTCGTGCACACACACCCACACACAGACACACCGTGGCAGAGCTGCTGAGACTGAGGGAGGAAGGGCAGGGAGGACGAGACGACGAACAATAACACTGTGCATTACAGGCCGGCACCCCAGGATGCTGCGCGGTGGCACAGTGATTTGTGTGTCTGTAGCGTGACTTGTGGGGGGTATTTGTGTGTGTGTGTGTAGGACGTTTCTCCTGCTGCTAGACTCCAGTGTGCATGAGCTCCCTGTGTCCTGCAGACCCTGGAGATGAAGGCACCTGCCCTGTTCACATCCTCGCAGTCCCAGCTCGGGCTGCACTTTCCAAAAAATGGACCGATTGATTAATTTATTTGTTTGATTGATTTGTCAAGAAAAACATGTTGATCTGGTTGATTCTGAATGTCCAGCACCACTCCTTAGATGTTTGTGTGACCAGGGGGACAAAACAGGGTGGCAGGTGCACTGTTGTTGTTTAGTTTTTTTTTAATATTATTTTTAATTAATTGAATTATTCAGTACGATTATCCTCTTTAAGTAGAAATACAATGCTGTGAATCAAAAGCAGCTTAGTCCTGGATGTGCATAAAGAACCAACCAGGAACCAACCAGGAAAAAAAGGACGAACTGATGCCGCCGAATACATCACGGCGTTGGAAATATCTGACACGATGCGGCAACGACCGATTCTATTAACCATGTGGCTCATCCTTTAGGCACGTCTACTGTGGTACATTTACCACATGATTTTTACCCTTTTGATTGGGTTTTACCATCCAGTGGTGTCCTGTTGTTCAGCATCCCTTTACTGTACTTTACTACACAGGCCTATGAGGTAGCCATAGTCTCCTACAATAGACATGCCTTAGAAACATGACATTTTGTGGAAATGTCCTAATTACTAAAGAAGAGAAAGGGGAACATTTGAAACCGAGTTGTTTGTTTGGTTGTGCTTTTGTGTGCTTCAGTCAATATTTAGTAAGTTGGCTCCCCCCACCCCAGACAAAGATAAAGGCTCTTTTGTCCTGGTAATGAGAAATCTCTGTGTAATTGCAATTTGCGTCGCACTGTCGTTCAGCAAATGTAATTCTAGTGGATCAACAGAGTGCATTTCCGTCTGTATGATAATCCTCGTGTGTTTCTCCAGCACTTGTGTCAGGGGTCTTCGGTGGCAAACTGGCAGCTAGCATGACGAGCCATTCACTGCTCATAATACCCGAACAGCCTGCTTCATAATTGAATGCATGTAATATGATCTTTGTGATCGAGAGAAGAGAAATGTGGGATAAAAATAGCTTCTCACTCGGTCGCTTTAATATCTCCGGAACCGTATTAATTTGCTGGAGCCAATTTTAAAGAACGGGCGAAAACATAAGAGCGTTCTGCTGTCCGCCGCCTCGACGTGTGAAGCGCTGACAGTAATGCTGACACTCAGAGCTGATTGTGAGATTCAGCGTTTTCATCCCTCAGCGAGAGAGATGTTTATAAATATTGATGTGTTTGTAATGAAGTGCCGAGGAGAACCTCTCTGCTGCGCGGGAACCACCTGGTCTCCGCGGTCGGGACGGGTTCGAGATGAGGGAGGACAGGGAGGTTGTGCCTTTCCCGTGGGCAGCGGAGACAATGAAGCGCTAAGACACTGCAGGAGTGCCTTAAACCAAACAAAGAAATGAAATGAAAGTGGAGAGTCCTGAAGGGAGGCATTGCTAATTGGTGTGTGTGTATGTGTGTGTCTTTGGTTTGCAGCCTACCTGTGTTTCTTGGTGACGGCGCTGGGCGTGACAGCGGGGGCACACCGTCTCTGGAGCCACCGTTCCTACAAAGCCCGGCTGCCCCTGAGGGTCTTCCTCGCCGCTGCTAACTCCATGGCTTTCCAGGTCAGTATGGGAGGAGCCCTGTCTCTCTCTTTCTCTCTCTCTGCCCACCTCCCTCTCTACGCTACTGTCTGATTTAAAACGCAGAGCACTTCACTGGCGGCCCGCTGGGGGCTCTGTTGGGAACTGTTTAACCGCCAATTAGCCCTAATCTCCACCACCTGAGATGCGAACACACAGACGGGTTTCATCAGGACTCGCCGTCAAGATGACTTTCGCAGACCCAATCTTTTTTCTCCCACGACTGTCCTGAAGCACTTCTCTAATTTGAATAAAGCAAGGCTCCATGAGCTTTAAAAATTAATTTGAAGACTGCATTTTAAATGGGTTTGGACTCTCTCTCTCTCTCTTTCTACTTTTCTCTGTCTGTTTGTCTCTCTATGTAACTATTCATCCATCCACCCATCCGTTAACTATATGCATCTATGCAGTGATGTCTGCGCATGTACTTATTCGATATTATTTTAAATGAAGATTCTCCAGTTAATTTTCCCCCTTTATTTGTAATTGTTTTCAACCCCAAATGGCCCGTTACTGACGAGCTGCCCGGCTGCGGCCTCTCCTCCAGGAGGGACGAGACAGACGCACACTATTTTCTTGCACCGGCAGCTCGGGATGCCGGCCGCCCATCTGTCACACTAGTCAGGCTCCACAGCGAACCCGTCCGCAACGCAGAGGTGGTGTCTGGTCGACATTTTCTCTCACTGCAAATCCTCCACACAGCCCGGACGGACCGAGCCGTCACTCGAGACACCACCGCACAGCCTTGAGATGATTTAAAGGAAACGCTGGTTCGCGTGGAATCTAATTCGGTGCTAATCAGAGGTTCACGCCTGGATAAGCCTTCCACCGAAGAATGAGGGAACTGGATTCCATCTGGGTCTAACCAGAATCACTTTGACCTCCAGGATCAGACCAGAAAGTCCTCAAATCGATAGTTGTCTCCCTCAGAGGGGGACCTTGCTTTTCCGTAGCACTGTTCCTCTCCTTGTCTGGAAACAAAAAAGAAATCGCTACATTTTTTTTTAATCTTCTTTGATCTATGGCTTCAATTAACTTGCCGACAGGTGCTGTGACTGTAGAGGTTTTAAATAAATAGAAAAATGATTGTCTAATTACCACAGCCTGACATGTAATTTAAATAGTGGAGCTGCAGCCACCGGGATGCCCTCACTGAACCCTCAGACAGCAGGAGAGGGGCGGCCATGTTGTGAAGACCGCCACGTTCAGTCCTGGGCCGAGACCACAGGGAACCTTCTTTCACAAGTATAAATGAAGGCCAAGAAGCTGAAAATTTTAAATAAAATGACAAACATTGGGAAGTAAAGAAACTGGGTAATTGAGCATGAGAAAGTGAGTAGCTAACCGAGTGAACTATATCCCCCCTCCCTCTCCACTTCTATCCCTGTCTCTCCCTCCCTGCCTCTCTCTCCTGCTCTCCTCCGCAGAACGACATCTTTGAGTGGTCCCGGGACCACCGCGTGCACCATAAGTACTCGGAGACGGACGCGGACCCCCACAATGCCAAGCGGGGCTTCTTCTTCGCCCATGTGGGCTGGCTGTTCGTGCGGAAACACAAGGACGTCATCGAGAAGGGAAAGAAGCTGGACGTCAGTGACCTTCTGGCCGACCCTGTGGTGGTGCTGCAGAGGAGGTGAGTCCTTCTCAGGGGTGCGGCGCGTGTCCCCTCCTGTACATGTCACGGTCTTCCCCCTCGTGCCCTCCTCAGCTGGGTGTGAATGGTTAGAGTAGCAGTCTTGTTTGGGGGAAGTCTGTGGACCAGACCTGTTGACCAGGCCTAGACAGTGACGGCACATTGCCCAGGAATAGAGGACATCTGTCTCTCCAGTTCTGATGTCCGCCCCATTGTCTATCTGGACTGTGTTCATTTCAAAAGGCAGCCCTGGGGGCGGACGAGAGAGGAGCCATCTGGAAGCACGTAGTGAAAAAAACAAAATGCACAAAACATGCCTTTTCAAAGGAATGTCAGTGTACACTTTAGGAAGAATACAAATAATAAAGCCAGTGTTTCTAGAGTAAATAGAGAAGTAGATCTAGTGGGAGTGTAGCTCAAAGAGTCCCTCAAAGGAAAAGAAAAACAATGTAGATAACTTTACAAGCAGGATCATATAGAGGTCACCGCATACTTGGTTGTGTAAAGCCTTGGACGCACACCTTCTCCAACGTATAATATTGGATCGGTCACAGGTACTACAAGACCTCCGTGGTGCTGATGTGCTTCCTGCTGCCCACGCTGGTGCCCTGGTACTTCTGGGACGAAACGCTGTGGAACTCCTACTTCCTGGCCTCCATCCTGCGCTACACTGTCTCCCTGAACGTCACCTGGCTGGTCAATAGCGCTGCCCACATGTACGGCAACCGGCCCTATGACCAGAACATCAGCCCCCGCGAGAACCGCTTCGTCACGTTCGGAGCCATCGGTGAGCACGTGTGTGTGTGTGTGTGCGCGTGTGCGTGTATGTGTGTGTCTGTGTGTGTGTGTCTGTGTCTGTGTGCGCGTGTGCGTGTATGTGTGTGTCTGTGTGTGTGTGTCTGTGTCTGTGTGCGCGTGTGCGTGTATGTGTGTGTGTGTGTGTGTGTGTGTGTGTGAGTGTGTGCGTGTATGTGTGTGTGCGTGTGTCTGTGTGTGTGTGTGTGAGTGTGTGTGTGTGTGTTGTAAAGATTGTCAGCGAAAACTCAGGAGGCAGTTCTAGCAGCGAAGGCTTCATCTGCCGCAGTTTTCGGCCACTTATTGAAATGCTGTCTTGACTAACATTTACACACATAACTGTGAGGAAACTGAAGTGAAAAAGTACAACGGGAAGGGAGAAGGTCTGGGCTCAGAGCCGAGGCCAGGGCACAGGCAGCAGGTCTTGGCAGGTGGCGGAGATTGACACAGCCTGTCTTGTGTGTGTGTTTGTCGCAGGCGAGGGCTTCCACAACTACCACCACACGTTCCCCTTCGACTACTCCGCCAGCGAGTTTGGCCTGCGCTTCAACCCCACCACCTGCTTCATCGACACCATGTGCTGGCTGGGCCTGGCCAGTGACTGCAAGAGGGCGTCTCAGCAGATCATCCAGGCGCGGAAGAGCAGGACTGGAGACGGCAGCGCCTGAGCCGAGCGCCCCCCGCCCCGCCCCCGCCTCCCAGAGAGAAACCTGGAGCAGAGAAAAGGCCTTACGTTCTGTTCACCAAGAGAAGGGGCGCGGGGGTGGGGGGGTAACATGCTTTTGTAGGATAAGCTTGTGTTTTTGAAGTTTGATCTTCAGAAGAACTGTGTTCTTTAGCCCCATCCCACTCCCCCCACCCCACTCCACTTCCTTCAGATTATTTTCTCCCTCACTTCTCTGACAGCATGTGTTTTACTTACAATCTTCTGCCCTTCTTTTCTCTGGAATGATTACTATTTGAGAATCGCAGCAGTGTGTTTCCTGATCAGATTATCATCATGTGCGTTGTTTTCAAGAAGAGTTATTTCACAGTGTCTTTTTGAATGAAGCTTTTTGTTTGTTTGTTTGTTAAATAGTGTGTTTGATTGTTTTTAATCAGGATTTAGTTTTGGGGTGGCTAGTGGCCTCGGACCCCCAGGACCAGACCCACCAGACCCACTCTCAGGACCGTGTGAGATGAGAGCTCAGCGTCCGGACAGTTCAGACTCCTCTTAGCCGCTGGCCTCTTCTTAAAACAGAATTGCAGAGATTCTGAGTTTTAGCCATTTTCACTAAAGTTTAAGGAATTGCTGGTGGCTGCTTCTCCAATTTCCCAGTGTTTCAATTAAGTGTGACCCTTATTACAAAGCAGAGCATTTTTTAAATCCAGAGCAGGTCAATGGATGGGAGTATTTGAAAATTAAAAAAAAAAACTAAAAAACGTTTCTCTGCCCAGGCCAATGTGTCGCTGGCTCCGAGCTCCCCCAATTCAGTGGGAAGAGCCAGCTAGTGGTACAGCCTGGGCCTAAAGCCTGTGGGGGTGTCACTGAGAGCTGTGTCTGTCCCTGGAGCTCAGACTTGCTCTCGGGTTGATGGGGTGAGGAGAGCTGGCTGGTCTGCCTATCCCAGTCTTGGTGCGGCAGGTAGAACTGCAGCTGTCAATTTCACATTTTCATTATATTTAATGTTCCCAGAATGAACAATTTTGTTGCTTAAACAAAGGCAAAAACATGAACAGAAAAGCACAATAATCTTCAACAGCTAGCCTTGCTCCTCCCGTCCACAGGGAGATTTGAATCAGACCTTAGAATCAAACGGTTTAAGTCTTAAGTCTATAATCAACAGGTGCTGAACTGGGACCTCCCCTATAACAAAACAAAACACCACTTCACTTCACTTCACAGTATTCACCGTTATAGTAAAGAATAAGTCCTGGGAGCTGACTGCACGTCGTCTGCTGCTCAGAGACACTTCCACAGGGCCGTGCGTTTCATCTACAGGACAGAGCTGAACCGCAGGCTTGTCAGAGATCCTACAATAAGAAAATGGTGCTGCACAGCCATTAGAAATAAGATTCTGAGCAGCAGATCCTATAACACTGATGCGCTCTGCCTAAAAGCTGCTCTCGCCTGTTTTCTCTCCCTCGTAGGTGACGACTGGCTGTCAGACGCCACCCTGTCCGTTGAGTGTTGTCGGGTAGTTGAGCTGAGCGGCAGTGTGGGTAAAAGGTGACCTCTAAACGCCTTCGCCAACGATATAAAAGCCCTCGACTTTAAACTGCTGCCGCCGAGACGATTTTCTGTGCTGTGACACGTCCGCTTGTTTTCTCCTCAGTGGAGCTGTCTGGTGTCTGAGCACAGGCTGTTTTCCAGCTGGCGAAGCGCATTCTGTGTGTTTTGGGACGGCTCCTGCTTGGGAATGATGAGTTTCCTGACTTGTCTGAGGGCCTGTGTGTGCAGGGGTGGTGGGGAGCTGTCAGACAGCCGGCCCTGGGCAGCTTGGAGCAGCAGGGGAATGTCTGGGCAATCCAAACACTCGCTGCCCACCGTCCTAATACGCCTGGCATTCCCAGGGTCAACAGGGCACAGAATCGGTATTTTATGGACCTTGAGCAGTTAAAAGTTGAAACCAAAAATACTACAACAACAGCAAAGTATTCAATGCCGCTGAATAGTGCCAATTAAAATAAAGACATCGACTGTAAATATAATCAAATTGACCGATGCTTTAATCTGAAGCCACTGGCAAGGGTTATAGGGTGACGCTCGAGCTCCGTTTTGCACATTTCAGTTGGTTTTTACCGCTCTGTGTTTGGCATGCTGACAGCTGCATGTAGGAAGACCACTTTCCATGAATGCGTTTTGGAAATGTTTATGTCCCAATGTGAGCAGAACTCAGTGTTACCTGACACCACTGCGTAATCTCCTAGCGTGATCTCGGGTATCTGTGGCTGTCATTGCAGTGTGGCAGTCTTATACACAGAGCCCCCAACACACAATCACAGACACATTCCTCGCGGAGAAAGAAAATGACCAGGCATCTTGTATAGCAGACCTAGTCCGGGAGGAGCCCCTGTCCTGCTGGTTTATGTTCTGAGCTCTCAATTACTTAATTGAACCCTTAATTGAACTCTGAGGCTTTTCATTATTTTAAACAGTAGCGGTTTTAAGTTAAGTATAGAATTGTATAAAGAATGTATTAAAGAACCATCTATTTTATTAAACATTTTAAAATGTAAGCAGATTATTACTTCAATTAAGGGTTCAATTAAGTTATTGAGAGCTCAGCTGGAACAAAAACCAGCAGGGTAGGGGCTCCTCCAGGAGCAGGGTTGTTTCTACACCCCCTGTTTCTCTATAACTCCGCTCTGGCCTCCTGGAAGTGATATAATACAGTTCATCCATCACTGTTAAGCCCATTGAGGCCAGTGCTGTTGGGTTATCACGTCTCTGCCACAGTGGTGAGGTACAGTCATTGTTTGGCCGCCGTGCCTCACAGGTACCTGATCGATTATTATTACATGACTATATTGCTATTATGAGCTGTCCGAACCTGAACACAGTATACTTAATCATTCCGGTAAGATATGAAACAGTCGTACTTTACTCCAGTGCTGGGGTTTTCAGTGTAGCGTGTCAAGGAGTCTGCCGGTCCGAGAGCTGGGGATGCTGGGAATGGGCCAGTGTCTGCGTAGTGGGGTCTGAGCGCCCCCCTCTGGCACGAAGCAGAGCTGCACCTAGAAAGCAATCGCCACCTGGCATTGTGGGAATTAACACCTGTACAGGAAATACAAAACAACACCCTGAGCACAGCAACCTGCAACACAGCTTCTGCTTATATATATATAGTAAATATATATATAATTTAATGTATGATTTGATTAGGTTGGCCTTCCTATGTACTGCATTTGTTTTTCCACAAAGTAGTTGTGCTCGAAGATGCTTTGTGATTAATAATTATATACGTATGTGTTTTGTGTTTAAGGTACCAGTGTTCTTCGAAAAATTAGGCATCTACTGAAACCCGACTCTCAAGTGATTGTAAAACAGCTTTAAACGATGCCAAAACACACGACTTCCTTACTGACCATCTCATGGCCATAGTGCGCGTTTTCTATATCCTGTAGAGGCTTTGTAGTCGTATGAAACTCAGAAGAAGAAGAAACAAATATGAAGTTTGCGTTATTTATTGATGAATCCTCTCCGTCTCATCTCTCTCTTTACTTGCTTCTGGTGTCCCCTCTCTCCTTCCTCCTCCTCCTCCTCATGTGGAAACGCTCATTGAACCCTGGCTCCTTTTCAGGCGTGTTTCTGAAGCACTGCATCAAGCACAGGTGCACTTTGAAGACAGAAGTGTATTTTAGTAGCAATTTGAATTTTGGGGTATATTGTATAGTAGCATTCAATAATGCCAAACTATGATTTCATACAGCAGATGCTTTCTATATTGGTGTGTTGGCTTAAGTGTCTCTGGCTGTAGTGTGGAACTCTATCAACATTTTTCAATAAATTATTTGCAAATGTTACAATGGCTGTCTGTCGTTCCTTTTCACTGGGGGAACTGGGGTGTGGGGAGTTGTATGTATCTGCAGAGTGTGGGGTTAGATAAGGCACTCGAGAAAAATCTCCGCACCACACACAGGATGCGTTTGTATTTGTGCTCAGTCGTGCCCACACAGTTTCTGCAGCTGTGGAGGTTCGGGGCCAGTGCGATGTCCATGCATTCCTGCAGATGTTGTATGTTGTAGCGTGTGTGGCCAGCCCTCCACACGGATGGGAGCCACCACCAAACCGTGAAACGTACAGGTCTGTCGTGCAATTGTACATCCTAATTTCTGATGTGGTCAAGGCCAAGTCTTTATTTCTGTCTGCTACCCCATAAGAGCTGGGCCTGAGGAGAGCAGGGCAGTTGGGGGGGGGATCTTCTCTCCACATCACTCCTGGGATCCCCTGGGCATCTCTAATACAATCACTAGCTATAAGAGGACGAGTCTCTCAAGTCCTGGAGACACATGTTAGCAATGATTCCCGAGCTGCAGAGTATTCCTGTGGGTTGCATGTATGGGTTTATTTTCTCAGCTGAGCTCCATACATTTTTCATAAGGTTGAAATATATACAAAATGACCGGGTTTGTGTCACAACCCGACAATACACTTAGCTTTTATGTTGTGTATTTGCACAAGGCTATTTCTATATGAAGCACATCTCACTGCACAATGCATGTCCTTGGCTGCCTTTGTGTCACTTCTCAGCCACTGCACGTTTTCCACGTCGACTTTATGACTTGAATCAGACGCGTTTCTTTTCTTTTCCCAGGCGCTACATGTGTATCGATTTCGAGGCGGTTTTGTTTGTATGTTTGTATCCATCTGCCGACGGGGTGACCGTGCGCACTTCCTGCCCGCCTGCATGCTCTCAGGGCCGGGAGACGTGCGGCTCTTCACTGGGATCTCCGGCGCCTCCAACCCGCATTTCTCCCGCAGCCGAGGCGCCGCAGGACGGTCTGACCGCCAGGACTGTCCCGCCGCAGAGGTACGACTGTCCGTCTGTCCGTCTGTCCAGCTGTCTCAGCCCAGCGAGCCCGGGCAGCAAGCGAGGCTCTCCTCCATTTTAGAGTCTCATACTGTCATCGAATAGCTGTGCGCACTATTACAGAGTATCTGATTACAGATCGTATACAATTGCTGAGCGGATGAAGAAGGTGTGCTTACCCGAGACGGGAATGTGCGGGACAGGGGCCACGCAGGATACGGAGCTCGTAGTGTGTAGTGTGTAGTGTGTAGTGTGTAGTGTGTGCACCGCGGGGTCGCTTTAATGTGCAGAAAAGGATCCGTCATTGCGAGTCTGTAGAGGCGACTGATCATGTGGAAGCGACCGGGTCTCCTGAAACAGTGGAGTGATGTTTAAGCACCGCAAGAGAAGCAGACAAATAAAAAAGACAAGACAACGCCATGTTACTGGAGGAGCTGAAACGTGTCCAGGCTGTGTCGTATTCCTGCTGAAGGGCTGACACATCTCCGTCTGGGAGCCCAGGGGACTGCTGGGTATAGAACGCCTGGTTGATTGATTGATTGATTGATTGATTATTATTGTTCTTGCATTTCATTTGTGTGCTGCAGTATTGGAATTGACCAGACAATATGTATAGGTGTGTGTAGTTTAGATTACACTGTGAGTGAGTGTGTGTGTGTGTGTGTGAGGGGAGGTGGTGACTGCTTGAGTAGGTCTAGATTGCTGCTGTTTGGGTTTATCTCCTGGTATATCCTTCCCTTTACTGTTGGAACCTATGACCCACAACTGCAAATACACACAACCTGTGACACACAAACCAGCTGGACAGTGTGCAGGTCCCAGGTCACTGCTGTTGCCGTGAATGGAGCGCGCACACACACGTACAGGACTATTGGTTATGCTGTTCTGATGAAATTACCAATATTAAAGCCCGATGATCTGTTGTGCAACGTGTGGGTGGGCTGGATTACACAAGGGGCCGTCCAGGGATCAGCAAGGTTAAGTGGAAATTAATTCACAAGCAGCTTGAGTGGAAAAAGCTACTCTTGTTTTGTTGTTTGTTGGTTTGTCCATCTTACATTGGTCTGTGTGCAAACTCTCGCCACTGCAGGACCCTGACAGCGAGCAGCCTATCACACACAACACACCAGAGGTCCCAATCCACGCCAGACTGTCCTGCCCTGGCACGTCACCTGTGAGCCATGAGGAAGTGCAGTGTGTGGACGTTCCTCCCCATCACGTTTGCGCTCTTCTCCTGCGCGGGACTGTGGATCGTGTGAGTGCAATCCGGTCCTTCACTGTCCTCAAGCCCCTGTCTGTGTTTCTGTTACGCTTTCTATTTTTATCCGAGTCTCAGCTCCTCTCGGGCTGGGCTGGGCGGGGTGGCTGTGTGGTTTTTGGTGAAGGATGGCCAACACAGCGCTTCTGCACAGACCAGTGTTATCTCAAAGCCCCTCGCCACACTGTGGAGGTGGAGACCCCAGGGCTGCATCAGTGTATCACCTGGCAGCAGCTTTACAAAATCTAGGGAAGAAAGCAGGCAGGCAGTGTTTTGCCTGGATGCAACTCTGTGTCAGGTCAGGTATTTCATTATCTCTGATCAAGAGCCTCTGAGACGTGATTTAAAATGATCCTCTTTGGGTTCTAACGAGTGCCTCTGGGTCTTCCTGTGGTTTTGCCATTTCAGTGTTTCGCAGCAGGTTGAGCAGTAGAAAGATGTCAGGAGACGCAGCGCAGTTTGATCTCTGTGATGATGGCAGCGCTCTGACGTGTGAAATTGTGAGGCTAAAGAACATGGTCTTTCTCTCCTCGTATCACAATATGGGCTGTGTTTTCAGTTCTCAGGGGGTCCCACCTCTCCCGATGTGCTGACTGATTTTTAGACTCGCCATCTGCGCTGCTTCGGCTGTTTAATTAAGTTGCAGAGGTTCTCTGTGTGAGTGATCGCACGTCACATGGTAAAAAAACAACGGTGAGGTGTGGTCAAGGGAGGGGGCAAATGTGTGAGTGTATCTGAGCACCGTGCCGTCATCTGCGCCGCGTCCCCGAGCAGACGGCACCAGGCAGCTGGGGGAAAAGTTGAAGACATTGACGTCTCCAGGACCCCTCAGCTCAGGGGCGAGAAGAGCTGTTTGAAGGGCTGGGCTGATTTCATCATATTAGTCAACATTGCAAAAACTCAGCCAGGCTTTTGTGTTCGGTCAGGTCTGTTATGATGGGAACTGGAGAAAAACAAACACAAATAAAGCCACATCATCCTCTCGTGGTCTAATAACCTCGTCTCTTGCAGGTACTTCATCGCTGTGGAGGATGAAAAAGTAACGCCCCTCACCTCGGAGTACAGGTAGGAGAACTGGGTGGGGCTGGCTTGTGGTCAGGTTATTAGCTGGCCAGGTAGGCTGTGTGGCTGCTATTGCAAAACTGACAAAGAAATGATATCTGCTTCCTGTCTGACAAATACATGTCTGGAAAGTGTGTCCTGATGCAAGAATAGAAATAAGACTCAAAAGACAACTCTAAAATCAGAGCTTTGACTTACCCGCCAATCACACAGTACAAACCTCTATCCTATCGCGTTTTAATTGACTGTCAGAACCCACTTTTGACTGCTTATCAATCGAAGCACAACAGGGTACAAGTCTGTAGTTAACATCTTGTGGGCAGGTCACAGTTTTGATTGGTCTGGCCCAAAGTCACATCAATCATTCCTTGCTGGTTACCTTATAATGACCGCAGGATCACGTTAACGTTTGGTTTCTGTCTCTTCTAGGAAGCCTGGATCGAGGCCCCCTCCATACATAAGGTACGGTGCTGTGTGTGTGTGTGTGCGTGCGTGTGCATGTGCGTGTGCATGTGTTGGCCGCTCAAGGCGTCACCGTCTTTAATTTGGCGGGAAGTATCATGTAGACGGAAAGCTTCACAATAACTTGTCCCCCATTCTGTTGTATTTCAGCATCGCAGGGAACACCCCCCCTGCCAGCTGTGTGTTCAGCCAGGTCATGAACACGGCAGCGTTTGTAGGTAGGAATGCTTTTTCTTCCATCGTGTGTGTGTGTGTGTGTTCTCAGAATCTGAAATTAACCTCTGATGTCTGGATGTCTTATAGAAAGGCTAGCATGTTAGTGTTGTGCCATAGACAATAAATATGCAAATAAGTATGTTAATAAACAGGTCATGTCTAAAACACGCGATCCTTTTTCAGCGTTTGCCATTGCAGTCCTGCGCTACATACAGCTGAAGCCCAGAGTGCAGAAGCCGTGGCTGAATATCGGCAGCCTGGTGTCTCTGTCCTTGTCCTGCGTTGGGATGACCCTAGTGGGGAACTTTCAGGTAAGGATTCCTTTTTTAAGGTTTCTCAGTTCGGGACCAAGGCCAGAGCCTTCTCCTGCCCCCGAATCCCAGATTACAGACTCCCCATCATATTGCTGTGTTATGTATAAACTTGGTACAGGTTTATAATAGTCGATTCATGGGCAGGAATCCGATCTTCCTATAATCCAGTCACGTCACGTTTCCAGTAGTTTCTTGCTGTGTTCGACTGTCCATGGGGATAAAGTACTACTGCTTTTGAAATACCAAACCTTACATCTCCCAACAGTGGGAGGATCCAGATCCGGCCGGATTTCCCCGCCAGGTTGTGACCATGTTGTGTTGTTTCAGCTGTCGAACGATGAGGAGCTGCACAACGTGGGCACGTCCATGGCCTTCGGGCTGGGGACGCTGGCCTGCTGGATTCAGTCTGTGCTGACGCTGAAGGTCAACCTGCGCAACGAGGGCAGGAAGGCCGGGGTGCCGCGCTTCCTCCTGTCGGCCGCCATCACCCTGTGCATGCTGCTCTGTATCCTTTCGCTTCGTGAGCCGGTAAGTCCGTCTGTCTGTCACCCCTCCCACCCTGACCACCGCCAGCATGAGAAAAAAGAAAAGAAAGACGAAACACACAGCGGTCACGGACTCACACATTTGCTCAGTGCAGTACAAATGTGGAAGAAGAAGAAAACAGACATCTGGCCATTTATCTGGCTCAGCTGCTTAGTTATCTGCTTTTAATCAGTGCTTCAAATGTGCTTCAGCCACCATATTCGACAGGGGCTGGGCTCGAGAGAAGGACAGTGGCACAGTCTGTCCTCGGACTGTTTTTACTCTCAGATACCAGCTGTACAAACCCGTGCATGGACACTCACAGACACTCAGTGTGCGTCTATAACCCCTCCGTGTTTTGCAGACCCACATCGCCGCTTCTTCTCTGTTAAGATGAACAAAATGTTTCTCTTATCGTTGCAGCTTCCTGTTGAGTTTGAATCTGAGAGAATGTGCTGCAGTGTGGCTTGATTTCACCCAGATTACAAAATTATTTACTTCTTCGCAGACACCATTACTACCCAGGGTGCAATGCTGCAGTTGAAATTAATAATATAATGCTGACTAACCATAAGTGATTAGACCTCGTTTGATTAAAGCTTAATGCCCTCTGCCCTCTTCTTACCTCTTACCGTGCAAGCTAATGAGCGACTGAGTCAGCTTCAGGTGCCTGAGAGTTTTAAGTGAATTTTAAATTTGGCCCTTTTCAAATATTAATAATTATACCCCCCGTCTCCAGCAACTGTCTCTCAGCTCTATCTAGATGCCTGGGCAGTTGTTCCATTAACAAACTGTGGACCAATACAGCTTTATGGGCACGGCTGAGTTATATCAGCATTGCCCAAGCACTGACAGACAGGCCCAGTGCTCGAGAACAGGGCCAAGGAAATCCATTAAACACAGTGGAGGGTCGGTGCCGTGGTCGTGTCCCCGAGTCGCCCTTGACCAAGAGCCCGCAGATTTCGCCCTGATGGCGCAGCGGATGCACATGGACGCGGCCCGGGCCCAGTGGGCGCTGGTGATGTTCCTGCTGACCTTCATCGGCTCCTTTGCCATCGAATTCAGACACTTCAGCTTCGAGATCGTCTGCACCGACAACCAGGATGCCGCCCTCAGCCTCTCCGAGACCTTTTCGGAGATATCGGAGCATCAGTCCGATCAGCTATAGACCAGATCGTCGCCCGCCATCGCCGTTCCTTGGTTTAGCGCTGAAAGACTCTCTTACCTCATCTTATACTTTTAAATCCAGGAATCCCAGAAGGCTGTTTTGTTCCAGGAAAGAAAATAGAAGCATGACCCCCGAGTCCTGTCCTGTATGGAATGCCAATGACAAACGCATGTCCTTCGAATGTAATGTCTCTGAATCGATCGCTTGGGTGGTAAGTGTCCTCGTAGAAGCGGTAAATTCTTAGACAGTGCCAACGAAGCCACACAGATGAAGCACAAATATGGCTCGGTATTCTTGTGTGTGTGTTTGTATTGCGTTTGATTATTTTAAACCAAAAAACTGATGCAAGCCAAGCTGGTCCCACAGTGGGGAGGCAGTCATGAGACCGTTGCATTACTGTGCGCTGTAGGACCCTTCCGCGTGCTGGCGAGGTTCAGCGTCCTGGTGGTTATCATCCCCGTGCCTTTGAGTCGAGAGGAGGCCGATGCCGATGCTTCCTGAAGGTAACCGAGCTCTTCAGGGTGGCACAGCTGTAAAAACCAACCCCATCACCGAATGGATTTTTCAAAAGCATGGGCTCAAATCAAGAGAAGATTGAATCAGAAGGCATTGATTATTATTATTTTATTTTATTTTATTATCTGTTGGAGTTCCCCCCCCAGGATATTAACATATAAATCCCCAAATCTCAGTATGAAATAAAATACAGACATTTCACTATAAACCATATTAAGCAGGAAGAGGTTTTAACACACTGTGATTAAGCAGATCCTGGCCAGAGAGAGACAGACCTCAGACGCCTGGTAACCCATCCACATCTGGCTCCATCGTGTCTTCAGCACCCTCCTCCTCCTCTTCCTCCTCCTCTTCGGCCTGCGTCAATCACAGCCGCTTGATTTGTTCCTGATTTGAGCTGTATTTTATAATAGTGTTTTGCGAGGAAGGCCGAAGCCAACAGACAGACCCCCTTGTGCGCTCCATGACCAGCATTATTGTCAAACTCCCGAGGTACCCCTTGGCCAGGCAGGATGACGAGTATCCAAGCGAGAACATCAGGAAGACGAATGCCACACAACCTGACTATCCTGATAGTTTTGTTTATTTGTTTATTTTTATGGATATCATTTTTTTTTATACTCTTGCTTTTCTTCCACAACCATGATAAGTAAATGTGTAAGAGACTCACAATCCACCTCTGATAATTTCCTATAGATGTGATGTCATTTTAAGATTACAGATACTTGGAATATGCATTCCCCCCCCTTTGAGTTCATGGCTCCATTGTTGGAAAATATTCTGTATGTTGGGGTTAATGTAAAAATAAATGGCGACAGGAACTACAGGACTCAACTCCCTGGGATATTGTGCCCCCCCCACAACAGGGGAATATGAGCTTCAAGCTTCTTCCTGTTACTGAAATATGACATGGTCTCTCTCATTATGCATGTTATACATTTGTACATTATATGCCATTTTGACTGCTTTGATAAAGAAATAAAATTGCAAAAACCGTTTCAGTTTCCCCTTTCAAAATATTACATGATGCATTCACTGCTGATGGAATACAAAACTACAAAACTTCTTGCTCAGCAGCTTAATTTTCCAATGAACAGCACCATCGATGTTACAATTCAGCTAAACCCTCGAATAAAAAGTGCTCGGGGTGGAGCCGCAGGTTTGAGGAACTGGTCGGTGCATAAAAATGTCAGACACCTTAGGAAACGATCAAAGCATTCTTTGAATTAGAAGTGCAGCTGAGTGGGAGAGAAAATGTTTTCTACACATGGGGATTAATAATGAAAGGAGAGCAGGGAGGAAAACAAGCTCGTTCCGGAATTTGCTTTTAAGTAAATAAGCTGGGGAAATCGCACATGACCCAGAGATTATCCAGATCTGCACAGAGTCTGCGTGCGGTCTGTATGTGTCGGCGCCTTCCTGGTGTGACAGGGCATGTGTGACACGCAAGAGCAGGAGACACTTCGTTGCTTTGGCAGAGAGCAGTACGGTTCGAATGGGGTGCCGAGGAGGTAAACACAGAGGAGAGCTTCTGGATCAGCGATGCACTCGGGGCTGTACGACACAAGTGATGAAGTGGGACTATATAATAAGCAGTTCACAGAGTGGTGCGCTCAATTGGAACAAACTGCACGACGGAGACCCAGTCAGAAATGGGAAAAACAAATCACACACATCATCAATAAAACTTAAATAAGGTTTTATTTAAATTGATTAAAAAAACAAAACAAGAAAAGACAATCCAAGCAGCTCCCTTAAATGACTGAGTGATAAAATGCTTGGCTTTGTCACCGTCGACCCCCTCCCCCACCCCCACCCCCCAGACCCCAGACCCCCCAGACCCCCACACAGACCGCTGTGGTCCTCGAGGCCGTGCCGTGCCGGGTCATGCCGATCCAGGCAGGGCTAGATCGCTGAAGGACGTGATCAGGGTGTAGCGGGTTCGCTCTTTCTCCGTGAGCTCGGCGTTGCCCGGCCGCACCACCACGGCCACAGACAGGCCCGCCTCCTCCGCGGCTTTCGCCTCTGTGGCAACACAACAAAACAAAGGCCAATGCATCACAGCAACACTGACTCGCGGCACCTGTCCACCGGGTGCTCAGTGCTTTGAATTACATTGTGCACCATGCAGTAAGAAAGGGCCATCTAAGAGCCATGCGAAGTAAACAAGTCATTTTATCAAAACTATAGACTATACAGATGTGTGCTTCGGTTTAAACAGTTCCACACCACAATGACTGACATGTTGTTCATCCAATCAGTAGCACATTTTTGCCTATGTACACTCCCTTTCTGGTTAAGAGTTAATGTCATTGTGTTTTTCTTTTTTCATTTGCATTTTGCACTTCAGGGCCACCGTACTTTATAATATGAAAGGCCACACATTTTCCTTTCATTTGAT
Source organism: Amia ocellicauda (assembly GCF_036373705.1). NCBI lineage: Eukaryota > Metazoa > Chordata > Actinopteri > Amiiformes > Amiidae > Amia > Amia ocellicauda. The sequence continues at coordinate 42,740,528 of NC_089857.1, read as the reverse complement.
ACAAGATTAATACATACGACACAAACTCTCAAGGAGCTACACACAAATAAACTGTGCCAAAACAGGAAAAATATGCCTGGTGTAAAGGGTTGACGTTTCAGTTCAGAAAGGAGCGATCCGTTAATTTATTCAAAATATGAATAATTCTGGAAATTTCTGCATCTCCAGATTACAAAACACAACTTGGCGTTCTCTCAGCGGCATTGCAGGCTTAACCGTATGCCGGAATTGGACCCGTAAGGCCATTTGCTGCCCCCCACTGTTTCAAGAATAGGATGGCATGCCTGGATTCATTTACTGGAGAGGAAAAAAAGCTTCCAACACATTAAAGTTATGACTCGACTCACAGTTCTTACAGCACTACATAAAATAATGTGATGAATTATTGTGTTGGATAATTCTGGGAGAGGGTTTCTGCAGAACTTATTTCTCAGTTGAGTATTATGTATAGCATTATGCTATACAATTAAAAATGTTTTCCTCTCCTGCTCAAACAGCAAGTGACCCAATATCTAATTGCATCTGCTCTTAAAAACAGGATGGATCCAAACTGGTGAGAGGACATGAAACTCAATCACAAATGACACTATCCTGCCCCTGACTTATTTAAAGTCACTGCTTGTGGTTGAAATAATAATAAATCATTTTAGTTTTATGAAGGACCGGTACGATGAACACACACACCTCGGGTAACATCGGTCAGAAACATGATGTCTTCAGTACTGCAGCCAATTCTCTCGGCAATCCTCTGGTAACTTTTGCTTTCCACTTTAAGTCCAATGTTGGTGTCAAAATGGCCATCGAACAGCTGCACAGATGAAGAGAAAAGTGATTATGCATCAAATCTGGTTTTAAAATATCAACCAAAGGAGTAAATCACACCTGGGAATACTAAAAATTGTTTCTCACGTATCATTGATAAAATGTCAGTGTCACACAGACTACAGTGGGAGTCATATTTATGAGAATTTGTCAAGTCATGAATAAAAATCAACTACAGCTGGATGCTCCTCTGGTCAGATGCATGTTATCACGAGCCTCGGACATCAGAGATCCAGAGGAACCGACCACACATGTAACCAAAGGTAAAAAACACCCTCACAGACTCGCCCACACAGCCGTCTCAAACCTTCCAGCATCTGGAGCGTGTTATGAAATCTTGGGCCTTCAAGCCATTCTCTAACTGTCCAATTACAAAGCTTTATAACCAGAGACAGCCTCACTCACTCACTCACTCTCACAGACTTGTGTGCGTTTTAAATATCTGGAATAGATGAGACTGGGCTGCACTGGCTGGTATCCATTTGTTGTGCCTTCAAAACTCACCTCTAAGAGGTTACCTTCCACCGAGTAACCAAACAGCAGCTTCTGGGCCTCCACACTGCCCGAAGAGTAGATGTAGACCTTCAGTCCCTGGCGCCTCCATCTCCTGATGGCGGGGACCACGTCCTCGTACACTCTGTTTCAGACACACGGCACAGCACACAACACATGGGTCAGAAAGAGCCTGCTTCAGGACAGTCGAGGACAATTCAACAACAACAGGAAATGGAGCAATTTTCTGCAATGTTGAGCTGCCACGTCAGCATTCCCTCACAGAAAAGCTCATGTGATTGAGGACCCTCGACAGTATACTATAACAAGAACAAGCCAAGCATCTCTCACTAGCCTTGTGTTGTTGAGGAAATGATCATCACACAATTTAGCCACACTTAGATTTTTTTTTTTTTTTTTTTGCTTTTTACTTCACAGCATGTAGATGATTTTAAATGCCCTACAGAGAAGGAACACAAAGGGGGTTTTGGTCATTCACGAGTGTCAGGAGCCCTCGGGGGAGGAGAGCCCTCGGTCGTGCCACGGGTGGCGTGAGTACGGTGCGGTGTTCTCGCAGCTACTTACTCGCCTTTGATTTTCCCCACCGCGTAGGCTGCCCTCCAGATGTGGCCCTGAAGCTGCTTGAGCGCGGTGGTCTTCCTGTCCGCGGCCATCTGCCACAGCACGTTGTCCACCACCTCCTGGATGGCCTTCTCCTCGTCCGTGTGCACCGTCTGGTCCAGCGTGTGCACCGGCCCGGCCCTGTGCTCCCGTGTGTCCTCCTCCGCCTGCAGCGACACCAGGCACAGTGACAACGCCACGAAACACCGGCACATAACGCAACACGAGCCCCATACAGCAGCACCCCATCCAGATAGCAGACCAGGCCGGAGGAGGGAACAGGTATGCCAGATACATGGGAAGTCACATGGTAGGTTTTGTTTTCTTCACTTTTTAAAGTGTCTGAAGACCCCAACAGCTCTGACAATACGCATGTATGTGCAGGAAACATTAACTGGGTTTCTCCCAACTGCATGTAGAAAAAGGCTGTTAAAGGAGCCCATCCTTCTCACCAGAGCCTGTCAATACTGTGAATTGCCAGGCAGCTCCTGAAGCCCTTGTTAAAAGGGGAACAATACGCCACTGAAGACGATGAAACATTGTAACTGGCTGTTCTGTTGCATTAGTCACCCAGGCGGCTGGAATCTCACGTCATCCACGACATGAATTCTCAACCACGTAATGAATGTATTAATAATGCAGGATCGGCAGAGACAGGGAAGATTAACTGAAGCACAGCGAACGGTGCGTCCTGCAACCGTAATGAGATGTATACTGCACTGTGCAAAAGTTTTAGGCAGGTGTGAAAAAATGCTGTAAAGTAAGACTGCTTTCAAAAATAGACATTAATAGATTATATTAATCAATTAACTAAATGCAAAGTGAGTGAACAGAAGAAAAATCTACATCAAATCAATATTTAGTGTGACCACCCTTTGCCTTCAAATCAGCATCAATTCTTCTAGGTACACCTGCACACAGTTTTTGAAGGAACTCTGTAGGTAGGTTGGCCCAAACATCTTGGAGAACTAACCACAGACAGACTCGATGTTGAGCTCAGGGCTCTGTGGGGACCATACCATCACTTCCAGGACTCCTTGTTCTTCTTTACACTGAAGATAGTTCTTAATGACTGTCGCTGTATGTTCGAGGTCGTTGTCATGCTGCAGAAAAAATTTGGGGCCAATCAGATGCCTCCCTGATGGTATTGCATGATGTATAAGTGTCTGCCTGCACTTCTCAGCATTGAGGAGACCATTAATTCTGACCAAATCCCCAACTCCATTTGCAGAAATGCAGCCCCAAACTTGCAAGGAACCTCCACCATGCTTCACTGTTGCCTGCAGACACTCATTCATGTACCGCTCTCCAGCCCTTCAGCGAACAAACTGCCTTCTGCTACAGCCAGATATTTCACATTGTGACTCATCAGTCCAGAGCACCTGCTGCCATTTTTCTGCACCCCAGTTCCTGTGTTTTCATGCCTAGTTGAGTCGCTGGGCCTTGTTGCCAAGTCTGACCAGACTTCTCCACACAGTACATGGGTGTACCAGGATCCCACTGTTTTCTGCCAATTCTGAGCTGATGGCACTGCTGGAGATCTTCCAATCATGAAGGGAAGTAAGCATGATGTGTCTTTCATCTGCTGCAGTAAGTTTCCTTGGCCGACCACTGCGCACTGCGTCTGCGGTCCTCAACGTTGCCCGTTTCTTTGTGCTTCTTCAAAAGAGCTTGACAGCACATCTGGAAACCCCTGTCTGCCTTGAAATGTCTGCCTGGGAGAGACCTTGCTGATGCAGCATAACTACCTTTTGTCTTGTTGCTGTGTTCAGTCTTGCCATGGTGTTTGACTTTTGACAGTAAACTGTCTTCAGCGACCTCACCTTGTTAGCTGAGTTTGGCTGTTCCTCACCCAGTTTTATTCCTCCTACACAGCTGTCTCTGTTTCAGTTAATGATTGTGTTTCAACCTACATATTGAATTGATGATCATTAGCACCTGTTTGGTATAATTGTTTAATCAGACACCTGACCCTATGCCTACAAAATCCCTGACTTTGTGCAAGTGCACCTAGAAGAATTGATGCTGTTTTGAAGGCAAAGGGTGGTCACACCAAATATGGATTGAATTTAGATTTTTCTTCTGTTCACTCACTTTGCATTTACTTAATTGATAAATATAATCTATAAAAAAAATTGAAAGCATTCTTACTTTATAGCATTTTTTCACACCTGCCTAAAACTTTTGCACAGTACTGTGTATGTATATACATTATATACAGATCTCTCTCTCCACATGACAGAGCACGTTCCAGTCCACCCCGCCTCAAAACACCCAGAAACACTGCGCCCAACCCCTTGACAACATCCGCCTGGCCTACTTATACACTTAAACAAATGCCCCCGAGACCAGGAAAGGCGTTTCAGTTTAATCATTAAAATGACTCAATGTGGAGAATTCCAACCTACAGCTAGTCTGAGCAGACACTTCCCTCTGCGCCACAGATGATTTATTGTGCTGGCAGAAGAGAAATTAATGGGCTTGTGCCGTACAACCAAAAGTGAACATCCAACTGTTCAGTGCTGCTCATCACAACTAGAGATCCAAAAGCACCTCATGATAATAATACCCAGATCCTCAGTCCACAGATCAGTGGGGCCTTGATGCTAATGGTTGTAATACCTGGGCTCAATCCTGTTTAACGGCAATAACCACATGCAGGATCCAGTACGGGTGATTTCTGCAACATTAACACCACAAGAAACTAAACAAATATCTGAATCTCACATTATAGCATTATCTTTACCTTCCCAGCATCAGTGTGCATTGCATCATGGTCCGATCTTTAAGGCCACTGATGCACAATTCAATATTAGCCAACTGGAGCAGAGGCTAATCAATAGTGTTTAAGGCAATTTGCACACACACCGCTGCCTCTACCCTGCAAAGGCACAGTCCTGTCCATCAACAGGCTTCCTCTTGTCTCGTTCCTGCATTGCTGCGAGGATCAGACCCGGTGCTGCTCCCTGGCCCGGCAGGACGGGATGACCCGCGCTGCACAAACTAAAGCACACATGCTGAAAGAGCACAGACAACACAGCACACCCACTGTGATTAAACATGCACATCCTACTACATAATTAATGGACCCTTTGGAAACACAATGCACTAATAACAATCAATCAATCATTCAATCTGTGTGTGCTATAGTGCCCTTCACAGAGCTGCCACAAAGTGCGATGGCTGCCTCCCCTCAGGCAATTGAACTAACAGTATGTATAACAAAAGCTAAGAGAGAACTTCCATGATGGGGATAAAACACACCCAATGAAAAATTAAATTAATATTAGTAATGGTATATTTAAAAGTCAAATGAAAAATCCTGTCATAACCTCCATATCCATCCATTTATTTTGTTTTCCAAATTGGCTTCTCTTCCCTCAAAGATAGTTTATAAAGTCACCCTCCCGTTGTCAGGGTCTGTAAAACAGAGACCCGAGAATGCAAGTACATGCACATGTATGTGGCTTTACCTCAGTTGACTGCGTGCATCTAGACAGGACTAGAGGCTGCCTGTACAGATTGGCACTGGGGGGAGAAGGCTGCGTCAGAAGGGCTGGGGGGAGATTGCCTCTGCCACCCGGGGTCAGATGCCCTGCCTGTAGATGGGACTCTGTAACTAAACCTGCTGCGTGGGACACTCTGCCAACCGGTGTGCGCTTCTGCTTGTCCCCAGAAACAAAATGTCGGAGCAAAAGGTTTACCAACTAGAATAGTCCAATCTATTGCTTCATCTAAAGCCCAGGTCACCAACTCTGCTGACGAGCCGGGGTCTCCTGCTTCTGAATCCAGCTGAGCTCTCAGTTCTTTAATTGAACCCATTGCTGTCCTAATGAATCAAGATGAACCACTGACAGCAGACAGCTATGCGATTCACAAGAATTGGGCTCTGGAGTGAAGCACTACATCTGTACGTGTACACAAGATCTCTGAAGAACCTACTGAAGAATAGCACGTCCCTTTCCACATGTTATAGGAGGTTTATACGACGACTACTGCAAAGAATACTAACAGAAACAACAACTATTGTATTACATGTGTAATTACTGTCTACACAAATGCAAAACCAAAAAAGACCCGAGACTGTCAGGCCAGACATCTCGTTTCTTGTGCCTCGCCCCCAATGCGACACCCCGAGCCCCTCCTTGCTCAACCACAGCCGGCACAGCACCGTGTAACGCCCGGGTCGCCCCTTTGTGTTGAACAGTTGTGTTCACCTGCACGGTGCGTTTGGATCACAGGCTCTTGCGGGAACAACGTTAACAAACATTTAAGCATCATGCAATGAACTAGTTCCTCCTCAGACTGCGTCACCATCCGTGCAGCATCCCTCTCCCTCTCCCTCTCTCTCTCTCTCACACACTCAGACACAACACGCATATCTACCTGCTTTTTTAAGAGCTGTACGTCCTGCTTGCATTCATCCTCCTCCCAGTGAGCAGACAGGTACTCCTGCACGTTGTCCTTGATGTATGGGAATAAAATGTCCTGCAAGGGGAGACAGACACCAATGCTGCACATTTACCCTGCCAATGAATGTGTCTGCAAAGAAGCAGACTGGAAATACAATGCACCGCACTGGGACGCATGTCTAGAGCAGCGGCTTAGGTTTTGCTCGGTCCTACCTTGACAAATGTGATCGGCGTTGTGGTTCCTTCTATGTCTAACAACAGTGCCCTGGTGCTGGCCGGCATTGCCACCTGAGCCATCTTTCCGGGGAACAATAAACCCTTTTGACAACGCCGCCTCTGCCGCGGAGAGGACAGTCTTCCAATAATGGACTTCACGTGTGCTCGGCCGACCCCTTTAAGAAGCAAAAAGGGACGAATATCGTCCGCCGACAAAATATATCTTTACTTACGCTCAACCCCCCCACCCTGTTAAGAAAACGCGAGATATGGAAGGGCGGTAACTTTTAAAGCTGATTTGTTTATTTTACAAACACTAGATGGTGCCACAATTGATATAGAAATAGACTAGTGTTACTTTCATCTGTTTTAGAAGTTAAAATATTGTCTGTTTCTATCAGATTAAGAACCTTTCGTCACTATTGGAAAGAACGAGCCTTTGTTTCATCATTGAGCGCTCAGATCATCCTGATTGTAACAAGCACACCTAGATCCAGGGGCACTTTGTGTCTGTGATAGTCTATGCATTTGATACTATTCACTTTTTGCACTACATGAATAACTGCAACATATTTTGGACAAACAAGTGGGTAGATTTAATTGATAATAACAATATTAGTGATAATGTATCCTAATATCCAGACTCCGGTGCGACGTGAGCACTGTGACGCGTTTCAGGGTGGCCATTGCGCCGCACTGATTGGCTGCCAGGGCTGTGACGTACTGCAGGGTGGCACTAGTGCCGCGCCGATTGGCTGCCAGAGCTGTGACGTGAGTCAGGGTGGCCCTGGCGCTGCGCCGATTGGCTGACAGAGAACCAAGGGACTCATATAAAAAAAACAAGTCGCGCAGTGGCTCCGCCCCTTCGTCAGCCATTTTACACAACGCGGCGGTATCGGTTTACAGTTCACCGTGCCAACTTCTCGGGTCGACAGGAGACAAACACGCCGCCATCTCTCGCTCAGATCACCGACGCGCAGCTACAGATCGCCAAGAAGATGGAGACTGAAGGACAGGTTGACTTCAGCATGGAGGAGTTTCCCGAGGGCTCCAAGATCAACGCCAGCAAGAACCAGCAGGACGACGGGTAAGAGCCGACTCCGGCAAAGATGGCGAGGGCTGGCGCTGCCGCATGTGGACGCGGGGTGGTTTCCGTTCAGCGGCTGCTTTTAAAACTAGTTTCTAAAGAAAACATCCAACCGTTTCCAACATGGCGGGAGTGATGGACTCTTATTCGGGTCGTGTTCCGTGTCTGGGCCTGGTTTCCCTTTTTTGAGTAGGGACAGCGCGAACCCGCCACGGTCGGTTGGTTCCGTTTCTCCTCTGTGTTTAAATTTGGCTTTAATTTTAACCGATTAAAAATAAATTCGGCGATTGAACAGCTCTGTGGTTGCTTTTGGGTGTTTTGTTTCTCCGTCATGATCCGTTTTTGTCATTGGCGGAAGCCGGGCTGGCCCAGAGCGAAGTCTCCGTGACGTCATCAGAATCGGTGTCCCGGCTGGCGAAACCGGAGTGGGTCTGTTTGACAGTTTAAATCGGACTCGGAGCGGGATCGGGTTGTTTATCTCTCTCGGGTCGTGTTGCGGGGAAGCAAGTGAAACTGCAGAGCTTCACTAGGCCCGAGGGGGAGTGGTTGTACGAGGGGGTCTCCCCACTTATTCCTATGGGATGTTTGAGTTATTATCTGTTCTAAAGTACAGTCCATGTGGTATTGCATGTTAAGTTACTGGACTTCTGACATTATATCAATAGCAGTGACCTGCTCCTTTCCTCATGAGAAACTACACCGACTTACTTATAGTGCCAGTCCTAAATGCAAGAGGAAATCTTGGATCTAGCCAATTCAAGAGTTCATACCCACCTCCATGTGGGTTTAGATGCATCATGATATTGTAGGATTTGCTACATGCTGGGGCACTATCCAAGTCTTTCTATATATACACACACTTTATTCTGTTTTAATACAGTAAAGGGAGAGATATTCATGGCATATCTGCTGTGTGCACTGTGTAGTATTCAGCATGGCCTCTTAACACATGGGTGCAGTTTTGAGCATTTTGGTCCTTTCCCCCCAAAGCATAATTTACATCCAATAAACAAAATGCAAACGTTAAATGTAAATACATGTTAATTAGTACATTGTGCAATAGTTTAAATGATTGAATCTTAGCCTAAGGTGGGTAAATATCTTGCGGTTACTCCTGCCATGAAGAGACTGAAAGAGGATGTCGCTTTGAGGGAGTTTAGTTTCTGACTCGGTCACACATGGTGTTCAACTTCTTCTGGGAGTCTTGTTCAGGGAAGGGATGGGTTTGTGGTTGCCAAGGCAGGTTAAATAACTGATGGGAGACCAGTATAGTGCCATGGTGGACAGGCCTGCTGCCAGGACAGCCATCTTTCTAGCAGGAGCTAAAGGAGTCTGTAAACTCTGTCACTGAATGTCTTGATGACATGGTACTTTTTACTAATTACTAAGTCCTTAAGGGTTTGGACACATCAAGAAACTGAACACGCTGGCTGTGGTGCATCTGGATTGGCTGGTCCTTGGTTTTAGTGTGTGGTTTCACTTTTGAGGTCTTCATTGTCAGAGCACATTGTACAGGTTTTTGGGTGTGTTTGATAGCGCATACCATGTGACGGGACAAACAATGCTTGCTTTGTACTTAGTCAAATGGGAGGGTTTGCTTTATTATGCAATGTTTAGAACTAATCATTTGTTCTACTTCATTTCATTGTAGGAAAATGTTTATTGGTGGGCTCAGCTGGGACACAAGCAAGAAGGACCTTACAGACTACCTGTCGAGGTTCGGGGAGGTGCTGGACTGCACTATTAAAACCGACCCCATGACGGGGCGGTCCCGGGGCTTTGGGTTCGTCCTCTTCAAAGACGCTGACAGCGTGGACAGGGTAGATATAACCATCTTTTCTCTGAGTGGTGGGGGTGGTGGTAATACAGGAGCAAAGGTTAAACTCTCATTCAATCGGTTTTGCGGTTGCAGGTATTAGAGCTAAAAGAACACAAGCTGGACGGGAAACTGATTGACCCCAAGAGAGCCAAAGCAATGAAGGGCAAAGAACCCCCCAAGAAAGTGTTCGTGGGCGGCCTGAGCCCAGAGACTTCAGAAGATCAGATCCGGGACTACTTTGGAAGATTTGGAGATGTGAGTACTGTTCATCAGATACTAGACTTCAGCTGCCTGTCTGACACCAGATTTTGATGCATGCCTGGTGTATATGGGATGACCAGACGCACAATTATGGCATTCAAATGTATATAATGCCATCCGTATGAGATCATTTTGGCATACAGGTCTAACTAAAGTTATACAACACCCAATTTAAAATCAAACGATCAAGTACACATCAGTGTTTGTAAGTTGTCTTTGGAATGGAGTTGAGATGTCCAGAATGCATCAAACTTCAGTGACAACAGATTAATTATAAGGTTTCTAGTGTGTCTTTGGTTGTACCATGGGAGGCTAATCTGAAACTTTTGATTCCTGCAGATTGACAGCATTGAGCTGCCCATGGACACCAAGACCAACGAGAGGAGGGGCTTCTGCTTTGTGACGTACGTGGATGAAGACCCCGTTCAGAAGCTTCTGGAAAACAGATACCACCAAGTCGGATCAGGAAAGGTAAGTGTTTGATAGTTTGTACAATATTTTATATATATATATAAAAAAAAAAAAGTTAAGAACTCTCCCAATTGGCTGTGATTGGCAGAGCACGCTGTATTTACATCATTCAGGTGAACAAAAGGTGTGAATCACAGATGTCATGCACCCGGCTTCAGGATTAACTCCGGTGCCTTTGTCACGCCAAGCAATTTCCCAGCTAACGAGAGAATCCGCCGTGTGGTGGTGTTTATGCAGGTGTGTTGCCTTTCTGAAGTGCTCTTGTGTTTGTGTGCAGTGTGAGATCAAGGTAGCCCAGCCCAAAGAAGTGTACAGACAGCAGCAGCAGCAGAGGGGCGACCGAGGCAGTTTCGGACGAGGGGGCTCCAGGGGGCGAGGCCGGGGAGGTAGGTCCCAGTTCTTTGTTGAGCTTCTGCTGTTTGATCATTATGCTGTTATGCATGTTCATCAGCCCACTGGACACTGCGGTACATCATGGCAGTGGGAGCTTACTTAAAATATGTGAAACGGAGGCCTGGGAACACTCAGTGGCATGCTGGTTTCATATGAACAAATGCCCATATTTAATCTAATTTAATTTTTTATGGAAAAGCAATTAATTATCGTGAATGAAATGAACATGTTAGTGTTTCAGCAAAACCAAGTGCAATTCGACAAGCTGCACTAAAATCGGCTGTACATTGTTTTTTGCTTTTCAGTGTTAATGTGAAAACTTCTGCGCTGGCGATTTGCTTTAGTAGTTTGTTAGCGGTGGTTTAAGAGTATAAAGGGAGGGGTAGTCAAGCTGAAGAAAGCCCGGGAGAGAGCGCTATAAATAAGTGCTTGGTTTTTCTTGCTGCATTTGTGTACGTGAGCAGTTTGGAGCCCCATACTGAATGTTATTTCTTAATGCAGGTCAGAGTCAGAACTACGGCCAAGGCTACAACAACTACTACGGGCAGAACTACGGCAGCTACGGCAATGGATACAATCCTGGATACAACGGCTACGGTGGCTACGATTATTCTGGCTACAATTATAATAACTATGGGTATGGACAGGGATACGACGACTACAATGGTAAGCAGAACTATTGCTGACGATGAATGAACACTGGTTTTACGTGGGGGGTGGGGGGGGAGAGATCCTGTGTGTTCATGTACGCTGATATTTATTGCTTCATTGTAACATTGCCCTGTATGTACAGTTCGATGCAGAAAACTCAATAAATAAGGCCTGCAATCCTGCTTCGGTTTATTTGCTCCTGCCACACGAGTTTAAACGCATCTGGAACGCCCACATGCCTGTACAGCCCGGGGGCCTGGAGCTCTGGGGCCCAGGAGATGCGTTTGATCAGTGTTGTCCATGTATAAAATAGCTTGTGGTTCATCTCTTCGAAAGACACGTGTGACAGGGTTCCCCTTTTTAAAGGTGCAGAATATCACAGCTGCTTCCGGCCCTTTACAATGTCCCGGGGTGGGGGCTGGCCATCACGGCTGAACAGAGTCTGAGTTTAAATGTGAAACTGTGAATCGATGGGGTGGGAGAGAACAGGACAGAGCGGTACATAGTTCTCCAGCGGGTGTCTATTGACCCTTTTGAGATTTAAGCTGCTGCGAGTGGTCTGTTTCAGCAATAGTCTCCCCAGATACTGACAGCCTTTCACTGAACTTCACTAACGAGCGGCTCCATAGAGTTGGCAACAATTGAAACTTATTTATAGAGGACTGAGATATTCTGGAAGTGAACAGAGACCTAATGTGGTAAAAGACCATAAATCTAAGAGTCTCCATTCAGCCAGCGCTCTTGAACTAGAGGTGGCTCTAGGAATATCAGCCTGGGTTTGCCAAGTCCACTGTTGAATAAGACGTAGAGGCAATACTGAAGTCCCTGTATAATGCTGTGGGCATTAGTTTAGCTATTCGAGTCCTGCTTCAGTCTGACCTGCCCCGTTTAGATCTGCCATCCTACAAATGCCCAAAATACTGTCCAAACCTTGTACAGCGTTGTACAGTCTTTGTCTAACTCAATAAATAATGTAACGTTTGTTTTGACGCTCCATTTTGTTTCCTTTTTTTGGGGCAGGGGTGAAATCTATTCCTGACAGCACTTGTGTAAATGTGATGCGTCTCTGTGCTTTAATTAGGTCAGCAGAGCAGTTATGGGAAGGCGTCCAGAGGGGGCGGAAATCACCAGAACAACTATCAGCCTTACTAATCCGAAAATGAAACCTGTTCAGGGAATTTAGGTAAGCTAGAACCCGAAGCGCAATCCCTCTGGCCCGAGTTTTAATAATTTAAAGATCAATAGACACATTGATTAAACTTAAAAAAAAAAAAAAAAAAAAAACTTTTAAATCTTCAAACTAAACAAAAACAAAAAGTGGTCAATAAAGCCCATGCGTACATTCTGAACATTTTTTTTGTTTAAATTATGTCTATAGATCTTTAATGTGCCTTGCTTTCCATAGCAATCGCTTTAGTTCTCCAGAAAGACGTAAGCGTTTTTCTGTAGATTCTTTCTTTTTTCTTTAATTTTAATTTCTTTTTGTAACAGGTGATCATGTGGAAATAACGTAAAGAGACATGTTAGCAATGTTAACAGGTAAAGTCCTGCTAAAGGGTACAAATTCAGGACCTATCTTTATTCTCCTCCTTCTTCTTCCTAACTCTGATATTGTACCTTGTTTGTACCTGCCAGCGGGGACTTCATTGCAGGCCGTGTGTCTTCCTGACCACGTCATTCTCTGGGCGTCGCACATAGCGGGCAGAGAGCACGGCATGCACAAGAAAACGCTGTCCTGTGGTATGGCCTCTTCCAACTTCCTGTACCAGCGTAAAGATTAAAACAAAAAAAACAACATAAATAAATAAATACAAAAATGGAATCGACAGACTTGCCTTTTTATTTGACAATGGTTTAACATTTTCTGTAAACGGTTTTTTCCAGGATTGTATTTTTTTCTTTTCTTTGTAATGAAAGCGTTAAAAAGTGACTTAACTTGCTTAATCGTATTCTCTGTTTTTATTTTAGTGTCGTTCTTGTATTTCAGTTCTGGACCTTCAGTGATTTTTGTTTTTTCTAAAATAAAAGCTTAAACTTTTAATGCTTGCTTTTTCTTTATAGCCAATAGAGAAACCCTTCAAATGATAAACGAGATAACGAGGAAGTAGGTGTTAGAGATCACGTGTGAATGGGCTGACGAGAGCCAGCAAAAGAGGCTAATTGGAGAAGTAAACGTGGTAGTGGTTTACTAAATTTAAGCTAGGTCGATCTGCTGTAAAGGGGTTCCGGTAGAGGCGGGGTTTGGGGTTGTTTGGCCGTGCTCCTCAGTAGTAAGTACATCACCTATGAAAGGGAGCGACTCCGGAGCTTTTGCTGGCTGTTATTTTTATTTCCACAAAGCCGAATGTTGCACATGTGGTCTTTAACACAAGAAACTTTAATAGCTTAAAGTTGACAGCACAAGAAGTTAATGAGTGAGACTTGGGCGTGCTCTTATTTTTGGCATGCGGGGGATGCAAACCATTAACGCTGGCTCTTGTCTTTTTTTCTCTTTCAGGTGGGCAGTCCAGCTGAGTATTCTGCTTGTTACCCTGGTGGCAACTGAGAGAGTCTAGTCCTTTTAAAATCTTTTGTTTCGTTTTCCTCCATAATTTTAAGATCTGGTTTTGTATTTCTTCTGAGGCGAAGTTGACACGACAGCTGTACCAATTTGTAAATAGAAGCTCAAGTTCTGTTCCTGGATTTCTCATTTGTCCTTTGCCATATTGGTGTTGTAATGCAGTGAATGATCTGTTCCGTTCATCTGTTTTGTAATGCGTTCTTTACGTTTTTATGCTTTGTTTTTTCTTTAGTGTTTTTTTTTTTCCCAGCTGTGAAGGGATTAAAGAGTATGGGTACAAAAAAAAACTTCAGTGTGTCTTAATCTTTGGCTGCTCCGTTGAATGGTCACTGTGCTTGCAGTTGTGTCCTCGGGGTTATTAATGGTCTCTAAACGATGGTTGGTGCTCTAGACCGAACTAGGGTCCAGGTAGGCCCCGATTGTTGGTTGATAATTATCTGGACAGAAGTGACTTGTCGTGAGAGCCTTTACACACGTTTGAATATCTGCTTATAGACTTCTCCCAAGACACGGCACAACCTACATTTCATCTCGGTGCAGTGTAACGTGAGAGCTTGGTGAAAGCTTTGCATGAACTCATCATTTATGCAGCGGTGCGAGCTGGGCGGCTGGGGGGAGGGTGGCACTCTGTAAGCAGAACTAGATGAGCCAATTGTTTTGCCTGCAATGTATTTTCCCCAAACCCGGCACTATTGTGTAGAGCCCATGCCTTTCCATCTTATCCCCAAGGACACGCAGCTGGGCAGCAGTTTATGAAAGGATCTGCTCTGCAACAAGGTCCACTGTAACCCCTTATCACAGGATGCTAATTTTGTAGACCAGTTTAAACCAGTGCCAACTTCGTAATACATGTAATTTGTGCCACAGCCATTAAACTACACAAGGAGTTCCTCATCTACCTGTCAAATCGAGTCCCTTGACTACATGGCGGTGTCTGACGGGCACTGATGGAAATGTTGCAGCAGCACGTCTGCCTAACACGTGTCCTGTGTTGACCGGGCTGGTCCAGTTTGACGCATATGAATGACGTCACCGTATATCCCGGATATGAAAATAGCACGTTTGTACCCAAAAGGCGAGTTGTGGTCAGATTTAGTATCCATGTCCGACCAGTACAGACCCACAGGCGTTTAAACCATTACACCCAACCCGAGATGGGCACATATCTGTCACAAACACGCACACACGATACAGGTCTATTGCATCACAACTGGAGACGCTAATGAAAATGAAAGCGCACGGCGGCCCCATGCAGCCGGTACTGTACCTGAAGAGGGCTCCATCTGTCCGGGCGGAGAGGCTCGTCGGATTGGTCCTCCTATCCCGAAAGTCATTTCCAACAGCGCTTCCTTCCTGCGACCATTTTGTGTGCGGCGCCATTAACAACCAAAGGACGCTGCGTTTAAAATATATACATTTCTGTACATCTATACAGTCATAAACGCGCAGAAGAGCGCAACGGCAACTGTCGGCGCAGAGTCGCGTTTCCGTCCCCGCCAGTGTCCCCCTTATAGCGGCCCTTCAGCGGCCCCGAAACACCGCCCCGCCGCCGCGGAGACTGGAGCCCGAGCAGCCCGCCTGCCTCCGCTGGGTGTAGTGATTTACAGACGAGAAAACATGTCGGAGGAGCAGCAGGTCGGAGAGGAGCCGCCGATGAAGCCGGAGGAGGACGGGGAGGCCGGCGAGGAGCAGCAGCTGACGGCGGTGGAGGCGGGGACGGGCGAGTCCGAGGGAGCCAGGATCGACGCCAGCAAGAACGAGGAGGATGAAGGGTGAGCGCCGGCGGGGAGCCGCCACCGGGCCGGGCCGGGACCCGCACAGGGCCGCGGGGCTGCGGTGTCGTGCTGTAGCGCGATGGCAGCGTCAGAGCAGCGCAGGGTGTGTGTTGCACGGGTGCGATGAAACGCGCTTCCTTCATGCATGTGGTCGCACACGCACAACTTCAGCAACAGATAGGGACCCCGCAGGGCTGCAGGGCTGCAGGGCTGCAGTGCGCCGCTGTTTTGACACTGGGTCACATTAAAATGCACGACATGGGCACACGTGAGAGGCCTGCCAGCTCTTCCTCGAGTTTGCCTGGCCTGGCCATGCCATGTCGTGTGGGTGGAAGTGTCCCTTAGAAAGTATGAATATGATCTGATGCATATGAGTAACAGCAGAGGTGGGCAGGAGCTGCAGAGACACAGACACGGTGTCAGCTGAGCCACATAAGACTGTTTCCCAGGAGGAGCTGTGTGACAGCCACTTATTAGAGAGGCTGGCTCCCTGACATTGCAGTCAAACAGGTTTTTATCACATGCATTGGGTGAAGATTTCTTGATGCCACTCCCGGCCCAGTTCAATACCATTTATGTGCCACAGATATGCATGCACACCCATGTACTATTTTAAGTTAGTTTCCAGCACTCAAAGCAGTACCAGTAATGTAGATCTGGACAGACCACAATCCTGTATACTGTCGCTTCATCCAGTATTTTTTTAATAAAAGTATTATACTGTACAAAGGGCTGTATGTAGTATATTTGATACAGATGTGAAGGCTTACACATATCCAAATTGAGTCCATAAGTTGCTGAAAGTGCTCTGGTGTGTTCATACTATAAATAGTTCTGTTAAACGATCAAGTGAATGTTGACACGCATGGAGGCTGGTGTCGTCCCGTGAGCGCCCTCGTTCATCTGACCCTTGCTTCAAAACCATTGTCTCTAATGTGCTTTAATTCTTTAACAGAAAGATGTTTGTTGGAGGGCTGAGCTGGGACACAACAAAGAAGGATCTCAAAGATTATTTTTCCAAGTTTGGAGAGGTAGTAGACTGCACACTAAAACTGGATCCTATGACGGGACGGTCCAGAGGATTCGGCTTTGTATTATTTAAAGAGGCTGACAGTGTCGATAAGGTATTTCTGTTTTCACACTTACAGTGCTGGCATCCTGTGCTGCTAGAATCGATGTCGCAACAGACCCGTACAGAAGGCTTTGTGCTCTTCGTTCACAGTGTAGTTTTGATCATGTGTGCGGCTTACAAAAGCCATTCAAGCTGCTGGATTATTGATAGGAAGATTATTGAAAGACAGGAGGTGGTTTGAGCTCATTATTATAATAATGTGTGAGCTCTTTTTCTGTCTGCAATAGTGAGTCATACCACAACACAAATGGATCAACAGAGGATCTTATTTTGTTTATTACAGTGCATTATACATTGTAAAAGTCTAGTTTTTGTCCTAAAGCAGTATTTGTTCAAATCCAATCGGTTAATTGACAGTGATAATGCAGGAGTAGGTCTGGTCAGGGTTTAACTAGTTATCTAGAAAATCCATCGTTGAATACTATAAAGAGAAGTGCCATGTGTATTACAGTACAGCTTCCTTTTAGGGCAAACAATGCCGAGTTTTGCAAGTGAAGAGAACCTAACTGTGTTACCCAGCAGTGTGTGTGATTGTGCTGCGTCTCTTTCACCTTTTAATGCTGTGCCTGGTGTGCCGATACGCCGCCTGTCTTTCAGGTTATAGTACAAAAGGAGCACAAACTGAACGGAAAAGTAATTGATCCCAAAAAGGCCAAGGCCATGAAAACAAAGGAGCCAGTGAAGAAGATCTTTGTAGGCGGCCTTTCCCCAGACACGCCCGAGGAGAAGATCCGGGAATACTTCGGTGGCTACGGAGAGGTACGCGGGTTTGCCATCGTTGATATGTATTGCACAGTTATCTGGAAATTGGATGTGTGTTCAGCACTGAGTTTGACTTGTCTTTGTAATTACCTTTGTCTTTCCCTGAAACTATTACCAGTGTGACGTAGCAATCACGACTTTGAGATCCAAACGCGGCAGATTGGAGTGATATCTGAGCCCACGGGCCTCTGGGGGACGCGGCCAAGGCCGGTTGTGACCGCCGCGTGTCTCGAGTGGCCTGCCGTGTCAGGTGTCTGTCTCACAGAGGGGTAGTCCTCTGGCTTTGACCTGGTCCGCCCTGTCCTCCTCAGGTGGAGTCAATAGAGCTGCCCATGGAGAACAAGACGAACAAACGGCGGGGCTTCTGTTTCATCACCTTCAAAGAGGAGGAGCCGGTTAAGAAGATCATGGAGAAGAAGTACCACAATGTCGGGCTCAGTAAAGTACGCTTTAATAAGACCTCAAGCACACCTCTGCCTTTCCAGACCCTTCCTTTCCTTGTCTTTCTTCTGCACTTACTAGATTATTAACAGTGTAACGAATCGACTCGCAGAACATCCTCATTGCGTCATGAGCTTCCGAGTGTGAGATGTTATGATGATGTAATAAAGGATCTGTTCCAAAGGGGCTCTGTAGTGACGTGGTTAAAACTACTGTGGTCTGAAGGTTTGAGTATCTCGGATACTTCCCCTAGCTGTGAAGGACAAGGCTGTACTGCCTTAGAGTCCCATAGTGGGGCGGGGGGGTGACGGCCACGGATAAACCGGTCAAGACACCTTTGTTCTCATCGCACACTAGCAGGGAGGTCCGGAGCCCACAGGTCGCCTCACGCAAGGTTGTCTTTCTCTCCCTGGTTGTCCGCAGTGTGAAATCAAAGTGGCCATGTCCAAAGAACAGTACCAGCAGCAGCAGCAGTGGGGCGGCCGAGGGAGCTTCGTGTCCAGAGCTCGAGGACGAGGTGGTAAGTGGCCTGAACGACGCCCGACACAAGCCCACCTCTCCGCTCGGCCAGGTGTGACGCCTGCTGCTTTAGGAGACGGTTTTATTACAGCTGCTCCTCTCGGTCCAAGGCAGACAGTTGTGAGAGTCAGGCTGGGGGTGCGGAGTTCATCCCGGGGAGGAACGTGTGTGTGTGTCTGTGTGTATGGAAGCCAGGGCGGGAAGCTGGGGAATTGAGGACAGGTTTTTGTGGGTTTAGTTTATTCTTAGGCGGCTCGAAATGTTCTCTGGGGGCGTATTTTTATAACCACACACACATTCTCCAGCAGGACGAAGGGACTCGACCAGGCTGCCCTGTTTTTGAATGAATCCGGATGATGCCATTAGTCTCGTATGTGAGGGAGACACTTGCGTCCTCTAGTTGTTTCTCATCCTCTTTTAATAAGCTTTTAATTTTCCCTTTCGTTCTCTTTTGCGATAATGTCGGTTTCCAGCAGAACCAGGTTTGTATCTGATTTTAAAGAGCTCAAATAAAAACCTAGAAGCACCTTACCTTTCCGTGTCCTAATAATATTAATAAATCCAGTCCTTTTTTCCATAGAATTCAGCCTTTTACTATAAAAAGAGAGACAGTACAGTCATGTCACTCAGATGTCAGGAGCGCAATGTATGAGACTGTTTTTAAGGTAGCTGCATTGAAGACATCACTGCACCAGGCAGGGTAAGAAGGCAAGGGTTTTTATTTCAGGCCTGAGATCCGCCCACACAGAGCGAAGTCTTGTCCGTCACTTCTCCAGTTATACTTTGTTCATTTACAAGCTGTAGGAAAGCTGTGTTGTCGCTTTGGGTACAAGAAAAACTGAGAAGTAAGAGTGCTTGCTTTGCTGACAGCTACCCGCTCTTATGAATGCGTTATACAATCTCCATTTATTAAAATTGTGGTCTTCCTTCCCCCCCCTGGCTATTTCTCTCTCTAAGATTGTGTCTCTGTTCTCTGCTGTGTAAATCATTGTGTGTTATTAGGTCACTGGCTGTTACAATCGAAGCGCATTGCAAATTTGGTTCCTCGGTGTCACCTGAATGTTATAATCAATCAGAAGGAAAGCATCAGTCTCTACTTCTTAGGTCCTAAAGCATCAGAAGATAGTCTTTCTATTATTATTGTTATTGTGTTTATTTGTGTGTGTTTTTCACTTCTTGTAAGCATCAGCATAATCAGGTGGCACCTCTTAATAAAATTGCAATATTTGAACAGCAAACTCAAGAAAAGTTGGCACTGTGTTTGTTTTTCCCCGAGCAGTTGACAGTTGTTACCCAACCTCTTTGTCTGGCTTTGCGATTTGAGGAGCGAGTCTTTGGGGAGTTAATTGAGAAATGGTGCTTTTCAGGTCCAAATCAAAACTGGAACCAGGGCTATGGCAACTACTGGAATCAAGGTTATGGCAATTACAACTACGGCTACAACAACCAAGCATATGGTGGCTATGGAGGCTATGATTACTCCGGTTATAACAACTACTACGGATATGGTGACTACAGCAGTATGTAATCTTGTCTGTCAAAACACAAGTAATAAAAATAAGAAACTGATCTGGTATCACAACATCTTGTTTATTTTTATTTTTTTGTTCGTTTTTTTCTTTTATCTCTTTTCTTTTTCTATTAAGTTTGGCGGTTTCTTATCACTAAATTATTTATGCAGCATGTGCCATTTTTATGTTGTCAAAACCAATTACATGTGTATCTCATAGTTTGTACTATCTGGAAAAGAAAGAAAAGATTTTAGCCGAGCATCTTTTTAAACCATGTTTTGTTTTTGTTTTGAACTGTGCAGAACATGTGTCGACTGAACAGACATTGAATAGACCATGATCACATCTCTGAGTTTAGTCAGGGCTTCTGAGAGTCCTGGGCAGTACACCAGAATTTCCTACTTTTACACTAATTAACCTATTTTGAACATTTGACCTTCTCTTAAGCAAATAAAACCAAACTTTTTATATAAAATTCTTTCTAGATGTTTTTTTTTCCCAGTCCTTTAACAACGTGTGCAATTCTTTTCAGGGCAATGTTGAATCTAGACCATTGAGAAATGTTATTGTAGACATGTTGGATCTTCTCCGTATCAAATCTGATCTTGCCAAAATTGAGAACAAAATTGTGCCGGACACAGTGGCGTTGATCCTGGCCAGCTTAGGTCATGAGAAAGTACCCCCCCCCACCCTGCCTCCCCTCTCCCCACATACTGATATAAACCCATGTAAACCACGGTTCAGAATTGGCAGAGATTTCATTGATGCAGTAATAAGATATGACACAATCACTGTTGATTTTAAATATTCTTTCTAGACTAGAGTGGAACTTGATATTTACTATAGAGAGGACATGTCTGTATGGGATTAGTGAAGTCTTCCATAAGTCAATCTTCAGTTTTAAACAGCATCCTGTAAACTGAGGTTTAATGTTAGATTTTTTGTTTTGTTTTGTTTTGTTTTGTTTTTGTTGTTTTGCTTAATCTCTAGATCAGCAGAGTGGTTATGGCAAAACCCCAAGGCGTGGTGGTCACCAAAACAGTTACAAGCCATACTAAAATATAATCCCTACTTAATACAAGCAGGTATGTTGACAAATTGCTTACAGCAAAACTTTGTTACTTTAAGTATACTTTTAATAATTATATTTACCTTTGTTTAATGTATATGTTTAATTTTTTTCTTTAAAGTTTCACAGCACCCAGAAGTGCTTACAAGTAATGGTAACATAGAGACTCCATTGGAGATAAGTAACACTGGTAAAGGCTTTTGATGCCGTTTTGTAACTGTAACGTTAACAGGTAAAGTACTGCTAATGGGTACAAATTAAGGACTTACAAGCAAAGGAAAAGAAGAATGTTGTCTCCTAACTCTGACATATACCTTGTTTGTACCCGCCAGCGGGAACTTCATTGCAGGCCGTGAGTTGCGCTGACTTCGCGGTTGTCTCAGGCCCGCTCAATGCGGACAGGGTACGAGATGCTCACGCTCTCGAACGCTGCCATTTGGTATGGTCTTCCAACATCCTGTATCAGCATTATACAATAAAATGGAAACTTCAAGCTTTGTTCTTCAATTTTTGTTTTGTTTTGTTTTTCGTTTTTTTAAAGAAAATAATTTAATTTTGTTTGTATTGTTTCATTTAAGGACTATATTAATGTAATTTTAATGCTATTTTTTGCAGGCCCCCCAAGTAATGGTTAATTACGACATCTTACTGAGACAAATAACTATTCATTCTCCTACGGATACAGCTTTCTCTGGATTTTCCAGTGTCCCGATTATATTATAATCCTAATCTATTTGTAATGCTTGCTTTTCCCCATTTATAGCCCTCGTAGCAGTAGATTGCAGTAGTCCATGAGCTAAAACCTGCTTTGTACTTGGATGTAACTGCGCTGGAGACAGCCGTTTCCAATTGCATATTTAAGAATATCTGTGCGGTGTTTTGTGTTACTGACGGAGGTGGACAGAGCGATTTTTATAAACGTGGTTAATTTCTCCTAACCTAAAGTTTTGTTGTTGTTTTTTCTGATTTGCTTTGTTTTTTGATCATTTTTTTAACCCTTGAGAAAATGAAAAAATAAGTGTTATGTAAAATTTGCATGAAATGTTTAGATTAACGGTTCGGATTATTTAAAGGCTTAATTCTCTTTTCGTTTGTGTTTTGTTTTTTTGGCTTTGTTTTACCTCTTCCATTGGTGGTACGTCAGGATTTCTAGCTTATGGACTAACTATTTTCTGTTGTTGTTGTTATTAATTGTAGAATTTTGTAAATATATTTAATGTTGGCTCCGTAATGCAGTTGTAAAGGGCTGGGGTTCCATGAATTCACATGCAAACCTTGTCATGTTGCATATTTCCGTTCTCACGCAGAGGATTAATAACTCCCCTTTCTTTTGTTTTTTCCAGGTGATGGAGCAGTATTTTACATCTGATAGACGATTCCCACGGCAGCGCTTTAGCCTAAATGCTGACAGCAGGCACGACTTTTCAGTCACGGTTTCTGTTCTGTACAAATTAATAAAGTCATTGTTTCCTTGTGCAAAGAAGATTATAATTTTAATCAAAATATGGCTTTTATTTCTTTATTTTAGAGCACACGCAAAGACTCAAAATGCCATGGCTTTGTCCTGTCCCCCTTCCTGTTTGGGTTTGTTGTGAGAGGTCTTGTGTTCAGTTATATGGGTTAGAACTTGTTCTGCAGTTTGTTTTAGAGTTTCTCTCTTTGTTTTTTGTTTTCTTTTTTTTCTAAATAAACCCTTTTGTACAAATATCGTATGTTTCATTGTAAGTCATTTAGGCAGCCCTCACAGATACGTCATTGAAGCTTTTTGTAATAAATGAGCTACATGTCTGTAAGTGGTCGAAGTGTATGTGATCTAAAAGCAAATAATAAATCATACATGCAATAAAGTTCAAATATTTAGATTATATAAATCTTGCATACGTGTTGAGATCTGAACTTATTAAGAACGTTAATACATAATATACATTTAATATATATAGAGAGAATAAGTTATTTTAAAGGATGATATAGTAATAGTCTCAGTACGTAGGAAAGGTATATTTCGGCATGGATGTTGAACAAATCCAGCAGGCACATGTGAGTAACAAGGGGAGACAGGCCAGGCGTCACTAGAACGGTTCCTTCAAAGTCTGTACAGTTTGTTGTTTTACAGAGAGAGTTGTGCTTCATATGGACAGATTATTAAAAGGCCAACAGGAGACAACGTTCTTTGAAAGACAGGGATCGCTTTAGGATTTATAGTTAAGATATGAAAATAGCAGTTCAGTATCCCTAAATACCCGAGCAGGGGAACCTGACACCGCTGTCTGGGACAGATTCCTCATTTAACTCCTGTCAGAGCGCCGGCCAACAGACAACAAAGCCCGTCGTGACTGTAATCACTGTGCTGTGAAATGTGACTCTGTTGAGAACGGGATGGCACCGTGTTGTGATGACTGCCAGAGGACGCCTCATGCCTCTGAGGTGGTTGTTGTGGTTGTTCGGTGAGGCTGCGAAGTGTCGAGGGGTCTTTCCTGTGAAACGTGTTTATTATTCATTACAATGTGAACGATGACACGGCAGAACAGCAAAGCTACAACATGCATCTGTGACTGAACTCAGGTGCCAGCACTTAACAAAATGAGGCAAAAACAAAACAGACAAAAAATATACTTTATAAAGCAGGATGGAACGTTACAAGAGATGTAAGAATGAGAACAAACAAAACCATACATTAAGGGAACAAAATGATCAAACATCCATAAAGGAAGGAAACTAAGTGATCAAACATCCACATTTGTTCAAACTTGCGTGTAGCACGTCAGTTGCATCTGTGTCATAAGTTTCACACTGAACGCTAATGGAATTTGTGTTTATTCGTACACTGATACTAGCTTTTGAACAGAATTAAAAACTTGGGTATATAAACAAGGCCCCTTTGATTGGGGAGATATTTGAAAGTGCTTTGACAGAGAAGGAATTAAGTGGGGATTACATTGGTGGACAGGAGAATAATGAGGATAAGGATTATCACCACAATCACAACGATAATAATGATCATCTTTGTATTCTTCCACCACATCTTCCGTGAAACCCTTGTGGCAGTTTTTTGGAACGTGTCGGCCTGAGGAAAGACACCATCGTATTACAGTTTGTCACTGGAAACACAGACACACACGATTTGATCACAGAAACAAAACTGTCTCAGATTGCGTGTAACTTGCAACTTCCAACTCTGGTGCCAGAGCTGTTCGATGTACCGGAAAGCATCACAGCATTTCATTTCTAGTTCAAGGGAAAATGTAGGCTTAAAATGCTCACAGTTGCCTGGAGGTCTTCTGTTTTGTCGATCAGGTCATCCAGTTTCTCTCCTCTGTCCAGGACTTTGTCTATGTTATCTTTCAGAATCCCTTTCACGTCATTTACTTGAACTTGTATGTCCTCCAGCTTTTGCGAACCAGTTTGTGCTCCATAATCAGCCTGGGAGAGAAACACAGCCTGTTCATGTGGACGTCGCAGTGCAGAGCACACAACTATTGTTACTGTTGCTATTTGCTTTTGGAATTTGATCTTCCCTGATGTTTGAAAGAAGTGCCGAAGCACAGAAAGTGAAAAATGCAGGTGTTTTTGTCATGATTGCATATCTACACACAGTCATGGATATAACCCTTTAATCTCAGTATATAGCTTGATTTGCATACAGTCCTGGCAAAACAGTCGATCACCTTTGCTGAATTCACACATATCTGGGCTTACACTAATGACAAAAAAGATGTATGTATTAATTAATGGCATTCAAAATAGCCGGATCTCAAAATGACATGTTGACATTAAAAGTAGAAGCTTCTACTTCCATTTTGAGCTCAGCCTGTAATTAAAGTTTACTTCCTTCAGTCAGGTGCGGTGTTGCTGGCCCGGGACGCGCCGCTGTGTGGCTCTAATCGCAGGTAATGCACACATACGTACTTGTTCCTCACTTTCACGAGAAGTATTATTCTACCGTTTTTGGTTACTGTCACCAGCTGCCTTCCTACTATTTATCAAAAGCTTTAACAATAATAATCAGGATACAAAATAATAAAACAGCCACTCACCATGTCTGCACTGTAGGGGACTTCAGAGAGAGCAGCTCACGAGGATCAGAGTACTTGTAAATGTTTCACAGGACAACACCTCAACAAATTAACATATTAGGGAAGAAAAGGCCGGTCTCCTTTCCCTGCACCGCTGTCCCGGCAGTTATACACTAAAGGGCGCCATTAGAGACAGGCAGACACCGTGGCTGCGCTCTCTGAGAAGACTGCCCGGCCCCGGGGGTTTAAACATTAACCACCGCTGATGCCCCCCCGCCATGGCGATTGGCTGACCGCCTCTCGTCACTCTTACCTACCATGTACTGGGCCAGCGCCGGTTGCAGGTCCCGGCTGAACTCAAAGGGCTGGGCAAAGGCCACTTCCTTTATCAGAGCGCTGTTGACAAAGACCTTACAGACCTGAAGACAACGCAAAAGGAGGTTATTTCTCGGGCTGCGTCAGCAGTTTTTGCACGCACTGCTCACATGCACAAGCGACTCTTAATCTCTCCCTGGGCTGTGGTCCGTGGAGAGGCCTCTGTAGCCCTTGTGACAGCAAATCCTGTTAGGCGCTCAGGACTCAGGCATGAGCAGATTCTGGTATGAGGGGTGCCAGGGGAACCCAGAATCAACGTCAGCAGTCATGGACAGGACATGGGAAAGTGGAAGTCTGACCCCAGAGCCCTCTTTTGGTTCGTATCATTTCCAGAGGGCCTCGACACACAGCGTTGTCGCCGTAATGCAAGCGTCTACAGAGCAGGACAGACTCTCGTAACGAAGGAGCGCGAGGAGAGTGAACACATCTTTACCTCATCCAGAAAAGCAAAGGTGGTCTGTGTGTCGCAACTCAGCTCTGTGGCGCAGATATACGAGATCCCATCGTTAAACAGGATATAATAGTTGAATCTGTGCAAGAGAAACAAACAAAACATGGCAAAGCTGACTGGATGTTCCTTGAGATCTAGGATATGGTTATTTAAACGTATTTATTTCCAATATGTTTTACTGGCAGAAAGTGTGTCAGTTTGTAGAAATAGACCTGGTTACATGCAGCTGAGATTTAAGGGGAAACAGCCTTAAACAAGAACGGCTGTGCTGCTGTTTTTGTGAAGAAGCTGGCATCACTAGGTGGCAGCAGTCAAACAGAAAACATTACAGTCCATTAGAAGCAAAAAACTGGTTCTGATGTTAGCTTCAGCGGTGCAAAGGGTAAATGGGGTAGATTGTGCATTTATACTCCACCTCACAACATGTAACAGTGCAGGTAGACTGCCTGGCACTGATCTGTTCATTGAAATTCTCTGTAACACTCGGTGTAAGTAAAAAGATAATTAATTGCAAGGCCATCGCTAATTATTATATGATATGTTAACATATAAACTATATCAGAAATGTAAAATCGGTCAAAGTGGAATTATGCACATTTCTTTTATAACCACCACAAGTAAATTAAACCACTGAGCTGGCTTTAGCAAAATTCATAACTTTCTCAAGTGCACGATTAACAGATAAGTACTATACACTAAGAACAGTTATGGTTATATGTTGCAATTAAATCACGGACTACTCAACATAATCAGCCCCAATCAGAATGAACGCTCAGCAAAACTTATCTGAGGTTGAAACGGGCAATAATTGGTTGCAATGTTGATCTTTCCAGTGGAAACAAGTTACTCCAAGATTAGAAAACACTTAACACTTTCTCTTACGCATTCATGTCTGTCTTTACACTGTGCACAGCTGTGGTTGTACCTCAGAGCATTACTCAATGAGAATATAAGAAAACTAACTTTGTGAAAAGATATATCCAGTTCGTGCAAACGCAGCGTGCATGTTCCTGCAGGTTAAATTAAAGGAGAACAAGGCAGGAGGTCAGCAGCACAGTCTCATATGACCTGCCCTTCAGCTTGTCCTCAATGATCTCAGTGAGGGACACTGGAAATAAAAACTGCACCTTTGCTTTAGTGACTCTGATATCATTATTCAACCACAGCAAGCCTGGTTAAGAAAATGTAATCTCACCTCCCTTTTCGGATACTGTCTCTGCTTAAAGGCCCCACTGGGACAGGGCTAGCCAGACTCAATGCTGTTCCCTATGAGCAAAGACACAACATCATTCAGTGCCATCTGCATCGTGGACGACCGGAAACAGCCAGGTTTGTCCGATATGCAGTTACATCACTTCCACTTCGGTATTTAAAAAACTGATTTGACCACGGAGAAATAGATGTCATGGCTTCATACTGGCAATCATGCGCTCTGTAACGCAGGCAAGCATCTACTGGACATCGGCTGTTTCACTTCATTTTGGACCAATTAACTGAAGTCCAACCGTTTTAAAGCGGCATGATCAAAACTCTTCGACCTGACAGAGGCATGTGACATTTAACCTCTGCAGAGCTCTGCCACTACAGATTTGTGTGAAGGCCTTTAAGCCTGTTAAACATACTTTCCTATACACTCACCTAAAGGATGATTAGGAACACCATACTAATACTGTGTTTGACCCCCTTTCGCCTTCAGAACTGCCTTAATTCTACGTGGCATTGATTCAACAAGGTGCTGAAAGCATTCTTTAGAAATGTTGGCCCATATTGATAGGATAGCATCTTGCAGTTGATGGAGATTTGTGGGATGCACATCCAGGGCACGAAGCTCCCGTTCCACCACATCCCAAAGATGCTCTATTGGGTTGAGATCTGGTGACTGTGGGGGCCAGTTTAGTACAGTGAACTCATTGTCATGTTCAAGAAACCAATTTGAAATGATTCGACCTTTGTGACATGGTGCATTATCCTGCTGGAAGTAGCCATCAGAGGATGGGTACATGGTGGTCATAAAGGGATGGACATGGTCAGAAACAATGCTCAGGTAGGCCGTTGCATTTAAACGATGCCAATTGGCACTAAGGGGCCTAAAGTGTGCCAAGAAAACATCCCCCACACCATTACACCACCACCACCAGCCTGCACAGTGGTAACAAGGCATGATGGATCCATGTTCTCATTCTGTTTACGCCAAATTCTGACTCTACCATCTGAATGTCTCAACAGAAATCGAGACTCATCAGACCAGGCAACATTTTTCCAGTCTTCAACTGTCCAATTTTGGTGAGCTTGTGCAAATTGTAGCCTCTTTTTCCTATTTGTAGTGGAGATGAGTGGTACCCGGTGGGGTCTTCTGCTGTTGTAGCCCATCCGCCTCAAGGTTGTACGTGTTGTGGCTTCACAAATGCTTTGCTGCATACCTCGGTTGTAACGAGTGGTTATTTCAGTCAAAGTTGCTCTTCTATCAGCTTGAATCAGTCGGCCCATTCTCCTCTGACCTCTAGCATCAACAAGGCATTTTCGCCCACAGGACTGCCGCATACTGGATGTTTTTCCCTTTTCACACCATTCTTTGTAAACCCTAGAAATGGTTGTGTGTGAAAATCCCAGTAACTGAGCACATTGTGAAATACTCAGACCGGCCCGTCTGGCACCAACAACCATGCCACTCTCAAAATTGCTTAAATCACCTTTCTTTCCCATTCAGACATTCAGTTTGGAGTTCAGGAGATTGTCTTGACCAGGACCACACCCCTAAATGCATTGAAGCAACTGCCATGTGATTGGTTGGTTAGATAATTGCATTAATGAGAAATTGAACAGGTGTTCCTAATAATCCTTTAGGTGAGTGTATATATATATATATATATATATATATATATATATATATATATATATATATATATATATATACACACACACACACACACACACTCTGTACAAAACAGGGAGAGCAATGGCAAAGCCACGCTTGCAGCTCTTACCTGAAAGTTCCCCCCCTCAAGGGCGAGATCGGCAAGGATGATGTGTGCCTTGGCTATACAAGTGTATATAATACTCATGATACTTTCAACACCTGTCACAATGAAAGTCAAGAAGTTAGAATTCATAAGAACATGAGAACATAAGACAGTGTCCAATCGAGAGGAGCCCATTCGCCCCATCGTGCTCGTTTGGTGTCCATTAATAACTAAGTGATCAAGGATCCTATCCAGTCTGTTTTTGAATGTTCCCAAATTGTCTCTTCAGCCACATCGCTGGGGAGTTTGTTCAGATTGTGACGCCTCTCTGTGTGAAGAAGTGTCTCCTGTTTTCTGTCTTGAATGCCTTGAAGCCCAATTTCCATTTGTGTCCCCGGGTGCGTGTGTCCCTGCTGATCTGGAAAAGCTCCTCTGGTTTGATGTGCTCGATGTCTTTCATGATGTTGAAGACTTGGATCAAGTCCCCACGTAGTCTCCTCTGTTCCAGGGTGAGAAGGTTCAGGTCCTCAGTCTCTCAGTAGGACATTCCCTTCAGACCTGGAATAAGTCTGGTTGCTCTCCTCTGAACTGCCTCTAGAGCAGCGATATCTTTCTTGAAGTGTGGAGCCCAGAACTGTACACAGTATCCAGATGAGCTCTAACTAGTGCATTGTACAGTCTGAACATCACTGCCCTTGATCTCAATTCTACATCATGTGTGACACTTACGTACCAAGTGATATAATAATTTATCAAATATGTTAAGTGAACACGTGTGTCAGGTGCTCCTGGAACCAAAGCTGATCCAAAACCACAGCACACGGCTCACGGCTCAAGACTTGGTGGCAAATATAGTCTCCACAGCAGACAACATGGGCTGGATCACATAACACATTAAACCATAACGGACGGGCCCGACTCTGGTGAGAGAAGAGCGGGTAGAACCAGAGCATCAAACATTGAGTCCAAATGGAGAACAATGTTTTTACAACTCAAACTAAGCTGGAGTTATAACGGCCATCATGCTAGAGATGATTACTGCAGTAGCTCAGTTTCAGGCTCACAGGCCACACTCACACATGGGGAAAATGGCGTAGATACACGTGGGCAGATTCTGTTTTTAGGCCCAAACGCTTTTCACGATGGCTGGGATGTTAATGGGTTTTTATCAACATAGAGGAAAATACGTTTGTAATTGATCTGACTTACGTTGAATTACGTCGGCTGTGACGTTTTTTATGCGTCTCCGGTCCAGTCTGCGCGCCAACACGACCAGCCTCGTTCTGGTGCAACATCTGCACAGCTGTTAATACTGCACGGACGGAGCGCAGCCTGCAGATCATGGGGATTTACACTGTAGCACCACCGGGGAACAAACTGCATGGCCTGTGTGATAAGATGATTGATTCATTGGGACAAACCCAGCCCCCAACGCGAGCAATTCCAGGCAATGATTAACGGGCAGGGGGCGGGGGCGTCTCCGCTTGGTGCAGCTCCGCACAGCGCCGGGACGGGCCGAGGAAGGGGAGATGAACACCGCCAAGACCGGGAAGACCTTTCTGTTCACCTCGGAGTCTGTGGGAGAGGGGCATT
This sequence comes from Amia ocellicauda, assembly GCF_036373705.1. Taxonomy (NCBI): domain Eukaryota; kingdom Metazoa; phylum Chordata; class Actinopteri; order Amiiformes; family Amiidae; genus Amia; species Amia ocellicauda. The sequence continues at coordinate 42,710,122 of NC_089857.1, read as the reverse complement.
CCGGTCAGTAAAGCCCTGCAAACCAGGTCGTGTTTAAGCAGGAGGAGGACGCAGTTAGGAATCACTCCGCCCAAGTGTGCGCGATGGAGGCTGTATGTCTGGCCGCCGTGGTGTCAATGCATTGCACACGGGCTGTGGTTGCGCGGAGCACTGTGCAGGACTCGGCTGCCACTGCCCTGTCGTTGTGTGCAAGCGAGGATCCCTGTAGTAGGGCAGGAGTAAGGCGTGCGGTGTGAGTGTGCAACACAGAAACCGTTTGCAGGTCTCGTCGTGTCACTGACGAGGCTTTTGTTATAAATGCCCTGAGGTTGCACACAAACCGGGACTCCTTCGTAGCTACTAGTGTGCGTCGCGTTTAGGGCTTTTTATAGCGCACATCACTCCTAAAAAGCCAAATATTATATAAAGTCGAGAGTACAAGACGTGTAGTGCTAATAACCTCGGGAAACCCTATATATGCGCCACTTGAAGAGAGCATGACGGTGCTGAGAGTCTTATCTGTTTCTTTTCTTCCCCTTTGCCTACAAAATAGAGAACAAGTGATCTGTGTTATAAGGACATGCTTACGAGTTCCTATTGCTACACTAAGCAATGCATTTAACCTGTACTTCCTGAGATCAATACACACCATTATTACTTTGTTGTTTTAAAGACGTGTTTCCTTTTTATCAGTTGAACTACTAAGAGTTCAAAGTACTTCTCTACTACAATCCTTTTACCTGAGATCACTGGGAAGGGGGGATGGAGAAACTAAAGATTTTCACTTGTTGCATCAGCCAGCAGGTTGTGTTAACAACTGATCTGCAACAAAGAAGAACTGAACCACAAACCACCTGATTGAACAACCATTTAGGGAACTCTTTAAAATAAGACTGGTGTGATTCCTTCTGATTAATACATGGACACCACAGGATTAACACGCCAACACCTCCGACACAGCATCTGAGCGCTGATGTTGAGCACATGAACCCTAACCCTGTTATTTGTGTGATTGACGTCCCGTTACAACTCTGACGAATTGCTTGACATATTCGTGTATTAATTCATGAGGGATCGCACCACCCTGTTTTAAAGTGTGACCACTATGAAAAAATATAATTAAATGTCATTTTCAACACGTGGGCTTTATTCCGTGTTTCTTTATCCTGCCACTCTGCTCAGATAAGATGTGTGACCAGATCAGCGATGCTGTGCTGGATGCGTACTTGGCTCAAGACCCAGACTCCAAAGTCGCTTGCGGTAGGTTGTCTAAACCTGTGGTGAAGAAAATCAGCTGCAAAATAAAGTACTTCCGGTTTTGATTCATGTGTTCTTGCCAGATTAGCCCTGAATTGACTCATTGCTGGCTTTCGTGTTTCGTATCTATTTTGTGGTCGTCTTCTTGGTGGAAAAGATGCTTTAGCACTTCCAATCCCCCGTAACTCACACTGAGCTGCAGCAGAACCGAATAAAGAACGATTTTACCTTTTTTAAACAATGTTCTCCCCAACAGAATGTGTGGCCAAGACTGGCATGATCCTGCTGTGCGGGGAAGTGACCTCCAAGGCCGTGGTGGACCTTCAGACCGTCGTCCGAAACACCATCAAGGAAATCGGATACGACGACTCTTCCAAAGGTACGGACCCTCACAGCCCCCCTACGCACGCAAAAGTCTCCCTCAGTGCTTCACCGCACTTGTATCTCCTACGTCTGCTGGTGCCGTTTTATTCATTTTTCAATTCCCACAGATTGTGACATTTGCCCGTTGAGCAGTTTTGTTCCTAGACCGCAGTGGACGCTTACTCTGGGCTTGTGTGTGATCGGAGCCTCTTGACCTTCTGTAGCCATCTGGTTATGTAGAAGTGTGTAAGCATTGTGTGTGTGTGTTGGCTGATTTGGCAGGTTTCGACTACAAGACCTGCAATGTGCTTGTTGCCCTGGAGCCACAGTGCAGCGAGATCACGGACTGTGTGTTCGAAGGCAGGGATGAAGAAGACATCGGCGCCGGGGACCAGGTAACCAAAGCTCCGGCTCCCGATCAGATGCTTTTCCAGCAAAACGAAAGGATTTGATAGGGTGTGGATCCTGCAGAACGTTTTTTTCAGCCTTCAGCTTCCCTGATGCATGTTCTTCGCTTGTGTTGTAATGTTTTATTGTTGATTTTTAAATGTGAATTCACCAAGGCGTAAATGGGCGAATGTTTCCCTGCGTGTGACCTTTGACTTTCTTGGTCTGTGCCTGATTAATGGCGGGTAAACCTTTCCAGTGGGGGAAAAATATGACATCTTTGTGTAGCCATCATGGTTTACAAACACGTTTTTAAAGTTCTCAGTTGTGTAACAAGCTAAGAACCAAATCGGTCTGTAATGCGGGAGTGGCATCGCCGCCCACAGGGCCTGATGTTTGGCTACGCTACCGATGAGACCCCAGAGTGCATGCCCCTGACCATCCTGCTGGCCCACAAGCTCAACGCCAAGATGAAGGAGCTCTCCCAGACCGCAGCGTGTCCCTGGATCAGACCCGACTCCAAGACACAGGTGAGCCTGCGTCCCACCCCACCGGCAGTCATTTACACGCGAGTAAGGGCAGTAGTAGAGTTGCTGTAATATGCTACTCGCTCACAGTGGCGGTGTGTGATCTTGATCACCAGCTCTGGGGAATGAGGCCCACCGTGCTTCCGTGTTTCTGCTAGGTGACCGTGGAGTACCGGGACGACCACGGAGCCATGGAGCCGGTGCGCGTCCACACAGTGGTCATCTCCGTGCAGCACCACCCAGACATCTCCCTGGAGGAGATCAGAGCGGACCTGATGGAGAAGGTGATCCGGGCCGTCATCCCGGCCAAGTTCCTGGACGACCGGACCGTGTACCACCTGCTGCCCAGCGGGAAGTTCATCGTCGGAGGCCCGCAGGTGTGGCACAGATTCTCCTTAACGTTGAGCTCTTCACATCCAGCACGGTGGACATGTTCCTTATGAGGTCTGAGAGCAGGTTATCCCCGTCCTGTGTTCTGCGTACAATGATGGCTTTTCCTTGTGGAGCGTGCAGTAGGTGTGGTGCATGATGTTTAGTGCAGGATATGGTTCAGCTATATTTCAGGGGCAGTTGTATAAGACGGCGCTTGGTGCCGGCGCTGATCCCCTAGCCCGGCGGACCTGACCGGGAGCGTGGCCGTCCACTCAGTGGCGCTCGTGTGTGTCTCCGCAGGGCGACGCTGGGCTCACCGGCCGCAAGATCATCGTGGACACGTACGGCGGCTGGGGCGGCCACGGTGGCGGGGCCTTCTCGGGGAAGGACTACTCCAAGGTGGACCGCTCGGGGGCCTACGCGGCGCGCTGGGTGGCCAAGTCCCTGGTGAAGGCTGGGCTCTGCAGGAGGGTCCTGGTGCAGGTACACGGGTAGAGCGGGGGGCTTTGTGGCGCTGTGCCGACTCGGATCCTCGGAGCTCGTTCGGAAGAGTGTTTTTGTGGCTGTCTGGGATATGTAGTAATCCTTAAGACGGGGACGGGGGAGGCTTGATCCTGCTCTGGGGATTGTGAAAGCCACAGATCCGAGGGGACGTCTCATGTGTTTCCCTCTGCCATAGATCTCCTATGCAATCAGTGTGAGCCACCCTCTGTCCATCTCCGTCTTTCACTACGGCACGTCCAGCCGGGACGAGGATGAGCTGCTGGACATCGTGCAGAGGAACTTCGACCTGCGGCCCGGGATCATCGTGAGGTCAGTCCGAGCCGGTCCTTCGGTTTATTCCTTCATTTGCGTGCCGGGGGAGGGGGCCCAGGCCTCGTGTGAGTTTGCGTGTGAAATGCTGTCTCTCGTCCCGCAGGGAGCTGGATTTGAAGAGACCCATCTATCGGAAGACGGCGTGTTACGGGCACTTCGGGAGAGAAGCGTTTCCCTGGGAGAAACCGAAGCCCCTTGTGTTTTGACCCGGCCCGGGACCGTTCGTTTGCAGTGTCTTCTGAGGTCTTATCCGAGTCTCGTCTTTCATTCTAACTTCCTTGTTACTTTTAACTGTAACTGAACAGCAGTGTGAAGTGTTGACCGTTTGTAATCGTGTCTCTGGTTTGAAATCCCACACACACGCATGTAATGGACTGTAATCTATTCTTTAGTCTGATGTAGGCTTTGATTAAAATTTGCCTTTCAAGTATTTAAATTGAAGTATTTCTACTGGTATTTTCACGACAAATTGTGACCATTTTGTACTAGTGATTTGTTATACGTACGTTTATGGTACTTATTAATAAAACTGTAAAAATGTGAATTATAACATGTCTGTGTACCTGTCTGGTGTCATGCATCTTATTGATTTAAGGGTCTTTAGCGTACATTCATTCTCACAGTCCATCAATCACTTGAGGGCTGAAATTACTGAAACTATACTCTGAACCAGAGGGGGACACGGTGTAGTAATCCCCATGATCCTCTCTGTCCGCTCGGGCCTCATTGTGTAAAATACACAAACCCGGGCGTCGCGCCGCTAGTGGGCGCTGTCCACCCTGCGTGCGCGTCTGAAGCCGCGGCTGGACCTGCAGCCCCTCGCCTCTCCCTTCGTCTCGGGAGCAGAAACGCCCGTCGTCGTTAATAAGCCTAATTAACGAGAGCAATGGCGTCTGCGAGGGGCGCGGCGCTGCTCGGGGGGGTCGCGCTGCTGCTCTTGTGCTCGGCGGCGCTGAGGAGAAGCAGCCTCGGTAAGGGGGTCGTGGTCGGCTTTGAAAACCTCATTTGTTTTGTAGATCTGTTACCATTTCCTTGCAGTGTCGGTTTAGTTGGCGTTGTTTCAGTGAACGTGTGTAATCGTCATAGATGTTGCAACACTGTGTCATTAAGTTGCAACAGTCGGGTGACGGGTGCGGCTCCTGTGATCACGATCGACGCGTTATTTTAACGTGGGTTTCTCTTAATACAGCGAGTTACAGCTGCGGTATTGTTACTGCGTGACACCGGGGGTGGGGTGGTGCTTGTGGTGGTGGTTTGCTGTGACACACCCGGATGTGACCTGATGGCTTCCGTCCGAGGTTGAAATGAGCGCCGCCGTCACTGCTGGACATCCGAGTCCGACAATCTGATGCACACGGGGCTCCGGGGGAAATAACAGCGAAGCAAAGACAGACGAGCTGAAATGCATTATTTCCCCTCCTGTATTCCTTGGCTGTGTGTTTGTTAGGACACTGGACAAAGCGCAGCTGCCCCCATCTTTACACTGTGGCTTGATAACAGTCCGGCTGACATTGTGCGCCAGAGACCCGACACGGCGAGGGTTTTGGGAGAGAATATCGTTTGTAGTCAATTAAAAACATGTCGTTGTACTGCTCCTACAATGGGGTTTACAGCACCTTTACCTCTAAACTACTGCTGTGTGCGGCTTCTGTATCAACTGGGCTGTAGAGTAACACCACCGTGTCTCTCTGTCTGTCTCTCTGTGTGTGTCTCTCTCTCTCTCTGTGTCCCCACAGGTGTGAGAGGTGTGCTGCTGCTGGCCGGGCGAACTCTCCTGGCTCTGGGTCTGGTGAGTGGGCTGGTGTCGGCCACGTCCCGCTGGTTGAGCTCCCGGTCCCTGCCGCCCCCCCAGGCGTCCTCCGCTGGTATGTGCCCCTTCATGTTTACCACACACAAGTGCGGCGGCGGACCCAATGAACGCAACTTCAGAATGGCAGATTGGCACGGCACATAAATATACATTTAAAAACTGCCTGAACCCCTGACTCTGGTGCATTAGTCTCCAGTACTCTTACTTCATTGCTGTTTTCAGAAATGTATCTAGACCTGTGTGCAGTTGGTTTATTACATCAGTTACAATGAATTCCTCGGGTCAATTCTGATGTGTATAAGATTGTGATTTTGAAATGCCTCATGTTGTGGGCATTTTGTTCCTTGTAGTACAGGGGGTTCTCCTGTCTGAGCCGCAGCTGGGGGTGTGTCAATTCCAGTTCTCGAACTGACTCCGAATTGCCCCCAGTTTTGATCCGCACATCGGCGCTGAATTGCTGCTCCGTTTCGTCTCCAGTTCCAGAAGATGAGGTGGATCGGAAGCGGGACGTGGCCAGGAGAGAGCTGCAGGACCAGCACAGCGCGAGGGTGAGCAGCCGCAGGATCCCCGTCTCCCGTCTGTCTCTCTCTGGCCCTGACACGCGGGACTCTGCCCCCTGCTGTGCTCCACGGTGTCTCCCTCGGGGTCCACGGTAAAGATGACGCTCCTGTGCATTCGGCCGCTCATTCTTTTCTGTGGTTTCGTGTCAGGCCTCCATGTATCAGGAGGCGGTGCTGAGGCCGCGGCAGGAGCTCAGGGTGAAGAAGAAGGAGGAGGACTTCCACAGGATGACTGGAGGAAGCTGGAGGCTGACCGTGGGGCAGGCGCTGGGGGTGAGGCTGCTAACTGTGCCCAGGGCCTGGCGGCACTGGTTTCACAAACCCCGATGAGCTCTAGTCTTGGATCACCCTATCTGAAATAACATGGGGGTGTGGGGGGGTCCAGGACTAGTGCTAATTGTGGTCTGTGGTCTTCGCTGGTCTGTGGCTTTGACACGGTGATGCTCGTGAGATGGCGCTCTGAAAGGCGTGCTCCTCAGTGGTGGTGTGCGTGTGTCCTCAGGGCGCGGAGGACTCGGAGGGGGCGGCCTGCGCGGACCAGGCCGGGATCGCCGACACACCCAACAGAGAGGCCGTGAGGAGGAGGAAGCTGCCCGAGAGCGCCACCCGGACCCCCACGCCGCCCCCGCCCCCCAGGCAGAAGAGGGTGAGCTATTGGGTTTGAAATGAACCCACACACACCTCAGACGGGTCAATCCCAGGGACGCTGCTCAGTCTGGGCTCAGACGTCTAATCATGTTTTTATTAATGTTTTTTAAAGCCTTGAACTGATCTAACTGATAGCCAAATAGTCAAAATAATTTGCTGTCATCGAGACTGAACTGTCACACACTTGCAAGCCGGCATTTTACACGATGCTAGAGTGTGTGATCGAACGGGCACATCTGTTTTCAACAGCACATCTTTGTGACTTTTAAGACACACGATACACCAGGATTTAATGCCACCTTTTCTGTTCCGCTGTCGATGCCCAGGTCATCGTTTTACCTGACGAACCTCCAGAGGACGCAGAAGGGGTAGGTACCATCCACGCCTGGAGAAACTCGTTTTGAGGGTCAGTCCAGTTCTCCTCCCTGTAGGACCTGCACGCTGTGATGACGGTCTCTGTTTTGCTGCAGGCGGTGCGGGTGGCACTCCGATGTCCCAGTGGACGCACCTTCCGGAGGACGTTCCTCACGACGCACAGCTCTCAGGTAGCGAAAACGTTTAGAAATGCACTTAAAAAAAAAAAAAAAAGTTTCCTTTTAGCGATCTGAGTAATCCAAGTGGCCTGTGCTGGTTTACTGAGTAATACTACCAGCGGCCCGTTAAAGAGTCGAGATCGGACCTGTAAAATACTGGGCCACCACACTGACAGAGTGGACCTCTGACCCCTTTTATGTGAAGGTTTATAGCTCTGTAAGAAAAAGAAATGCTCCTGTAACTCCCAAGAGTGATACTGTGAGTAAGAATGACTTGTTTAAGTTTGAGGAAATGGTAGGAAGGTAAGACAGACAAACTGCATCACTGCTTACACCCTCAAGTCAATAATTCATCTTATTACCCCCTCCGTGTCATAGTGTTGTAAATCTTGTGCTTGGCAACTTCACAGCAGAGACTGTGGGCCTCATTAAACCCTTTCATCGGCTGTACGGTGAGAGCCAACGCATACAGAGCTGGTTTCTGCCACGGCACCATCGCTCAGTCACCCTTTCTGCTCATCTCACTGCATTTTTAACCCGTTGATTGAAAGCTCTGGCGACTGACGACACCCTCCCCCCCCCGTGCAGGTGCTGCTGGACTGGATGCTGAAGGTGGGCTACCACCCCGCCCTCTACGCCGTGTGCACCACGTTCCCCCGCACCGCGCTGCACACAGGCCGTGACCTCACGCTGGCGCAGGCCGGCATCGAGAAGGACACTGTGCTCAATGTGGACGAGAGAGACCCCTCGACCACCTGAACGCCCCGCCCGTTTCTCCTCCGGTCTCCACCCAGCCGAGCCCCAGACGACGGTTAACGGTTGCCAGCCGCAGTCACCGCAGCTTCCCAGACACGGCACTCGAGTCTCCCGTGGTTTGGCCTGTGAATCCGATTGGCAAACTCCCTGTGTTGACAACTCTCTGCAGGTCGGGAAAACCAACCCACAATAAAAGCCCATGAAGCAAATCGTTCTCTGGATCTGCCTTAAACACATCGCCATCTGTCAAAACAAAAGCGCGCTCACAGCAGCCCGGGCAGTTGTGTCGTTTACGATCAAAAGTACTTTATTTGTTCAAATACACCAAAGAAGATGCAATCACTTAATGACAAATATACAGAAAAAAAGGTACAGTCAACACAAAACAGTAAGTTCAGACAGTAAAATGGGAAGGAGGAGGGGAAGGGGGGGTAGGGTCCTTCTATACGAAAGCAATTCCAAAGCAGAGGATTCCCTCCCTCCACTGAAGTGTTCATCCTTAAAAATAATGGTGGGGGGGCAAGGAGGACGAGCAGAAGCTTGTGCATTTGTCCTTAGAAAATAACAGCCTAATTAACATGCCTGGCGTTGCTACAACTCAAAATGTACAGTTGTCCAGTGAAGTTGATAAAGCAAGTTGTCACATTAACTCCTTAGTATTTTAATTATTATACAGTCCAGGAACAGAATAACATCACTACCAATAGTAAACAGCAGGCAACCTCGACTGTCGGGCTGAACGCTAGATGGGATGTGGCGCTGCGGTACTGATACACTGGGCGACTTGCGTGTGTGTACTAAATGCGTATCGTTTGTTTGTTTATGGCACATTTTGGTCCATGTTGGTGCTTTCATGTTGTAACAGATCCCACGGGTCGGATTTTTGATTTTTTTTCTTCTCTCTTTTTTTAAAATCAAGGTTTCGTCGGTTTGCGTTTGTTGTCGTTTTGCGGGTCGTTCTCGCCACACCGGGCGGGCGTGTGGCGGTGGGCGGGGCGTGACGCTTTATAGGAAGTAGTCGGGGGTGCGGCGCGTCACGTGGGGCTCTCCGCGGCGAGGCGCTGGGTCGAACTGGAGGCTGCGGGAGGAACAAACACACGACAGGGTCACCACCACCAGCCTGGGCAGACCACACACACTGAGTGAAATTCTGAAACTGAACTGTTAAGATGGGCAACAGCAGTAGTTTGTAATGTTGCCAGTAATGCTCAAGTTTGATCATTTTCTTCACTCAACCTCAAAGCGATTCTCAGACAGCCTGTAACTCTCCATCCTTTCAGACCTAACCAGGCGGTGAAAAATCACAGCTGGGCAAGACCGGCGGTGTTCAGTGGGAGGATTGTGCCCCCTGTGAGAGGCTGCTCTCACGCATTCCAGTTTTGCTACAAACGAAAAGAATATCCTGCAGAGATTAACATATCTGAGTGAGCAGTGAAGGTCAGCGTGCGCCGGCACTCCAGAGGGTCCCGCTCACCCCGGCGCCACGGCACTGCGGCATTTATATCACACGAGTGTCTGACTCAAGTAAACCATTTCCTCATCTGTGTCTACAGTAAAGCCACGCTCAAGTACTGCTGTTTGGGACAAAAAGCAAAAAAAAGCAAGAGAACCCTTTACTTACAAGGAGTATTTAAGAGTATCATCCAGCTCCATGATGGCCGCCTGGTTGCCACAGCGGTAGCAGTAGTTCGGAGCACTGAAAATGGTCACTACATTCCGGTCGTGACACCAGTTATATCCCTGGAGAGAGAGAGGGAGAAGTTAAATCAATTACTGAACCAGTCACCTGCTCAAAAATCAAGGACCACAGCTGGAGAGTGAGACTAGACCAGTGGTTCTCAACCCTGGTCCTGGAGGAGACCCTACTCTTTTGGTTTTTGTTCCAACCGAGCTCTCAATCAGTTAATTGAACTAACTTCCTAAATCAGAGCCTTTTCATTATTTTAAACCGTAGGGTTTTAAGTATAGAATTGTATAAAGAACCAACTTTTTATCAGTTACACAAATTTAAAGATTCAAATCTAAGCAGATTGTTACTTCAATTAAGGGTTCAATTAAGTAATTGAGAGCTCGTTTGGAACAAAAACAGCAGGGTTGGGAACCACAGCTCTAGTCTAGCAACCGTTTTCATCTGTCAGTGTCACTGTGACCTAGTTGATGTGCTGAACACCAAGAATCTCTTATAGGTCAGAGGTCTTTGATACAAAAACACCACCATGGGTGGTATGGGACCGAGACTGAACTGAACCCATACACAAGAGTTTTGCAATCCGACCAGTCAGGACGAAGACGCCGGCTCTCCCAGCGCAGCCCGTAATTAGGTAAACCAAATGGAGATGGAAAACAGAACAGAACTGGAAGCTGATTGCAGAGTACAACTTAAATAATTAATGTGAAGTCACAAGATCTGTTCTTTCCCAGTCAAATCCTTGTTTACTAACCAAACAGTGCTATTTTTACACGCCTGATGGTCGACTCAAAGGGAGATATTGTACTTTTAAGACGGCTCTCTCGCCCCCCACGCCAGGATAAATAACCCTTCTATTGCTTACAAAATGAGGCCAGTACAGTAAAGCCCACAGGAGCTCTCTCTCTGCAGCAGATGCCCTCACCTGCCACAGCGGTGAGAGAGACGGCCCTTTATCAATCCGCGCCGGAGCTCCGCTGCCAATTGTGGCTCTACAAGCGATTAAAGCAGGGAAAACTGTAATAATTGCTCGTTAGGTGCCGACGCGTAGCTGTAGCCGTGCTTGTTCTAAAGAGAGGAGCTCGGATGCACAGACGCACGCTGCCATATTCATCCGCACAGCTGCCACCTCCCAGAACAAGGATACGGGATCATGTCTTCACAAGCCTGGTGCGTCTCTGCAGAGCGCCGTCGGCTCCCCGATTGCCACACCAGCCCAATTTAATAAAGTACAAGGATTCTTTGTCTGTGGGGGATCAGGCACTGAGGAGAAACGGACCGGGCGAAGGCTTGCCAAGTCTAATGAAGACACAAACATGAACCTCATTTATATTTACAGAAATCTAAATGAACAAACCTGAGTAAGAAGATGATGTTTAAACTCAGATGGCAAAAATAAACCGGCAGGATTGCGATTTGAAAAGCAGTGTGCAGATTTCATATCCTTTGATCTTCCTGGATGAAGTCGTCAAGATACATTTTGTTTCATTTGCTTTATTGCTGGAAATGACGTCGGCAGCCAGCGTCTCGCGGGGAAAGGGGACACGTGTTCAGTGCCAGGAGAGCCAGTCACTCGGTCTTTAAGTATGGAGGTGAGGACAGCCCTAGTGGCTGCTTTCTGGGCAGGGTGGCAGGTGTGTACGGATGCCAGGCGGCAGGCAGCAGCGAGCGTCTGCGTGCCATCCGTCTTGTGAAGCCTGATCCAAGCACCTCCCTCTCACCAGAGCAGCCTGTCAGAGCCGTGCCCGGCGTCTCGCTCCAGGAGGACCAAGTCGTGGAGACAAGAGTCTATAAATAAGCCCAGAGCACCAGGCCGAGCGCGGCTGAATTAGTTATGCGTTTTAAAGCCGAATCCTCCCGTAGTGCAGCTCCTGTCAGCAGTTCCCTCTTACTATTACTTGCCCGGTCAGCACCAGGAGCCCCGGCACACCCACCCCAGTGCAGTGACCAGGGTCAAGTCCAACACAAAAATCATCATCATAACTAATAATTCTTCTGAAACGTAGCTCAGAGGAGCTTTTCCAGATCAGCAGGGACACACGCACCCGGGGACACAAATGGAAATTGGGCTTCAAGGCATTCAAGACAGAAAACAGGAGACACTTCTTCACACAGAGAGTCACAATCTGAACAAACTCCCCAGCGATGTGGCTGAAGAGACAATTTGGGAACATTCAAAAACAGACTGGATAGGATCCTTGATCACTTAGTTATTAATGGACACCAAACGAGCACGACGGGGCGAATGGCCTCCTCTCGATTGGACACTTTCTGATGTTCTAATGTAGAGAATACATGCCAGCCAGTGAAAATGTCTGGGGCCTGGTTGTGTCCTCTCACACTCGTGCCACAGAGCAGCGACTGAGGCTGATGGAACAGTCCCCCCTCACCCCACCACAGGTGACATCCCCAGGCTCCATACCTCCATGACGAGCTGATGGGCACGGGACACCAGGGTGAGGCCGTTGGCGTGATTGAAGGTCTCCGAGATGTCCTGTCCGAAGGTGTAGCCGGCCCCTCGGGGGGAGATGCCCCAGCCCCCACGGTCGTCTGGGTCTGACCACAGCAGGTCGCACATGGGGCCCTGCAACGCAACACAACAGCGTCACACGCCACCAAGAGCACAGGGACTCACAGCACCTGAGCTTTGCGTTTGACACGGTCAGGCACTTATTAACCGAACAAGATATTATTCGAGTCTCACCTCGTGGGGAACCTCCTGCAGGCGGTCCAGAGCGCGGATGTGATCCAGTGTGTCTATCGAGGGGGAAAGGCCTCCGTGCAGACAGAATATCTGAGCCACACAGGGAGGGAGAGAGAGAGAGAAAGAGAGATCGAAAGGGAAAAGGCATCAGCAAAACACAACGTCCACAAAGCACTGAGCGCTAACACACGTAGCACGTTTCTCATCACCGACTTTGAGTCACAGGAATACAACTCTTCCTGCTAATGAACTGCTTTTACTTTACCAGGCGGCAGACATTACCTCCCCTGCGGCCTTTTTGGCAATATCTTTCAATTAGTCCCAATAAATTAACGTAAGAAAACGTTGTTTCTTTGTCTCAGTTAGGGCTGTAACTGACTCGGTCTAGCTCTGAAACCACAATCTAAATACGAAAGCAGTTTCAGAGACTTTTACACGATCTACTCCAAGACAAAAGATAGAACTAAAAAGAATGGACAAAAAACAACCTATAATAATAAAAAGACATTGTAGATCACCAAAATAGACTGAGCTGGGTGGGGGGTTGTTTCACAGTATTGCGATCCATCTAGGCTTTATAGTTCTATATAATTAACCTATTTAGTGGGCGAACTAAAAAAGTTAAACAAAAGAACCACTATTTCTCTTCTCTCTCTGCGATTCTCACGGCCTGTGGCTCCTGTTACCCAGACCAACCCCCCACACGCTGGCTCATCCACACCTTCCCCCCCCCCCCCCCCCCGACTCACCTGCCCGTCCACCAGAGCAGTCAGGGGAAGGTAGTCGAAGAGATCAGTGAAGTACTTCCACACGTTGGCGTTGCCGTACTTCCTCAGGCACTCGTCGTAGAAGCCGTACACCTGAGTGATCTGTCTGCTCTCGTGGTTCCCTCTCAATATCGTGATGCGCTCTGGGTAACGGACCTGTGGGGGGGACACAAGGACAGACACGGCCTGGTCTTAAGGCATACGAATATGAACACACGGGACGGGTCGTTACACCTGCTACGGCTTTTTATAAAAGCAATAAAAACGACTAACAGAAACCACAGAGCTTTCAAAATCCAAAATAAAAGAAAGACGACAGAGTATGAGTGTGTATATATATAAAACAGTCAAACAACAATGAGATGCACTAATTCAAAGAGACTCACCTTCAGGGCAACGAGCAGCGAGACCGTCTCCACAGAGTAGTACCCTCTGTCCACGTAGTCTCCCATGAATAGGTAGTTGGTGTCGGGCGACTTGCCCCCGATTCTGAAGAGCTCCATGAGGTCGTGGAACTGGCCGTGCACATCTCCGCACACCGTGACGGGACAGCGCACCTCCTGCACATTGGACTCCTTTGTCAGGATCTCCTTTGCCTGCAGAGAGAAAGAGAGACACCGGGGCGGTGAGCTCACGGCACAGCAGGACACACAGGGGCCGTTCAGGGTCTCATCCGTATCCGTCACTTGTTTCTCCATATTATTACCAATATATAAGATTTGGAGCTGAAGATAAACTTATGGCAAGGGTGCTGGTACCAAATGTTCGAACACAAGTAACGCCACAACACTCTGCGATCATTGTGAAGAGACAGTGTCTACAATGTGTGGCTCCTTACAGTGAACACAGCGCTCACTCACCGATTTAAAAGGAGTGAAAATATATTCTAGATACTCTGACAAGCGGTGATACATAGGTGTGCTGTGGACTATCAGCAAGACCAGACCTGATCAATTGCATATGAATGATTGAGGCGGCATTGATTGGACTGGGCGAGAGAGAAAGATGTAAGACAAAGAATGCCGGCTATGTTTGTGCGTTTAGTTTCAATGTCTCTTTCCAGTTAAGAACAGGATAGTACAGCAAGCAGAATGCAAGACTCAAAACAAATAGATTGAAGTTGGCAACACAGTGTAAAAGATGTCACAAATCCTAGTCTCTTAGACATCTCTTTAAACATTCAACATTTCCAGAGAAAAAAAACAGTCACTCTTGCCTACAAAAGAAGAACACGCAGGCCTCAAAGTGGTTTTTCATTGGCAGTGATAATGCCTTTGAATGCTCCTTGCCGATCCCAAGAAATACCTCTGCCGGTCTCACTTCTCAAATTCCACAATCGAGGTCTGTTTAAAAGCTTCCCTGCCGAGATTCTTACTGGCAATATATCAAGGGGGAGCAGATGCGCTCGCACCTACTGAAGGAAAAGCAGAACAGCTGCGAAGGATTTTCAGACAAGACCATTTGTCACAGACTGTTATTTATCACAGTTTAGCGCTCTGAGGTCGGGAGTCGGCTGCACGCCCCTATCAGTTAAACTCATGGCTGCGTCTGCCAACACTGGAATCTCATTCAGTTGATTTTACCTCCAGTTCTCTATAACACTCCTTGTGAACAAACACTAGTGTAGCACTGGGGAAATGGATCTGGGAACTGCAACGTCTCGAGGAAAGCAGTGACCCCAATGAAAGGTTTACGGCCCACAGTGAGATGAAAATGGATGCCTTGATGGTTGTACACCATGGGAGAGAGCACTTTCTTTGAAGAAGGGTAATATCTGCAGAATGAGATCGATCACATTAAAACCTTATAACAATTCCAGGTGCAAGCATTTAGCCTGTGATTACTACTATCAACAATAAAACCCAACTAAAACAAATAGATCTAGTTTAAGAAATCTCCAGACTGCTTGGCTGGTTGATGAAGCAGTCGATCGCACATCACCGTTGGATGGCTTACTAAATATGGCAATAGTGGGATATGTAGGATGGCAACAGCATTCACAGAGCAGCAAACGGATCTCAAATGATAGCTACCATTACGTCCATAAACTCATTTTACTAGGTGTTCTCCGTGGGATGAGTAGATCATTATATTTAAGCCTCCATGCAGGAGGCACTCTCTTCTGGAAGACCCAGGTCCCCAGGGGACGGATTTATAGGAAACTTTCCTTTGCAGTTGCACTTACGAACCTTTTCCTGGTAATGAAATACAAAGACAAGAAGGCAATCAATACTTCTATTTTAAAACAAAGGCAACTCGAAAGCGAAGGCTTTGAAACTGAGCAGATTATAATCATGACAATAAACTATATTACCAAAGGCAGAGAGACAGCCGGCTGTTGGCACGGGGCATCTGATCCCAAAGCGGGTACAGATAAAGATCTGAATACAACAGGCTCGTATATAATGGAACATATACTTGTGTCTTCCATTTGTGCACAGAACCCCTAGCTATCAGACAGTACTTTGATGTTAAAATGTAGATACTATACAGAATGTTCCCACTTTCTCTTTTGTTTATTTCTTCAATATTGTTTTTTTGGAGATCACCAGGTTTTGGGTGCAAAATGTCCTGGTATACTTTGTAATTTTAAAGGACATTTCTCTTTGTTTAAGTGCAAATGAAATGTAGCACAGGACTAAAAATAGCAGCCTCCAGTCCCTCTTTAAACTGATTACAGTCATTGAGTAGGAAGCAGCAGTGAAACAGCTGAACGACTGACTGGAAAACTTAAGGGCCAAGACTCGGTTTATTCGGTGTCGTGAGTTATTACCACACACACACATATATATATATATATATATATATATATTTAATTTAAAAACACTAGTTAACTTTCACACTTCGAAACAAATCCAGTCCAACCTGACACCTTTACAACCCCCAAGAGCAGTCCGGGAGACATGAAGACAACACACAACATGCCGAGATCTATATAAATAAACGTCTCAACTACGCAATTTATTTCCTTGACATTAACACCTCTTCAGTTTCGTTTGTCATTGTAGAGTCATTAATGTGACCAAATGTCTGTTCACTGAAATAGTACATTGTCCCTCCCTTAGTGGTAAAAAACATAAAGTAAAATAACATCAGGTGCATGGATAAGACTGGCCTCCACGGTCCAAACAGACAGCAGGAGGATGTGGAAGGACCACTGCAGTACCCCGCAGGCTACAGAGCACAAGTCTGTGGTGCTGGAGTGAAAACGACACCAACGCAGCACTTTACAGAGAACACAGAAGTACACCCCTATGTGACCAATTTGTCCGTTGTCTATTGCATGTGCAAACGAATGGGCCGAACTCCCAGATGCACCCTCTCGTATGCTGCTTGTGGCCTCTTATCTCTTTCTCTGACATGGATTTGCTACAGTGTTTTAATATATTCATTTTCCTCTGAACAGCACAGTGCCCTTGAACTTCCCTACATGCTGTGAAAATAACGAATCATTATTCCCTTTCCGAATGAGAGAGAAAAAAATACCTGATCTTGTAAATGCTATTTATATTGCAACTGCAGAACCTCTGTCTTTATTTTAATGATAAACATGTTGATAACTGATGTAAATGTAGCAGTAGGGTTTGAAAACAAGCCCAAGCGCCCCCTCAGCTCTTTCTGAAGCCAGGTGGGGCTCTCCTGGTCAGGGGTTGACAGCTTGGTACAGTCAAAAACCAGGTAAGTGAAAACAAACCCGGACAAAAAAAATCCTGCTCTGGTTTTTCATGTGGAATGTACACCTGGGGCCAATTAGAGTTGAGTAATTTGCAAATCGTATGTTCGATCAATTACAGTACAGTTACGCCCTTGTTGTTCCTAAGATTTCAAAATGCTAGTAACACATGATCTAATTTTGCAACTGACCATCACCACATACAACATATCTGTTTGGCCTGCTTGGTGTAGGGCCTTTCAAAGCACCATAACTGGACAGCACACCTTTAATGCTACACGATATCCCCTGGATTTTAATTCAGGCTCAGTAAGTGCTGTTATTGTGGTTTTAATTATGCCTTGCCATAAGTCTGGTGAGAAGCTTGGGGATCTCGATCTCGATCTCAATCGCTAGCCAAGCTGGGGGAGTACGGACACATTTTCAACTGCCTGCCATCTAACACCAGAACGACAACAATAACTTCTCCATGTTTAGAGCAGCGGGGTAGCAGCCAGCTCGGGGGCGGGGCCTACGTGTCCACAGAGGCAGCCAGAGCCAAGCCCCAGTCTGAGGAGGCAGCTGCAGGTTTCCGTAAACCATCGACAGCAAGAGTGAGCTCACCACCGCCGGCTGCACTCTGGAGACGCCGCTACCTGCACGGAATGCTCACCGAGCCACACCCGTGCTGAGCTCAGCGGCTCGGCAGGGGAGCAAAGTCCATGACTGCGTCGCTTTTTTAAATGCCACAACTTTTCCCTTTCTTGACTACAGAAACATTATAAGCCGGGACTGTGAATTGTAACTGCAGTACAGCGAAAGCCCAGGTGGAATCAAGACTTCAACCCACTTGTCAATCTTCAATCAAAAACTGTGTGCTTAATGGGAGAGAGGAAGGAAGAATCCTCCCGTGAAACAAAATAAGACAGGCGTGGTAATTTGGGTCTCAGGACCTGGACAAGTTGACTGATATGAAAAAGTACCCAATTTCCAAAATGAAGACGCCACAGGGGATGCATTTTTCTGGCACCCCATGCAACCCCCCCCAGTTTGTTAGCGGTCTTGCACAGCCTCACACACACTCCGCGACAACTTTAGCTGCGTCTCCCCGTCTCGATTTGCCCAATCAGTTATAATCCTCCCACACACATTTGTCGTACTGCAGTCTTTTTCACTCTTGCTTCAAGCGCCTGTACAATTTCAGTGGGGTTGAGCTCTGAAAACTGAGGGGAAGCAGCAGCATCAATCTGAAAACCTGAAATGCTTCTTCCTACTTTAAATACATCTGTGTGATAAGAGTTACTAGGACAGTCCCTGCCAAATACAGCACCATCCCACATCTTAGCATTACGTGGCCTCTAGACATTTAAACATAGTGCAGATATATATACGATGCATTCAACTTCTCCACTGTAAAATAAAGCCTATAAATGTTCTTTCGTGTTTTTCCCCACAGCAGAAATTCCTAACCTTTATCTAGTTTCCCTTTTAAACCCCCTCCCTCCTCCTCTCCGCGCACTCTCCCATGTTACCATTGATTACTCTCCAATCAATCGGGGATGACTTGCAGAAATTTTCCACACAGATGTAATGATACCACGAGACTTTACTAAAGAAGATCCTTCCAGCTGCAATAAAGTGTTATGAAATGCATACAAGTTTGGATTTAAAAGATGAGTGCAGTGTGAGAATAGAGTAATGCACCATGTGTTAAGGTATTTTAGTTTATTAGTGAAGCTGCAGGGGGGCCCTGTGCTGATTTTGCATTGAATGAAAATTAAAGCATCAGTGGATTCCAGTCCCCTGTACACCTCAGCAACCCACAACAAATATGCATTACATATACTGGGTATCGTTCTCATTTGTGCAAGCAAACAAACGCAGAAGCCAAAAGTCAATGAAAATGACAACGCTGTGTTTGCATCACTTCCTGCACACACTTTCCTCCTCTCCTCTCTGTTTCTCCTCTGACAGAGCCAATCAGCTGGCTTGTCCCACATTTTCACAGCACGGCTCTCATCTCAGTTAGTTAAGGTTCTGGAAGCTGATTGACAGGAAAATAAGGACTGTGTTAGATGTGCTAGTATTCCCTTGCGAGCAAATGAAGTGAAAACACCAAATAAATATCCATATTTTATTCAGAAGTGGATAGTATTCAATGGTTTAAGCATTGTTAATGGTCCTTTCTTGGTATTCTATATGACTACCTTGGGATTTACAGCAATCCTACATATATGACTGCCAATAAATGTCTTGGTGTTAAAACTAAACTGCCAGTTGCTATGGATTTAAAAAAGTAACAGAAACTGGGTAAGTTTGTACTTCATCACCGGAGGTAGAGTCTGTGCGTCTATGTGCACCGGCGCTGCTGCAGAGCTATCTATCGGCCATGTGGGCGTTTACCACGGCCCACGCAAATCCAGCCTGACTCTTCACACACTGCCTCGCAAACCCAAAGAACACCTTTACTAGAGAAAACACGGAAATACATTTATCTTACAGGAAATAAGCTGCCTAACTAACACAAAACCCAGGCATCTGAGGTTTCCAATACGCAAACACATGATAACACAGTATGGAGCTTCCAACTGCCCCAGGTAGTGTCCTGTGATTACAATCCCTCTGTGCCTCTGAAATGGGTCCTGCTGCCGAGACATAGTCCTCATAGATTCAGAGAGAGAGAGAGAGAAAGAGAGAGATACAGACTAAAGAGACGCCAAACAGAAAGACAAGGGCAACACTTGAGCTGCTTTTCCCATGAAGCCACAGGCCATTACCTCGGCTTCGCTTTCTGCACTCTTAGCTGGCAGTAAATGGCGCTCAATAGACAGCGTGGCTCTACAGAAAAACATTTCCATCAAACACCAAGGCAACAGTTCACTGAGTGAATATCGCAAATACCATCAGATGTGGAATTTACAACTACCCCATATAGTGCTATTTCAGCAAAATCCACAATGTAAGAAGACTTGAGCCTGCAGATCTATAAGTTATGTACAGAAGCACATCTCCTTCATGAGACATGCTGCAGCAGTGTAAGCCTCCCAAAATGAGCTTACACCTGATTTTATTCCACCAGTGTCAGTCGGGCCTACTGACACACATCCAAGTTTGACTTTTTCAAAATATTTAATTGACCCACTTTATTTCTCAGTTTGATTTGGCTATAGGGGGAGTGTGCTGGAGTCCAGGAAGGACCGAAGATGTATACATTATCTGCCTGAAGAACTATCGAGCAACATCACTGCCGATCATGGCCTCACACTGACAATCGTGTTCTCGCATTCTTGATCGTTTTCCTCCTTGCTCCCTTTCCCGTAGCCCTTGACTGTGACCCTACATCTTAACAGCACTTAGCTTTCACCGTCCAGGATGTAGGACCTCACTTACTGTACGTGTGTAAATTGTAAATTGTAATTTGTAAAATGTATTTTTTTGAATTGCTATGTTTTAGCTAAATTGAATTTGTAATGATTGATGCCTTGTACTTAACTGTATTTTTGCACTTATGTTGTAAGTCACCCTGGATAAGGGCGTCTGCCAAGAAATAAAAAATAATAATAATCGCTCAGGAGGAAGCAGGCTAGGGCAGAAGAGACCTGTCAGGAGTGATGCTGCTCAGTGTGACCTTCAGAGAGATGCAGTAGCCTTCAAAATTAGAACAATATTTAGCAAAGGCAACTTACCACACCAAAAAAACCAACAACTGATATGGGGGTGTTATGTAATTTCTGTTTGAGGGGTCATCTTCTTGGCCAAAGCTTTTTCCATGACTGCATCCAGTGACAAAATGCTTTTGCTAGTCGGGACAATCCAGAAAGAGCAGTGACATTACATGCATGGTCAGTTTTTCCATCGGCGATACAATAACAGGTGATGGCACTCAGCCCAATGAGCTAACCAGGACAAGAGGCCTGCTCCAAATTGAAACATTTCTTATGTTCTTGTAATAAAGGACCATTTTAATAGCCAGCTTTCCACACTCCCCTTCCTATTAAAAGGCACGAACTCAAATACTAAAACATGTATATAATTCAAACTAGTACATGCAAAGTTAAGCAGACCAGGGGTAATACAAAGGCTGCTCAGGACAGAGATCCCACCCAGAAGGAAGCTCAGAATGGAGACGGAGGAGGCGAGCACAGCATGAGCGAGGGGCCATTCAAGTCATATCTACAGCACAGACGAGCTAAACACCACTGTCTGTCTTAACGACACATCCGAACAAGAGCACTCATTGTACAGTAAAACTTCGCCCGCCACACTAATCTGTGAACGACAGAAGCTCGGGCACGTTTGCTTTCTCCGCCAAGTACAGGTTACAATACAATGGCGCAACTGAAAATGGCATTATTTTATTCTTCCCTAGTTAGGAATAAAGCCGTAGCCCAACAGAGTAGAACAAGTGAGGTACGGGAGGTCTCCAGATGATGCCCACAGACCAGGAGTCAAAGCACCTGGGATTGCGTGTGATCCAGCCCAGGACAGCATGACTTGACAGGATTGGTTTGCTTAATCTTGCAGAAGAGAACATTTTACTCAGTGACGTAACAGCCACCTACAAACAAGCACATCATACTGGGACCACGGGTGTGGCGATATAGGTATCGATAATCGGCGATTAATGCATGTTGAGTCCAGGACCAGAGCACAGGGCTCCTTTGATAGAGGCCTGCAGACCCAGCACTGAGATCACGGTCCTGTACATTCACCATCACCACTTCAGTCACAGAAACCCTGTCCTGAGGGCTGAGGCAGGAGTATTGCTGTCCTCTGTTACTGCTGGGTGTGGGGGGTGTTTTCACATTCCCTACAAGCTACAACTCGCCCCCAGTGTCTTCCTCATCAAAGATTCATACCCTTTCGTCTGAGCGGTGCTGAGACAGGAGCTCGGCCTTTGAAATTTCACAAAGACACGGACGTCCTCCCAAACAAACACAAGCCCAAGGGGCACGCACGGGTCTGTAACCCCGGCAGAGCACGTCTGCAGACGCACACAGCCCGGGTTTCTGCCGGGGTCTTAAACAGAGCTACAGCCCCCTCTGCTCGCAAACACTCCCCGCCACAGCGAAGCGCAGCACGCATGCGCAGCCGGCTCACTATCTTGCGGCCGTGCAGCGCTCGGTCCTGACAGCTAGAGAACAGGTGGAGCACTATTTGGCAGCGCGGCGGCGGCTGGGCCCAGGCAGTGACAGGCGACACAAACATCGTACGCGGCGGGTAACTGTGGACGTCGACTAACAACGAGGGGGGTAGTTAATAACCACCCCCAGGGCAGAAATGCAAGAGACACAGAGCCTTAAATAACGACAGAAATGACCTTCAAGTCCAACTTTGACGCACAGCACGTCACGGCGGCTGCTGAGGACGCGCCGCCGGATCGATACACAAATGACGGTACCTTCTCGCACAGCGTCCGCACTTGGTTCTCCGTCAGCTGCTTGCACTCGTTCAGCTGCTCGACCCACTGGTCCAGCTCCTTCGTGAACGCCTTGTCGTCCATGGTCGAGGCGGCAGATCTCCGTCGGCGGTGATGGCGCGGCGGCTGGACCCGATCAGATCACCACACAGCCCTGCGTGCCGAGACGGGCGCCCGCGGCGGCGACACCTCCGCGTCCGAAGAGGCTCGGCGGGGGGGAGGCGGAAATAAACGAGGGCGGGCGCTTCACTACCGTCCCCGACTGCAAGGCCGTCGAGCGCCCGGGTCGCAAGGGGTGGGAGATCGAAGGAAAAAAAGCAACAACGGCGCTGCGTTTCTCAGCTCCCTCTTCCCTCCGACCTTCCCCGGGAAACTCGCCTGTGTAATGGCCGCCCGGCTCCGCGCTCTCCTCCCCCTGACGTCACCGCCATGGCATTCCCAGCACAACACCAGAGACGCCGTGACGTCGCGGCTGCGCAGCGAGAAGTGTCAGCCGCGCCTGTGAGCGCCCTCCTCTGGTAAGAAGACTACACAGCAGCCACAGCGCTACTACACAGCAGCCACAGCGCTACTACACAGCAACACAGCAGCCACAGCGCTACTACACAGCAGCACAGCAGCCACAGCGCTACTACACAGCAACACAGCAGCCACAGCGCTACTACACAGCAGCACAGCAGCCACAGCGCTACTACACAGCAGCACAGCAGACACAGCGCTACTACACAGCAACACAGCAGCCACAGCGCTACTACACAGCAGCACAGCAGCCACAGCGCTACTACACAGCAGCACAGCAGACACAGCGCTACTACACAGCAGCACAGCAGCCACAGCGCTACTACACAGCAGCCACAGCGCTACTACACAGCAGCACAGCAGACACAGTGCTACCTACTACACAGCAGCACATCAGCCACAGCGCTACTACACAGCAGCCACAGCGCTACTACACAGCAGACACAGTACTACTACACAGCAGCACAGCAGACACAGCGCTACTACACAGCAGCACAGCAACCACAGTACTACTAAACAGCAGCACAGCAGCCACAGTGCTACTACACAGCAGCACAGCAGCCACAGCGCTACTACACAGCAGACACAGTACTACTACACAGCAGCACAGCAGACACAGCGCTACCTACTACACAGCAGCACAGCAGCCACAGTGCTACTACACAGCAGCCACAGCGCTACTACACAGCAGCACAGCAGACACAGTACTACTACACAGCAGCACAGCAGCCACAGTGCTACTACACAGCAGCCACAGCGCTACTACACAGCAGCACAGCAGCCACAGCGCTACTACACAGCAGCACAGCAGACACAGCGCTACTACACAGCAGCACAGCAGCCACAGCGCTACTACACAGCAGCACAGCAGACACAGCGCTACTACACAGCAGCACAGCAGCCACAGTGCTACTACACAGCAGCACAGCAGACACAGCGCTACCTACTACACAGCAGCACAGCAGCCACAGTGCTACTACACAGCAGACACAGCGCTACTACACAGCAGCACAGCAGCCACAGTGCTACTACACAGCAGCACAGCAGACACAGCGCTACTACACAGCAGACACAGCGCTACTACACAGCAGCACAGCAGCCACAGCGCTACTACACAGCAGCACAGCAGCCACAGCGCTACTACACAGCAGCCACAGCGCTACTACACAGCAGCACAGCAGCCACAGCGCTACTACACAGCAGCACAGCAGCCATAGTGCTACTACACAGCAGCACAGCAGACACAGCGCTACTACACAGCAGCACAGCAGCCACAGCGCTACTACACAGCAACACAGCAGTGCCACTACACAGCAGCACAGCAGACACAGCGCTACTACACATCAACACAGCAGTGCTACTACACAGCAACACAGCAGTGACACTGCTACTAAACATCAGCCACACTATTACACAACAACACAGCAGATACAGCACTACTACACAGCAACACAGTAGCCACAGCGCTACTACACAGCAACACAGCAGATACAGTGCTACTACACAGCAACACAGCAGATACAGTGCTATTACATGACAACACAGCAGATACAGCACTACTACACAACAACAACACAGCAGCTACACCGCTACTACAAAGCTGCTACAGTGCTACTACACAGCAACACAGCAGCCACAGCGCTACTACTAATGCTGCTTGTAAGCTGTCATCTTTGGCTTAAGCCAAGGGTTAGGAATTTGCTGAGAGGTCAAGTTGAAACTTGAAACCCAAAGGAAAAAAAGCTATATTGGGATGTATGGATTAGACAGGAGTAACTAATTCTTAGGGTTAGTCTTCTCGTCAATATGAAAACATTTAAGTGAATTATTCAAGTTGAATATAAACCAGTATATATTTATACAGTTTTATCATTAAAAACACTACGACAGTAAAGTGGGCCAGAGACGTAGGATTTCATTTGTATTCATTCAGTCACAATGTAAAAAGAAATGCCTGCATATGAGTCACAATCAGTGGGTTCCTCAAACAGATTGCGTTGTATTTTATGTCAGCGTGCTTGTACAGTTCTCAGTGACTGCATAGGTATCCCAGTCATCAGCCAGAAGAAGCATTTGTATCACTGTCCATTGACGTGTTTGTGTGTGTGCCCTTAGCAGAAAAACAGTAACATTCAGAGACATTACATAGACGAGTGGTGAAACTGAACTACGCTATTTGCAGTTCATAGCAGTAAAAACACTTTCTCATGCCTTTGAACAGGACTAATTGTGTCAAGCATAAATAAAACATTCATAATACATAATACATAACCAAAAGCAGGCCTGCATTTTGTGCAGTTAATATTATTCTCAAGCTTTGGGTGATTCATGTGCCAAACAGAAATGTAGGTTTTTATCATCCTGAGAAGAAAGCCCCGGCTAAGACACATTAGTAGTGATGATTTAGCGTTGGCCATTAGAGGGATGAATGTGCCATAGGTTTATGACATTCACCGATTTCCACTGTACACTGCTATGCTTTCTTCTGCTGTTGTTTGGACTCAGTGCCATACGAGTTTCACTTCTCTTCTGAAATGGACATATCGGAGTTTCTGAAGAATAAAACTAGTTTTCTGACGTTTATTCAGCTCCTTGACTTCACCAGGTGGCATCACCCCTCCACGAGCTCAGAGTAAAATGCAAACTTCACATCTTCTCCTGCAGTCGTGGAATACAGCGTGTAACACCTGCTGTCTAAGATTTGCAGTGTGTGGTTACTGTCAGCAGTAGATGTGTGGTGGTAATGAATGTGATAAACAGATACGGTGCTTAAGGTGGAGTAATCAAACACGCATGATGCAACGCCATGAAATCCCCTGCCGAGGGACATTTGAGAGGAAGATTTAAACATCGCGGATTCCTGCAAACACTGTGTAACTCTGTGTTTAGATTCAGTGCAGAATCTTTTCAATGCTGTTTTACCCAGATTTTACTTCAGAGTTCACAAGTTCACACATTGCTGCGGATTACAATTGTTTGTATAGTACAGCAGATGAGCTAAATTAAGGCAGTGACTAAGATAAAGACCCAGATGCAGGCCTGTCTTTCTCCCATCGGTGGTAGCTGGAGGTAGATTGCAGTCAGTCTGAGACACCTGTCACCCTACATTCAAAGTGATCTGAGTTTAAAGTTAACTTCTCCTTTGAGCTCCTTTCATTTAATTGAATAATTGATTCTGGTGAACTGAAGCAGCCCACTCCCAAAATATCAACATATAATACAATATAGTGTCATCACAAAGCATAAAAACACTTCAAGTACACCAATCACATCTTTAAAAATATATATCATTGCAAGTGATGAATTAAATAAAAAATATTGGAGATGATTTTGTTCTGTTTTTTGCAGTAGGCTTTTGTATTTTCAGGCCACAGGGTAATTAAGCAGCAGTATCAGTTTAGGAAAGGTTTAAAGTTCAATTTTAATGTTAACTGATTTCAGTTGTGGGGCAATCCTGTTCTGTTTGTATTGTGGGGCCTGTGTTTTGGAAACCTGTTTTTATATGTCATTTAAATATAGAAATGAGTAAATAAGCCATCCTGCATGAAACAGAAACGTGATCACACTTTTAAGTAAATTAAAATGAAACCAACAAAAAAATGAAAGACCGCAAAAGTACAGATGTGCCTTTTTGCTGACTTTGCACGTGCAAACAGACATGTGCAGAGTGGAAAACCCAACCAGGCCCTATTGTGCGATTAGATGTTGGCGTCAGCTGATGGCAGGAGCAGCTTCGACAGCAGTCTTCGCTCTCGTCCTCTCTGGTTCCCTGACATCGCTGGCTGTGCTCAATCACAGCTCTCAGCTCCTCGTTAGGCAAGAAAACGGTTGCCTGCCAAATCCATGTCCTGTGAAAAATGGTCCCACCTGCCAGCTGTCAGCGCCCAGTTCACTGAAGAACCCTTAAAGGTTCCAGAGTTTTTAACAGGAAGGGTTCTCTACTCATGTACTCAACAGGGTGATAAGAAGTACTGGAGCACTAGTTTAAAAGAGGCTTGTATCACAGTACCTGGCATATATATAATGGGTATTGATGTTTTTCTAAAGGCGAGGTTGCTGCTGGAAATCCTTCACAACACTCACGTCTGGCTTGTATTTATACTGTGAATTATTGATCTATTTTATAAACAAATTAGAGAATCAAAGAAGAAGGACAAACAAAAGACGACCTTAGATATTAATTTTCTCTGATTATTTGTTCACAGCATTTCTAATTGTGACTGAAGGTTTAGAAAACAAATATATATATTTTGTACATATATACAGACAGGTGACAAATTAAAGGAAAATCCAACATGAAGTGTCTCAGTAAGGTGTTGGGCACCACGAGCCCCAGAACAGCTTCAATGTTTGTTCTTGGCACAGATTCTCCGAGTCTCTGGACTCGATTGGAGGGATGGACACCATTCTTCCAAAAGATATTCCCTCATTTGGGGTTTTGATGATGGTGGTAGAGAGCGCTGTCTAACACGTCAGTCCAGAATCTCCCATAGGTGTTCAATTGGGTTGAGATCTGGTGACTGTGAAGGCCATAGCATATGAGTCACATCATTTTCATACTCATCACACCATTCAGTGACCCTCGTGTCCTGTGGATGGGGGCATTGTCATCCTGGAAGAGACCACTCCCATCAGGATAGAAATGTGTCACCATAGGATAAAGGTGATCACTCAGAATCACTCTGTCATGATGTGCAGCGACCCTTCCCTCTAAGGGGACAAGTGGACCCAAACCATGCCAGGAAAATGCCCCCCACAGCATAACAGAGCCTCCGGACCCCCTCACTGTAGGGTCCAGCAGTCAGGCCTGTCCCGTTCTCTTGGTGTCCCACACATGCCCTCGCCCACTTGTCCAGAACACGAGCCAGTTGAGCGTCTGTGTGACCCCTCTTTCAAAGTCACTGAGATCCTTTCCTCTTGCCATCTTGATCCAAAATCAAGGTCAGCTGGGGTGCTCAGCATTTGTATACATGCCACAGAGCATGATTATTATTATTAATTTCTTAGCAGACGCCCTTGTCCAGGTAGGATGAAAGGATGTTAATTGCTTAATTGCATCATCCAGTACATCTGTTTGGAGACATCTGCATTCGTTATGTTCCTCCACTCATTTATTCATATATGAAACTGAAAAACATATGACCAATTATATCTTATTGTTTCCTGTTAGTTTTGTGGTTTTTTGTGGTTGTCTTGTCACTCGATTCTTTAGAAACACTGTGATTTGTTATCAGACCACCAGCTTTCGGTTCCGGCAACACAGAGAAATGTAGCTCTGAAGCTGCTCACGTTACAGTGCCAGCACAGTGAGTAGGTTTCGAACAATAGGGTTTTGGTGAGAAGAATGAGTTGGGATTAGGGTTAAGATACCTGCAGTATAACTATATATTTAACAATCCACCCTTGACCAATGCTGAGGCCCCTCCATTTCTTAAACATCTAAACCAGCCTCGAATCTCTTCCTATAGCTTGTCCTGTCTCTCACACAGATGTGAATTTAACACTGATGACTATATATAGACTCTCTCTTCTCTGGCCTTTGTTCTAAAGCTTCCCCACATTGTCTGGAAGAAGAACTCGATGAGTCGACAGAAACACCTACGTTCTGTTCAGAATTGAATTATTTCAGGTTTCTTTCTCTGCTGCCACAGGTAATGCAGGTCACACTTCACAGATTTATCAAGCTTGCTAAGCACACCAAAGTGGAAAAGAGCAGTGGCCCTCAAACTGAGCCCTGAGGCACCTGACTGAGTATACAGTCAGCGGATGTTTCCCACCTTCTGTTGTTCTCACTGTTGTGTGTTAATTAGCCAGATAAGTGCTTTCTAATTTCTAATTTAATTTTAAGTCATTACCCAGGTTGTGGCAGTAGATGTCACTGGGATGTCCCCCCCCCACAAGCCTTTCAAATTCAGTTTCCATTAGATCTCCTCCTCCGCAGCCCAGTTACTGAACTGTATTTAAATCAGTCACTGAAGCATCATCTTTCAAAAATAGATTTTAATAACAATGACAAGTAATTAAAAATCAATACCACCAATAGTGTTCAAAACTGCTTTTGAAACAAATATACATGGATGGCTTTCAGACACTTAAATTAAAACATACTGGAAATACACCTGTGTTTCGGATATTTGAACTGTGCAAAACACACACGCACATGCACACGCACACACACACACATACCTGCATACCTGTAACTAAGTTAAATGTAAATGTCTTTATTAACTAATGTTTTCAGTTGCAAAGCATCATCTAATAAACAGCCCAGAACAAAATCAGGTTTCCTGTCAGGTGACATGATCCCACAACTCCCTGTGAATGTGTGGAGACTACCAGAACACTGTAAAACACGCATGTAAAAAACACGGTTAGTGTAACAGACACCTGACAGCTCACTATAACGTAACACTCCTTCGATCAGTCACTGGGGTATTCAGACAGGTATCAATGCACACTGGACAGGTCTGTTAATACAGATTGTGTCCTTTTACCTACTACTGGGAGTACTACCAATAATGACATCATCAACAGTTAACTAACGCATTCTTTCTGGTGGATAAAAAACAAAACAAAACAGAAACTAGGGAAGACAAAAACGAGGCAACAGCACAGACCCCTGGAGTCCCATGAGTGTCGGTGCTGTTAAATATCACAGTAAACGTCTTTTAAGGGGCTTGCCTGCTGGCGTGAGGCCCGTCCCCGAGTAACTTGCATCTGAGTAAAACCTGCTCAGAGGCCGGTTCCCCACTGCGGGCAGCGGGGAGTTGTCCATGGCGTACGTGTACTCGTTGCACAGGTAATAAGAGTCCACTGTGTAATAGGGGCAGGAGCAGTTCAGTGCCTGGGGGTGGTAGAAACAGGAGCTTGTAGTGCTTGGAAAGGCTGGGTAGGAAGTGGCTTCTGCCTGGGGCTCCGGCCTGCCAGTGGAAAAGACGGCGCCA
Organism: Amia ocellicauda; assembly: GCF_036373705.1. Taxonomy (NCBI): domain Eukaryota; kingdom Metazoa; phylum Chordata; class Actinopteri; order Amiiformes; family Amiidae; genus Amia; species Amia ocellicauda. The sequence goes on along the minus strand of NC_089857.1, from coordinate 42,680,422 downwards.
GGAAGCTGTTGGGTCCAAGCGGTGCTTCCCTGGTACTGGGACCAGTAAGGCAGGACGGCGTGGTTCCAGTAGCCCTGAGCCGGCGCTGACAGGATCTGTAACTGGCCGTTCCATGGGGCCGCTGGCACGCCGGGGCCTGGTATCCCTGGACTGCCCAGCTGGGTGTCAGGGTGAGTCCAGGGTGGTCTACTCTGCCGCGCCTCCGTGGAGCCCCAGACGGCTGCCAGTGGCTGTGGTTGTGGTTTCTGCAGTGGCTGCTGCCCCTGCCCTCCTTGCCTTCCTACAGCCAGGACGGACGGCAGCAGGGTGAAGCTCTGACTGCTGGGTAGGGGCCTCCACAGCTTGTGCTGCGGCCCCAGAGCCACGTCGCTTGGCACGGGTACAGAGTTGCTGGCGGGTGTCCTGATTTTCCTCGAGTTCGGTTTCCTACTTTGCCTTTTCGGCGGAGGGCAGCGCGCCACGGCAGGACTGGATCGGACTGGCCTGGCTGCTGCGGGGGTCTCCGTCACCTCTTTCTCCGCATCGAAATGGGAACTGTGCATCGCCATCAGCGACCGCAGACCGAGAGCTTGAATCTGAATGTTTTGCTGGAAGGAAAGCCGTCTGTCCGGCAAATCGGGGGCCTCGAGGTGCGACCGGACCTGCTGGCTCTCCGGCCTCTCCACCGGACAGGGCAGGGCAGTGCTGTTCTTGGTGGCGGCCGACTGGTGAATCTCAGGCAGCTTATTTGTTCTTATCTGGTCTTCATTCCTGCAAAAAAATTAATTGGATAAGAACAAGGCTTTTTATTTCTGTACTTTAGTGTTCTTTTTTATTCTTTTTTGTATTTTTTAGCATGATTGAGTTTGGGGTGGGGGGCTTCTGTTGAATGGCTGTTTGGTTCCCTGACTGCATGGTACTCAGTGAAGGAAACTAAGATCTGTGCGAAGGCCGTCACTCAAGGGGCGAGTGTATCTCAGCAGCACGTCTTCTCTGAACAGAAATAAATCCCCCCGTATACGGTGACTTATACAGAACCGGCCCCTTCTTTGTCCTCACACCCGCATATCGTACATTTGTGACTCTCTCCCCGACGGTCCTCCACGCGGCCTGATGCAAATGCAGGTGGTTCTGAAAATAATTACCCATTTATACCTTTTGTTTAGGACATGAATTAATATTTTATTTTAAAATGAAGCTACAATATTTAATTTGCTGGGAGAGACTGGGGTGTAGTGCTGGTTTTAGGGTTATATGCAATGGTGGGATAAGATCTAAATGTTCTAATAATATGAATAACTTTGTGTGATTGGGATTTAGAGAAAGGCGAGAAAGGGCTGGGTGGTCTGCAGAAATGTTTGCATATATAAAGTGAACATTTCCAGCTTCTTTGAAAGCTTTACATGAACACTGAGCACATCTGTCCCTTAACACACTGTGCACTCCACACGTAATAAACCATACTTAAGGCTCTTTACCTATAGCTGGAGGTAGAGGTTTACCCAAGCGCAAATAAAACCACAGTCTGTTCAGTTTCTCACCTTTCTTTGTTAGACAAGCTGTCCTTTTCTATGGGTCCTTCCATGCTCGCTTCTTTGTTCTTAAAAATAATAATAATAATAAAATATAAAATATAAAATAATATTATAGGCCAAACTAGGCCACAGAACACAGAATGGCACAGGGCAGTGAATGGCACAGAGCACTGAATGGCACAGAACACCGATGTCTTCAAACAGCAGTGGTTTTGCAAAGCAGCAAACTTAATTCTTATTTCAAAATACTTTTTGAAACGTGAGAAAATGGGAAGTAACACCCCGGGCAGTTCCCATGCTGTTAATTACAGAACTAAATTGAAATGCCATCTCACTCGCAGCCCCGACCTTTGACGGCACAAGTAGTGTAACACAGGGACTGTGGCAGCCCTGTGAGGGCCGGCGACACTGTGCGTTTGCGCATTGAAGCCCATGCTGCACTGACACGTGTCCTTGTCCCATTTTCTCACATTCTGCTAGACAGACTTTTATTCATAAGCAGTTAGAAAGCAAAATAGCGATCTTTGCAGAATCAGCAACATAGAATCACGAAGAACATACACAGAATGCCAAGAAATCATAAAGAAACAATAAATAAATAATGCCCATTGTAAACTGTGGGTCTTTGTGTGTCAGCTGACGTGAAAATAGACATTAACTTCATACTGATATGCCCTGGTACAGTGACAAACATACATTAAACAGAAATATGTTACATGTGTCACAGAATTATATTAGCATTACACCTCAATGTGAAATGTGTAAAACAGAGATGAAAAGTTTAAATATCTTAAACTAATTATTCAACAGTTTCTAATGAAGCAAATAAGGAATAAAAAGCAGACGTAAGATCATTGTGAGTCAGATAATTGACCTGCATGTCGGTGACCAGATGGGGGTCCCTTGGTGGCGCTCGGCTGCAGGGTGGGGTCTCCGATTCACAGCCGGGCAGGATCTTCTCGTAGAGTCTGTGCAGTCGACGCGTGGCCGCTTCGTTGATCACATGCCGCGTCTCGTCTTTCCCGGGGTCTGACGGGCCACTGCCCCTGTGCTCCCGGAGGTCCTCCCACGCCATTGTCTTTGCGGCGTCCAACAGGATGTGCTCCAGGCCAAACCAGGAGATTCTGGCATCGACCTCTTTGTTGCTCCTCAGGTAGCTGATCTTTTCCTGAAGGAGTCTGCGTACAACGCCAAGCTGCTCCACCTTGCCAAAGTCCCTTCCCCCTCGTGGCTGGCTGGGTTGGGCTTCCATGAAAGAGACAATGTTTTTCTGCAGGAGTTCCAAGTCTTCTATGCAGTCTCCGAAATTGATGCAACTTGACAGAGGCGTGGACAGAGAGAAGGCTTCACGGTTTAGACACTGTTCCAGCACCGCTTGGCTCTCAGCTTTCTCCCTTTCGTTTTTGAGATACAAATAGTAAGAGGTCTCCTTTGCTTGTGAGAACGTCGGCGAGGAGGGCCGAGAGTGACGTTTCCTCCGTTTATTGTCGCCACGTTGGGCCAGTCTCTCCTGGAAAGCGGGAAACAGTGACGGCTGCTGTCGGTCGCCCTCCTTGCCTTCCAGAAGCTCTCTGCGCAGCGTTGGGTCAGACCAGAGCAGACTCCTGAAAGTCGGGTCTCCGCTCAGGAAACTGATTTTGTTCTCCACGAACTGCACCGCTTCCATCATCATCTGCAGCTCCAGAAATGAGTCCAGCGCCCTGTATTTCAGCACCACGGGCGCAGCTGAGGCTCCCCCTCCGAGGTCCCTCTCGATGACCAGGTCTCTAGAGACAAAGGCGTCTTTGAAGTCCACGCACTGGCACCCCTCGAACGTAGAGATGAACGAGGGAAGCATTCGCCGGCACTTGGATCTGAGCAGGTGCAGGTGTTGCAGGGATGTTGCCCCATCGACCTCTTTTAGAGTCCTGTCTATGTCCGTCACGCTGTGGTCCCTCAGACGTGCCGTAGTGTAAAACGAGTCTATTTGGTAATGTGTGTTACTGCCCTGCGTAATGTTCCTGCTTGGTCTGTGAGCTCGGGGGCTTCGTGCAAATGCATCTTTACTCTCACCGGCAACAGGGTGCTGACCGCGGCTGCTGCCTGCTGGCCATAAGCCGAGGCTTTGATGGTCCGTCTGACTTTTGGTGCTGGACGGTCCTGTTGCTGGTGCTCTTATTTCAGCATTGACCTTCGGCTCAAGATTCCCATGTGCCTGAAGCTTATAATGCTCGTTGACTTGTATTACACTGGACCTTGCCATGACAAAATCTTCCAGATCCTTAATGGGGCTTCTCTCCCAGCTCTCCCAGTTTGAAAGGTCAAACTTCTCCGCTTGACGAATTGCAGACTGGTTGTCTCTTTGGTATAATGTCTTGCATGTTGTCTGCAGATGGCCTGTGATGACATCCTCTCTTTTGGCTCCTTCTGAAGAAGTCAAGTGGCCACTACATATTCCTTTCAAACTGGAAGAGTGACTACAAGCCCGAGGTGAAGAGTAAGTCCCTGATGGTGGTCCGGCCTCCCCCAGTGGACGCTGCTCTTTGTCTCTGCTGTCCGATATTTCACTGGATGTCCGTTGGCCGTGTGAGACTGCTGCGGTCTTTGTCAAGTCAACTGTCAGCTCGGAGTTAGATCCTCTCGCTCTCAGGCCTTGAGCAGTTTGGTTTTCTTTGCCGTTTCCTGCAGTCATTACATTGCAGGAAGACGTATTATTAGTTCCCACCTTCCCTTCAGAATCGGCAGACTTCTCTTCGACTTCCAGTGGTACAGGGATCACAGTGTCCACATGTTCATACTTCAGTCTGACCTCCTCACTAGAATCACAAGCCATCTTCACCTCTGGTCCAGATCTGCATAGGCTGTCTGCATGTCCCAGCTGACTTCTATGTAGCTTATTTTCCCCAGGTGTTACGCTGGCTTCTAAATGATTCACCCTGATATCAGCCTCTCTCTCTCCCTCGTTGTCTTGCACGTGACTGGGAGCTGCAGGTCCGTTGTTAAGCACTACAGGAAATGTACAAGCAAATCTGCTGTGTTTGTCTGCTGCTGCGCCAGGGCTATTTTTAGATCGCGATACTGAGTCACGTGCAGCAGTCGTGGCCTCTGAGGCTTCCTTGTTTCCGTACGCCCGCGCCTGTGCTAAGTCTGCCACCTGGGCTGCATCCCTAAAATCCACGCCTGCAGCAGGAGCAGAGAAGGGCGAGTCAGAAACACGACCGATGTCCGTCTCTCCAACACGCTCTGCGACGAGAGGCTCGCTGTCACAATCGTTCTCTTCGGCATCAGCGTCGCCATCAGAAGGACCGGGACGTTTTAAAGACGGTCCATCACTTGAGCTGTCCGCCTCCTCGCTGGAGGGAAAACCCACTGCGGAGTTCCTCGCTCTTTTCCTGCTCGCAGAGCGGTCGCGGCCTAGTGAGATCTGTGGCACGTATGCCTGCCACAGCCCTGGTGTTTCCTCCATTTCATTCACAGATATCTGGGAGACGGGAAATATTTCGGACCCTTTATCACTTGAAATGCAGTTGTTTTCCATACGGCTCTTCTCTGCATTTGGTTTCTTTTTGGCCATCTGCTTCTTTCTTTTGGTTATAGCAGTTTGGGAAATAAGGGTCCCTTTCAAACAGACACAGCCCCTCAGGTGGGGGGGCTTCCCCAGTTTCCATAAGGCCCCGATAGTATCCTGCCTGGAAATCCGGATCCGTTTCATGTCTGCTTTTGAAAATAGTGCCGTGGACTTCATACCCATCTTGCAGGTTGTGTTAGGGCGGCCCGAAACTTTCACAAACCGTTTCATCGGTTTCTTTCTTTGATTCAGTGTAACTTTACTCCTGGCAGCTCCTCCAAGCTCTTTCTTCAAGGGGCTGGAAGTCTTTCTTGGACTTTTGCCGACCTTCCCGTGTGCGCCCGAGCAGTGGATCAGGTCGGTGTCAGTGTGCAGGGCCCTCTGTCCTTCTGACTCATTTTGATCCACAGCTTTGTGTTCTTCGTAATTACGCAGAGATGTATCCTGGGGAACATGTCCATTTGCACGTGTGAGGGGGAAGCCGTCTTGTTCTGCCCGGAAGGAAACCGTTCCTCGGCTGCCAGCCGTTGAGTCGTGGTCTAGCGGTGCTGTTGAGACCAGGCCTGGGTTCTTCATTAGAAGCTTGGTTCTGTCGCACGACGACTCCGCAGAAGAAAACACCAGACAACACTGTGGTCTAGTTGTGCCGGAAATCCTGGAATCAGCTTTGATTGTGATCTGGAAGCTGGGTTTGTCCCCCCTGCCGGAGCTTGCATTGACATGTTTCAGATCAGCTTGTCTGGATGTGAGCAGCATCTGAGCGAACTGGATCCGTCTGTGTAGGAACCAGTAAATGGTGTCTGAGGAACCCGAGTGGTCCTCAGTGCAGAGATCCTCGCAGCCTTTGCACACGGCCTCCTCACGCTTGGAATGACATGGGGAACTTTCTTCAGCTCCTGTTCCATTTTCACGCGGGGTGCAGGTGTCATCCAAACCTTGTCCGTGGGGGGCTGTGCTGCGGTGGTCCCCGGCGTCCCATTCAAACTGCACTGTCTGCAAGTGTTGCTTCAAGGCAGTGAAGGGATCAGTGTCCATGGCCTCCTTGCTCTCCAGGACACCAGCACTGTACACTTCTTCACACTGTGCGATGCACACGAATTCGTCTACGTACCGAGGGTCTATGCTTTCTTCTTCCGTTTCGCCGCCCGCCGTCTCTCTGGCCGCCCCCTGCCGATGCTCACACTGGAAGTCGTCAGTGTTTACGGAGATGTCCATTAGCCCTGGCATCTCCTCGTAGGGCGACTCGTAGGTGGAGGGTTCCTGTCTGTGCTGCTCACAGTTGTTAGGTTGATCCTGATCAGCGGAGATGTCAGATGTTCCTAAACACGGTAAATCTCCCACGATCTCCGGCTTTGGAGACACGGTGTCCGTAGCTTTCTCTGGCTGCTCTGCAGGGTGTTGTGGGAAAACCACGTTTGGCTTGGCTGCGGCAGACGCACATGACTCGGTGGCACGATTCCCTGAAGGGTCGCCTCTGCTCGACCTGGACACAGAGATGCCATCTTGAGCCGGTTTCACATCGTGCGTAATCCCAGAAGAGAGTTCAGAGGGGATTTCCAGCGTGCCGGGAAGGAAATGTCCGGATGTAGTTTGCAGTCGTAAGTCTGTCCGTCTGCTCTTGGGAATGATTTTAGGTGCCTCCTGGGGGTATAGATCAGCGTTAAGATTGAGCCCAGAGCTCCTGCTTTGCTCTGCCGCACTCGGAGCACTTTCACCTGTGACCCGCTGACAGTTTACGTCTTTTTTGAAAAACATGTCGTAGAACTTAACCCTGCGGAGCAGAAGTTCTTTTTCCGCTAGAGGCATGTCCTTCAGAGAGTTGATAGAGGCAATCCTCTCCTTCTCTGTCATCACCAGATACTTGGCATATTTTTTAAACTTATTTTTCAAAACCTCCACGGGGGGCTTCTGTTCTTGGTGTTCTGAGGAAGCAGGTCGGAGAGGTGAACCTCCGTGGCATGCCTGTCCCCTTCTGTCAATCTCTGCCACCCCGCGTGCACTGCCCCGGCCCCTCGCCTGGGCTTCCCTCCTTGGCGGATGTTTTCGGTAAGTTTCTTGCTCCACTTTAGACTTGTGCAGCTTGTTCTGCTGGGTTCCCAGTCTGGCCTCCGCGCCTGTGTTTCTTTTCAAGCCCTCCTGTTCCCTCCCGTATAGACGTGGGTCCTTGACGACCCGAGAAGTGATCACAGTGGTGGAGATCTGACTGACGGGCGCTGCTGCAGGCGTCTGGATTGCCTGCTGGTGTTGGTGATTCGGGTAGACGTAGACGTAGGAATCGCAATAACCTTGGCTGCTCGGGCTCGCTGCAAGATAGTGCGCACTGGGTGATGGGCCGAATGCGAAGTCCCCGCTGGAAGGAGCCAGTATATTCACAGGCCCTCCCAGGTGAGCGCTGCCTTCTGGGAGAGCCGCAGGACCAGGGTTGAATGCCACTGGCACCCAGTTCATCTCCCGCTGGGCCTCGGTGATGAAAGGGGGCATGAATCCGGCAGGGTAGTACGAAGCTGCCCACAGCTGTTCAGCGTTGTAGGCAGAGCAGGTTCCTCCTTCGCTCTCGTAGCCACCGTACAACTGCCCGCTCATCAGACCGGCCCCAGGGAGCGCTGTGGAGAAGGGGGAACTTGCCGAGCTGCCTGGAGATGAGTAGTCCGGCGAAGGCAGCGAATTCTCTGCGCTGCCAAAGTGTTTAAATATGACAGTGGCGTTCTCCCCTTTGCCCCTCCTCTCAGCGATGGTGCAGCCTTTCAGGGCTTCTACAGCACCTGTAGATAAAACACAAAAACAGGAGAAAATGAAACTCAAGGTGTAAATAGTGCCAAACTGATACAGATTAACAGTAAAGAAAAATAAATATCATATATACAAATATATAAAAAGAAGTGAAACCATCGAAAGCCTATGCTGGGAATATATATTTTTACAGGTTAGTAGAACTTCTTCGCTATACAGAGACACCGTCCACGTCATAGTGACCAGGATCGCGCAGTGAGCTTTTAGTTGAGTGGAACAGACGGCATCCTAGGGTAAAAGATCTTGCCAGACAAGGGTAGGTCCGTGTTGCTACCAGAGCGAGTCAGCGGTACTTTCGGGACTGTCTCACCGTGTGCCACTCCTGGTGATGGCAGCTTCACGGGGGAACAGCTGATGGCAGACGTCATCGAGTTACTGCTGCAGGGCAGAAGTGAGACCACAGCCCACGGCAGACACTGCCTGGGCCTGCAGGTCAGCTCCTGGCGTTCATTATAGTCAAAAACAAACACCTGCAACCCGACAGACATGTTGTATTAATTTCTGCGTTTCTCCCTCTTCGGTGTCTACTGTTACACATTTCGTTCAGAGCAATAACAACCTTGGTTCTGCATATCGGCCTGTCATGCCCTACATTTTAACATTTGCAACATTTTAATATTCTCTCTCGTCTGATATCTAACACTGAGCGGCAAGGCGCGGAGGAACACAGAGACGGAAAGCAGAAATGAAACGGTTCGTGTCCTGCTCACCGAAGAGCCCACGGCCTGCTGGGAGAGGCTGTCCCTGGGGCTGCTGGGGTCTCTGCACATGAAACAGTCGAAGTGCACGGTGGGGTCGTGGACTGCCTTCCTCCCCACGCAGGACGGCACCTTCTTCACCTTACCCAGGATCACCTTCAGGAAGGGCGAAGTTTATACGTGTATGGATGTTGTTTTAAAACAGGAAGCAGAAAACCATACGATCAGAACAGGATGAAGGAACTAAAACACACTTCAAGGCATTTGGTTTTCACCTACCACAGCACAATAATCTACACAATAAAACGAGTTGCACAAAGGCAACGCATCGACCAAAAACCACACCTGCTGTTCTACTAAAGCGAATAACAATGGGTTTTTCTGTACCTTAAAAACGACGACTGTCCTGGGGGAGGCTGCCTTGCCGGTGACGCACTTCAGAGCCACGTCCGTGTGCCGGTATAGGTGCACGCCGCACGCCGGGTTGCCCAGGACGTGTGGGGTGCTCGTGTCCGTCTCCACACCATTCCTGCACAGCTCCAGGGCGCTGGTGTGCGACGTGACTAAGAAGCAGAACCGGTCCTCCAGCTCTCGCCCATGTCGGCCCTTGGAGCGCATCTCCGACCTGCAAGACAAACATGGAGGGGCGACGTTACATCCGCACGCACACCCCAGAGCCGGATTCTGCCATGTCTGACTCGCGTGTGTCTGGGAGGCCTATGAAACACTTATGTTTATTAATTTATCTGCATTTCTGAATGTATGAATTATTATTCAATTAACAGATTAAATTCAATGTGGACAAGTGCAAGGTAATACATGCAGGTTACAAAAATGTCCACTATAATTACACTATGGGAGGAATAGAACTGGATGAAGTAACGCATGAGAAAGACCTAGGAGTCTATGTGGACTCCTCACTTTCTCCATCCAAACAATGTGGGGAAGCAATAAAAAAGGCAAACACAATGTTAGGGTATATTGTCAAAAGTGTAGAATTGAGAACAAGGGCAGTGATGTTCAGACTGTACAATGCACTAGTTAGACTCATCTGGATACTGTGGACAGTTCTGGGCTCCACACTTCAAGAAAGATATCGCTGCTCTAGAGGCAGTTCAGAGGAGAGCAACCAGACTTATTCCAGATCTGAAGGGAACGTCCTACTGAGAGACTGAGGACCTGAATTTTTTCACCCTGGAACAGAGGAGACTACGTGGGGACTTCTCGATTGGACACTTTCTTATGTTCTCATGTTCTAACACATGTACAAGCGTGCCGGACTTTATAAAGGAAAAACAAATTAAGGACCCTATAAAGGCTTTATCAATGCTATGAATTAACTTGAACATGCAGCTCTGACCACAGAGAACAAGGAGACTGTGGGGGGGGGCAGCCTTTGTCTGGTCTCACACTTTGTTTCTATATTTGAGTATAAAAACCTCAGTCAACTGGCGGAAAAAGCCAGCGTGTCGTTTGCTGTACAAGAAACCATTGTCTGACCATGTGACTCAAAGTTGAGAAAGTAACAGTAATAATGTTATCAGGGTACTATAGCGTCAGCCCTGGGCAGACGAGTGGAAGGGGAAGACCGAGTTAAACGAGTTCAGACTGGCTGTGCGTGGCATGGGTCGGAGCTCCACCAGGAACCAGAACTCCAGTGAGATCCTAACTTTGATATCTCCATCGTCACTCTGTCCCTCACAAACTTATTTTTTTTCATATCGTGGTTAGTAATTCGAGTCAACCGTACCTCTTCTCTGAGAACTCCCTCGCCAACTCCACGTTGTTCACAAGCTTCACGTCAAGACACTCCCAGGACAGGAAGAAATCACCCGTCACGTCCAGCCGGCACTCGTTCAGCGCCGACACAAGGCCGCCGTGCTCCCGACTCTCCTTGAGACAGTCCTCCAGAAGAGCTGTGGGAGACGAGAAGGAAAAGCAGACCCCTGTTAATGCTGGACTGTTGGATATTTGTCCACAGATCTGTCCTCAGAGTTGACAACATCTTTTATTCTATCGTTTTAATGAACACTATTTAAAAACACTTTCTCGTGTACTCTGTGTGTGCGTGTGCCGTACCGTTCTCCGGGCCCCTCTTCTTTCTGGGGATGGTGAATTTGCCCAGTGCAGAGTGGGCGGCCCCCCGTCGAGAGTCGAGGGATGCCTGAGTTGGGGGTCCGGTTGAGTTACAGCCACCACTGCCCTCCATCCTGTCTGAGTCCTGCACATCACCCTGAGGGACAGAGAGATCAGAGACCAGCGCGGTTGTCAGAAACCAATCATCTGTAGAATCCTAACACACACACTAACACTAATATACACACAACACACTCACACTAATACACAAGCAAACACATACAATAACACACCCACACTTACTCACTCACACTAATACACAAGCACACACATACACTAACAAACCCACTAACACACACACGCACACACAAACAATCACACTAATACACACGCACAAACACACACTGACACTAACACTCTCACACTCACTCTCCACACACAGTCACACATTCAGTCATTCACACACACACACACCATAGTTTCAGCAAAGAACAGCAGTAGTTTTAGAAGCCATGTTAAGTTCATGCATCGCCATTTTAAAAGCAGAAACAAACTGCCATTAAATCCAAATCAAAACAAAACAAAACCAAACAAAAACAAGCACCTGCAGCCGGAACACCGGAGAACTCAGACATTCCACCAGTCGCTCGTATTTCATTCACCTGAAGGCTCTCTTTGGGCACAGACACACTGTCTTACTTTATTATTGTGGAACTATATTTAATTGTGTCAAAATGAGTTTCCCCACAGAAACAGGGAAGGCTTGATAAGACAAGCAGTTGCTCTGTTACTGTTGAGGTCTCCCTTACGTTTACACCCTGACCAACAGTTTTTCTCAATTTTTTTTTTTTTTTCTCTATAGTAAATTTATACTTGGTTTTGGTTTGATGTGAAACACATTCCAAGACAGAAGTAATACACAATGCTGCAAATTGTTCAATTGTGCAACACCTCCACAGACAGACAGGAAATCCACCAAACTTGTGATTGTACCACAATGTGCGAAAACAGAGACTCAGTCTCTCTGGGCCGGAATTTGCATACTCTTAAGTATGTCAAAAAAGAAAAAGAAAAAAGGACAGGCACGGTGTGTATGTCTGCAGAGATCTGTGCATCAGAGAGATACCACTATTCGTAAAAATAAAATACAAAACAAACTGAACAGCAAACACCCTGTGCATGAATTGTTACTGCTGAGATAAACATATTACACTCCTCACTCTCCCCATCCAAACAGTGTGGGGAAGCAATAAAAAAGGCAAACACAAGGTATATTGTCTAAAGTGTGGAATTGAGAACAAGGGCAGTGATGTTCAGACTGTACAATGCGCTAGTTAGAGCTCATCTGGATACTGTGGACAGTTCTGGGCTCCACACTTCAAGAAAGATATCGCTGCTCTAGAGGCAGTTCAGAGGAGAGCAACCAGACTTATTCCAGGTCTGAAGGGAATGTCCTACTGAGAGACTGAGGATCTGAACCTTCTCACCCTGGAACAGAGGAGACTGGCGGAAAAAGCCGGCGTGTCGTTTGCTGGACAAGAACCCATTGTCTGACCATGTGACTCAAAGTTGAGAAAGTAACAGTAATAATGTTATTAGGGTACTATAGCGTCAGCCCTGGGCAGACGAGTGGAAGGGGAAGACCGAGTTAAACGAGTTCAGACTGGCTGTGCGTGGCATGGGTCGGAGCTCCACCAGGAACCAGAACTCCAGTGAGATCCTAACTCATTAAACTTTCTTATGTTCTTATGTTACTGTTTTATGAAAATGAGAAATTGCAATTCCCATGTCCGCTATGTGAGATAATGTGGCATCGGGATTTACAAAGCAGAAGACTGTGGTCCCAGACCTGCTATATGCAAAAACATGAATGCTGAATGCAAACTTGTCATGCTTTGGAAACGCATTTTGGGTGACATTCAAATAACCCATTGTTTCAACTCAAAGGAAAACTGAATCCAGTTCCATCAATGCAAATTAGAGCAGCACAGGGTTTATTACACATACAGTGAGGGAAAAAAGTATTTGATCCCCTGCTGATTTTGTACGTTTGCCCACTGACAAAGAAATGATCAGTCTATAATTTTAATGGTAGGTGTATTTTAACACCGAGAGACAGAATAACAGTAAAAAAATCCAGAAAAACGCATTTCAAAAAAGTTATAAATTGATTTGCGTGTTAATGAGGGAAATAAGTATTTGATCCCCTATCAATCAGCAAGATTTCTGGCTCCCAGGTGTCTGTTATACAGGTAACGAGCTGAGATTAGGAGCACTCTCTTAAAGGGACTCTCCTAATCTCAGCTCGTTACCTGTATAAAAGACACCTGTCCACAGAAGCAATCAATCAATCAGATTCCAAACTCTCCATCATGGCCAAGACCAAAGAGCTGTCCAAGGATGTCAGGGACAAGATTGTAGACCTACACAAGGCTGGAATGGGCTACAAGACCATCGCCAAGCAGCTTGGTGAGAAGGTGACAACAGTTGGTGCGATTATTCGCAAATGGAAGAAACACAAAATAACTGTCAGTCTCCCTCGGTCTGGGGCTCCATGCAAGATCTCACCTCGTGGAGTTTCAATGATCATGAGAACGGTGAGGAATCAGCCCAGAACTACACGGGAGGATCTTGTTAATGATCTCAAGGCAGCTGGGACCATAGTCACCAGGAAAACAATTGGTAACACACTACGCCGTGAAGGACTGGAATCCTGCAGCGCCCGCAAGGTCCCCCTGCTCAAGAAAGCACATGTACAGGCCCGTCTGAAGTTTGCCAATGAACATCTGAATGATTCAGAGGAGAACTGGGTGAAAGTGTTGTGGTCAGATGAGACCAAAATCAAGCTCTTTGGCATCAACTCAACTCGCCGTGTTTGGAGGAGGAGGAATGACCCCAAGAACACTATCCCCACCGTCAAACATGGAGGTGGAAACATTATGCTTTGGGGGTGTTTTTCTGCTAAGGGGACAGGACAACTGCACCGCATCAAAGGGACGATGGACGGGGCCATGTACCGTCAAATCTTGGGTGAGAACCTCCTTCCCTCAGCCATGGCATTGAAAATGGGTCGTGGATGGGTATTCCAGCATGACAATGACCCAAAACACACAGCCAAGGCAACAAAGGAGTGGCTCAAGAAGAAGCACATCAAGGTCCTGGAGTGGCCTAGCCAGTCTCCAGACCATAATCCCATAGACAATCTGTGGAGGGAGCGTTAGCGTCAGCCTCGAAACCTTAATGACTTGGAGAGGATCTGCAAAGAGGAGTGGGACAAAATCCCTCCTGAGATGTGTGCAAACCTGGTGGCCAACTACAAGAAACGTCTGACCTCTGTGATTGCCAGCAAGGGTTTTGCCACCAAGTACTAAGTCGAAGGGGTCAAATACTTATTTCCCTCATTAACATGCAAATCAATTTATAACTTTTTTGAAATGCGTTTTTCTGGATTTTTTTGCTGTTATTCTGTCTCTCACTGTTAAAATACACCTACCATTAAAATTATAGACTGATCATTTCTTTGTCAGTGTGCAAATCAGCAGGGGATCAAATACTTTTTTCCACCCACTGTATACATATATTAAGACTTAGTCCTTCTCTCGGGCACAGGGTAGTAAACTGCAACCAAAACACTCGCATTTGTGACCCTTTCACTCGGCAGGGCGACACCTTCTTTTTTTGGTCACAAGGTATTGGTGAAAAAATACTGATAAGCCTCACCAGTGGTGAAAATGTATTTATCGTCAATACCAGCGGTTTAAATATATACATATACACACACATATATATAGCTGTGCTTAATAACCTGCAGATGCGATAGAAACTACACCAATTCGTGGTGTGAGACACTGGACTAGTCTGTCAGGTTGTCCACAGCTGCGTCAACACATTTCCAAAGCAAGGGTCTGTAGTTACCCAGCCGCGGTTTCTTCTTCTAATAGTCTAATCAGTTCTCTCATGATTCTCTTATGTTGCCATTTTCTAAAACATTGATTTGCGGACAGTTGAAAAACTATGTGGGGTTACTTCTTCTTATTCAACATATTGAAAAATATATAACAGTTCTATGGGTAAAGCTTTTTGTGTCCAGTACACTAATTGAGATGTGTAATTACTGTGCTGTGAGAATGAAGTGTCATTTTAAGTTTGATCTTAAAATACATTTGGGCATTTTTAAACACACACACACACCGCACTGCAGAAACACACACACACCGCACTGCAGAAACACACACACACACCGCACTGCAGAAACACACACACACACTGCACTACAGAAACACACACACACACCACACTGCAGAAACACACACACACACCACACTGCAGAAACACACACACACACACCGCACTGCAGAAACACACACACACCGCACTGCAGAAACACACACACACACCGCACTGCAGAAACACACACACACACCGCACTGCAGAAACACACACACACACCGCACTGCTTAAACACACACACACACACACCGCACTGCAGAAACACACACACACACCGCACTGCAGAAACACACACACACCGCACTGCAGAAACACACACACACACCGCACTGCAGAAACACACACACACCGCACTGCAGAAACACACACACACCGCACTGCAGAAACACACACACACACCGCACTGCAGAAACACACACACACACCGCACTGCAGAAACACACACACACCGCACTGCAGAAACACACACACACCGCACTGCAGAAACACACACACACACCGCACTGCAGAAACACACACACACACCACACTGCAGAAACACACACACACACCACACTGCAGAAACACACACACACACACCGCACTGCAGAAACACACACACACCGCACTGCAGAAACACACACACACACCGCACTGCAGAAACACACACTGCAGAAACACACACACACACCGCACTGCAGAAACACACACACACACCGCACTGCAGAAACACACACTGCAGAAACACACACACACACACCGCACTGCAGAAACACACACACACACACACCACACTGCAGAAACACACACACACCGCACTGCAGAAACACACACACACCGCACTGCAGAAACACACACACACACACACCACACTGCAGAAACACACACACACCGCACTGCAGAAACACACACACACCGCACTGCAGAAACACACACACACCACACTGCTGAAACACACACACACACACACACCACACTGCAGAAACACACACACACACCGCACTGCAGAAACACACACACACCGCACTGCAGAAACACACACACACCGCACTGCAGAAACACACACACACACCGCACTGCAGAAACACACACACACACCGCACTGCAGAAACACACACACACCGCACTGCAGAAACACACACACACACCGCACTGCAGAAACACACACACACACCGCACTGCAGAAACACACACACACCGCACTGCAGAAACACACGGCACAGAGAAGCCCTCGGCTACACAGCGGCTGTCAGAGGATGAAGTTCATTCACTTACTTGTGGCATTCTGAGCTTTTCCAGCCTGTTGCTGTGACTCTGAAACTCATGACCTACCCAGCTTTGCAGCCCACACAGCAGCTGTAGTCTCGTTAATTAGCGTCTGCAGTCTTGTTAATTAGGGAGAGCACCTCCTACAGACCTGCAGTCGGCTGCTCGAAACCTGAACACACTATTAATTAGGAGCAATTAGCCAAAGTCATACCGCACATATGACTGTCTGGCTGACAACATCCCAGCTCAGTCCTCGGACAGCACCGCCACACTCACCCATAGCGCACCAGAGCAGGGACAATTGCCCAGATATTGTGTTCTTGTAAAGCCTGAGAGAAGCATCCAAACTGGTAGCAATCCAGAAACAAACACACAAAACCCCAGAGGGAGCCGCCCGCCTCGGACCACAAGAGCTCTGCCGTCTCTGAGAGCAGCAACTTCGTTCCGTCAGAGCTTATTTCCTCAAGTTCCTCTGGACAAATTCCCCCTCATCATGGACTCGTATGTAAAGCAGCAGCACAGATAACAGTCCAGGGGTTTGCCGTCTGTGCTTTCACTGCCACATTGCTGCCCTGGCCACAGGTGTGCGACAGGATCAATTCAGAGCTCAGTATTTAGCTGCTATAAACTGACCAGAATAGCAGTTTTGCTGTCACTCTTGTTTCTAAGGAGTCGGCACGCTGTTGAGCAGATTAAATCTCGCTTTACTGTTGCAAGGATTTCCTGTTTCTTCTGCTTTCCAAACTCACCCGAAAAGCTGGTCTGCATTATTATTATTAATAACACAATTCTGAGCAGATGCCCTTATTTGGGGCGACATCCAAGCAGAATGAACTGTGACACCATTAATAATAATCATAAGAAGAAGAAGAAACAGTCAAACAAACTGTTTACACATATTTCATTTAAAATTATAATTATAATTGTATTTCGGGATGAACAAGATTCCCACTCTCTCTACCTGCTATCTAGCAAACCCCCAGCCAGATGAAACAGGCTTGGCAGAATAATAACTACTAACCTAATTACTGTCACATACTACCACATTATGCATAATACTCCTAAACTGCTCAGACTAATCCACAAACTATCGCTGATACGAACCTGCATTCTACCTTAAATAATAACACATCCGATCATGATTTATGCCGAACGAATTGCCACATGCAGCCAACATACTTTAATAACTCTATTTGCTTTGTTGTAAGCAAATAAAATAAATAAGTGTAGCCTCAAGTCTCTACTGTTTTTCAAGTTAAAGCTGCTTTTGTCTTAAAAATAAAGGTGTGTTTAATGAAAAAGAGAGAGAGAGGGAGAAGAGGGTCTGGGATCACAGAAAGCATCGGCCTATGTTGGACATGAGGATTATATCAGTCCAATTCCCACACATTAATATTCTATCTTTATTGCTTTATTCTCCAAAACACAGACAGTTCCCTCCTACATTATTGCCTTGCCTGTCAAAAAAGTCCAAGCTTGCTAAAACCAAAAGGGAAATTGAATTCCAGGCCACATTAATATTCATTTCATTCTACAGCAATATTTAAATGCATGCTTATTTTTAAAGTATTTTATGTATAGCTTATCCATTGTGGAGGAAAATAAACTGTCACATTATACAACACATGGAAATATTTATATGTAGGTAGGTAACACATTTCTTCTGCACCTAAAGCTCAGTGGAAATGTGTAGAAGAGAAACGATGGAAATATTGAACTAAATACAGAACGTTAAGAGCCTCGACCTGAAGATGTCAATCAGTGTCACACAATCTGTCTGAGTTAGAGGCAGCGAGATTAAGATCAAGGTGTCGAGTGCAGCCGTGCTGTACATCTTTCCTGAGCGATCAGTATCACAGAGGTGAGCAGATGTCCTGAAAAATACACCATCACACAAACCACCGCACTGACTGACTGGAAACAGCTGCAGATCAGCCAGTGTAGTGCACTGCGGTACAGCCAGCACGGCCCAGCAACAGCCTCTTCACATATACAGACATGCAAACTGAAACACTGACTCATGGGCTGGATTAAGTGTTTCTCTAGGTGCTGAGAGTAGTTTTTGCAGACACTGTGAAGTACTTTCGCCAGGGTTGCGCTGCCTATCCAGTATAAACATACTGGAACTATATTTTAAATGAATATACATTGTCTGTAAGATATATTTTGGATGTATCCACAACGTGAATGGGATGGTTGTTCTTGTGCATTTTACAAATTACATAAATACATTTGCAAATAGACAATATTTTAATATATACCGCAAGAGATCTGTAGATAGATGCTGTGGTAATGCCATACACCCTAGTTCTTCCCACAGTTCGTGCACGACGCACATCCTCCTTTGTAAAGTGATTCAACAGGACTGTGATCATTAACTCAAACGTGAGAGTCAGAACTGAAGCATGTCTGAAATGTACAAAAGGAGTGCCAATGGCTATCACAGATAGGCTGGGGTCTGGGGGCCACCGATGCCCCCATTGGGGTCCATGGCCAGGGCCCACGAAGGGACCTTTTGCTATTTCATGGGTGTATCTTAATAAGACACACACAAGACTCCTTCTGCACATGTTCAAGCCCACGCCACTCTTGGCGTGTTACACGTGTTGTTGGAATTTGCTGTTGAAACAAGTTAGTCATTATAACGGACTGTAATAACTGCTAGAAAAATTAACTACCGATCAAACGTTGTTTTGTGTTCTGTTTGTTTTATGGCAATCATTATTTGTGGCGATTCACTAATGTATTCATTCAATAAAGTTCTGTTCATATCTGGTTAATCTTTATTTACTGGCAAATTCAAACACCTAATTTTATCGAGACTATTTTCACATAGATAGATAAATGTGTTCATTATTTATATCACCTTTTTTCATAGAGATAATATAAAAATGTCTCATTCCTTAACCTTTAGACGGAAATTATAACGATGTCCTTGGGATTTAATTTGGAGTTGGAGCAACCGGGCCTGCTCTCTGTGTCAGTCATTTCACACGCACAGCAGTTTGGACTCCATTTATCCTTTGAAAATAACTGTATCAAGCATCCATTTCAATCCTTTAAGAAATGTCGAAAATGTATGAGCTTATATATTTATACATAGGATTTAATCAGCACATGTCCCCTGCAAAATGTAGGGCCCCTAAAACAAAGAGAAATAATGAAACGAGTATTTCTTACAACCTCAGCGTGTTTATTCTCTTTTTTAGGAAACATTTTCTACACATTCTTGCTGCCACAGGCGTGCATTTCACATTTTCATAATTTTCCCTCTAATAACGGAATGACACGACCGCCAATGATTGACACTAACGCACATCTGACGTCACAGACCTATATCGCGATGTCTGATTGGTCCATGTTGCAACGTGACTGTTTGTGACCAATCAGCAGTCAGGACCCACTGCGCCCGCAACACTGTGCGCATGTGTCCATTCTAGCAAAATCCGTGTGTTTTTAACGGCCTGGTCTTCGTGACGCAGGGCTCGCAGATCCAAATCGGAAATCTGTCCTGTCTGTTAACTGATTATTTATAATCGATTAAACGAAACACGCCATCATTCTGACAACACGGAGGATCGGATTGTGATCTTGTCTTATCGATCCTAAACATTAGCAAAGCATCGTGCGCTCGTTGGCCAATCAGCGGCGAGGATTTATAGCAGTTGGAGCAGATTGATATATAATTAAAATAGTATAAAATAATGACCGACATTACCTCTAGCCCGTCCGAGCAGCGCTGTCCAGCCGCACCGGTATTTCCACCACATGCGCCGTCTGTTAAGAGTGTAGCGTCCCGGCCACCGTACTGTCAGCGGGAACGGGGTCGCCCTGGGCGGGTCCGAGGGGCTTGGCGCGAATCCGCTGCTGTCTGTCGTTGTCGCAGTTGGCGGGTAAAGGGCGGGCAGTGGCGGCAGGGGCAGGGGGCAGTTAATATATATGCCCTGCGCAGGACACCGGAGCTGTGTTTACTCAGGGCAGATAGTAAAAGGGTGAAACACGCGATGGTGGTGTACACATTTCAACCTCAGCTTAACAGTAGTCGGCTCAGTCTGTATTGACAGTAAACTGCAACGATACAAAATGATCAACAAAAATGCCTTTATTGTAAAATATACTGATGTAACAGCGATATGATTTTCATTGTACACACTACAGTACCTCTGAAATATGAAGCACCTTGCTCTCCTGCTACGCCCATAAGACACCACATAAGGCTGCATCACCTTTGTCCCCTATGACACGCCCCTGTCCCTTTCAACACTCGTGTCCCCTTCGACAGGTCTCTGTCCCTTACAACACTCTTGTGTCCCCTATGACACACCCATGTCCTCTACAACACTCTTGTGTCCCCTATGACACACCCATGTCCTCTACAACACTCTTGTGTCCCCTATGACACACCCATGTCCTCTACAACACTCTTGTGTCTCCTGACACACCCATGTCCTCTACAACACTCTTGTGTCCCCTATGACACACCCATGTCCTCTACAACACTCTTGTGTCCCCCATGACACACCCATGTCCTCTACAACACTCTTGTGTCCCCTATGACACACCCATGTCCTCTACAACACTCTTGTGTCCCCCATGACACACCCATGTCCTCTACAACACTCTTGTGTCCCCTATGACACACCCATGTCCTCTACAACACTCTTGTGTCCCCTATGACACACCCATGTCCTCTACAACACTCTTGTGTCCCCTATGACACACCCATGTCCTCTACAACACTCTTGTGTCCCCTATGACACACCCATGTCCTCTACAACACTCTTGTGTCCCCCATGACACACCCATGTCCTCTACAACACTCTTGTGTCCCCCATGACACACCCATGTCCTCTACAACACTCGTGTCCCCTATGACACACCCATGTCCTCTACAACACTCTTGTGTCCCCAATGACACACCCATGTCCTCTACAACACTCTTGTGTCCCCTATGACACACCCATGTCCTCTACAACACTCTTGTGTCCCCCATGACACACCCATGTCCTCTACAACACTCTTGTGTCCCCTATGACACACCCATGTCCTCTACAACACTCTTGTGTCCCCTATGACACACCCATGTCCTCTACAACACTCTTGTGTCCCCCATGACACACCCATGTCCTCTACAACACTCGTGTCCCCTATGGCACACCCATGTCCCCTATAACACTCTTGTGTCTCCTGACACACCCATGTCCTCTACAACACTCTTGTGTCCCCTATGACACACCCATGTCCTCTACAACACTCTTGTGTCCCCCATGACACACCCATGTCCTCTACAACACTCTTGTGTCCCCTATGGCACAACCATGTCCCCTATAACACTCTTGTGTCTCCTGACACACCCATGTCCTCTACAACACTCTTGTGTCCCCTATGACACACCCATGTCCTCTACAACACTCTTGTGTCCCCTATGACACACCCATGTCCTCTACAACACTCTTGTGTCCCCTATGACACACCCATGTCCTCTACAACACTCTTTTGTCCCCTATGACACACCCATGTCCCCTATAACACTCTTGTATCTCCTATGACACACCCATCCCCTATGAAACCTTTGTGTCTCTTTCAACACACCCATGTCCCCTACGACATTCTTGTGTCCCTGTCAACACACCATCCTTTCAACATGTCAATGACTGGATGGGTGATATTGACCATGTTGTAAGCTACTGAAGAAGTCTGTACGTTTCAAAACTACCTAGAAAGTTACAGGTCCTAGGAATAATGAGAGGTTTGTTCATTATCAGACCAGGTGCAGCAGCCTGCCTCTGTTAATTAATCAAGTTGACTTACTACGCAGAAGCTACAAGGACGAACTGGTAGTTAAGCAGCATCAAAGGGTCCGGTGAAGTAATGCTATGCGCATAGAAATAGGGAATTTGTGTAACGAACTGCAGCACAGCGTGCAGATGCTGATTTATCACTTTATTAGGATAATATTGAGTTTGTGTAACCTCCTGATTAGTGCATCTTACACTGTATACACCTCTCTTTTGTTCTAACGCTGCTTGTAATCTGTTATCAGGGGAGACTGCCTGGACGGGTCCTCTCCCACGCAGGTGTGAATAAAGACTGCTGAGTGGGGTCAACGCTCTGCTTCCTTACCTGACTGACTCTCTCAAACTCCTCACTACATACACTGCTGTTACTAAACTATCTAATAATATTATCTGTAATATCACTACTGACCTGCCTCCTACTACTGCTGCACTTCACTGGTGCACGATGCATGTGATTGGACTTTAACTATGGTAACTGCTGGTGACAGAGCTGGTCCAGGGGTTAAGCTGATTTTTTTAGAAGTCATCTGCTTAAAATAAAATAAAATGTTCTATTTATTATGGGTGTGCTGAATTTAAATATGACAATTCAAACAACTGATCGGCTACTGTTCCCAAGATATGTAAGATTTTACATTTTACGTCTATGTATATTGTGTAGATAATCACTTTTCGTGTGTTTATGGTTGCCTTACATGATAATATTTAAAGTTATGATCGCATCACCCATGACGTCTAGTAAAAACATAATGCAATTCATATCATGTTTGACACAATACCAGGTTCAGATTGCATCAGTCATTGTTTTGCTCAAAAAGCAAGTACTGTCCAAACCCAATCACAGATGTATTCATAGATCCAGGCAAAGATGTATGTTAGTCATTTCTGATTTAAATTGAGATCCCTTTCCTTTATAACTCACTTATCATCCGCCATTCAAGTCAATATACTGACCCCGTAGCATATCTTGAAAACTAGAGCCAATCAACAATTTTAAGCATCATTTTCGTTCTCAGTGACACAGAAGTAGTTAAGTTTGACTACATTTATTTTGGACGCATTTTTGCTACTATTTATGATACTGTTTAGAAGCATATGACACCTTTTTTGTTCCTGTACGACAATTTTTGGTTGCATATTATGTTATTTACTCTGTTTCCATTGAAGTGGGACAGTGCCCTGTCTAGATGCCAAATATAATATATTGGCACCATTGTTGCAGCAAGATTGTGTAACCCATGTATGATTTTCAGCTTTGTGTATCGCTTCGGAGAGGCCAGGTTCAGTAGTTCTGTGTAGCTGATGGTTAAAGAAACATTGTCATCCAAGGCCATAGAGAGAACATAAGACACAGGAGACGTGTGATAACGTTTGGGGTGTTTCACTGATGTCATGCAGTTGCCCAGCAGCCAAAGGGAGTCCTCTTGTATGTGATAGCATGTTCTTTAGGAAACGTTTAGATGTGTCTGACTGGCCATCTCCGGAGCGCTTTGTTGTAGCTGAATAAACTATTTTGGTATTATTTCAGTTAAATCGGGTCCTGAGTATTCCTTGTCCGCGTATTTATTGAGGGAGAACATTTCTCCCTATCGCCATTGTATGGTAATTTATAAAAATAATACTTACATATTATCTACATCTATTACTACTTCTGCTATTAAACTACAGCTTTTACCTTACTTATTTTGACATACTATTACTGATGCATACTACTCGTAACCAAAATAATACTACTATTAATTACGTTACAAACTATCACTGATATTGACCTGCAAATACCATGAGAATAATACATATCCGATAACAGATCCCGCATTAATAATGTCACATTCAGACAAAGAATCTGAAGTAGTCCATAGAAAGCATAAAGTCAAATAATATACAGTGGCTCTCAAAACTATTCACCCGCTTGGACTTTTCCACATGTCATTGTGTTACAACATGAAATCAGAATGGATTTAATCAGGAGTTTTTGCCACTGATCAACACAGAAAATGTCCATAATGTCAAAGTGAAAAATATAACCTGCAAATTGTTCTAAATTCATTACAAATACAAAACAGAAAATCACTGCATATGTAATCATATGAAACCAATGGTCTTTAGAAGTCACCTAATTAGCTGAATGGAGTCCAGCTCTGTGCAATGAAGGTGTGTCACATGATTTCAGGTTCAATACCCCTGTCTCCGGGAGGTCCCACAGTCGGTTAGGACAATTCCTAACGAATTGAAGACGAAGGAATATTCAAATCAAATTCAAAATAAGGTTCTTCAGAAGCACCAATCAGGGGTCGGATATAAGAAGATTTCCAAGGCATTGAATATTCCCCAGAGCACAGTGTAGCGTTAAGGGGAGGGGGGGGTGTTTTGTGATGAGAGCATTCTAGCCCTGAGCTGAAGCTCTGATCTAAAGAAGACCTCTCCCCCAAAGTTACCAGAGTTCCTGAGCTCATCGGCCCATGAACTGTTCTAGGTCAAAGTGACAGTTTTGGGAGTCGGCTCACCTAGAATGGGCCAAATGGCAAATCCCTGCTGTGAAAATGTCTGGGGAATATGGCGTGGGGGTATTAAAACCCTTTGAAGTGGGCGAGAGCCGAAATCCCGAAACAGAGCTAAGAACCCAGGCCAACTGGCATTTCCAAAAGATGGCATGGATTGACATCAGGCATAAATCGAGCCTCCTCCAATAGGACACTGGGGGCTGAAACCGGAGTCCGACCTCGCACACTCAAGAGCCAATCGCCTATGATCTATCAGGCATAAAAAGGTAACGCACAGCATGTTCTCTCTCTCTCACCTGAACTGGTAACTCGCTGCCACAGCTCAACCTGTAGCTCTGTTGCCAGAATCGGAACCGGAAACCGACTAAGTCCTTGCCGGCAACAGAAGAGTTAAACTGGGAGAAGGAGATCGAGCCGTACGAAGAATTCTTTAAAGAACTTTATTAAGTAAAGAACTTTAGAAACTGCACCTGCCCGCCTGTACCCACCTGATCAGTGGAGTGTATGCAGCTGGACAATTAACTAAGTCGACTGTAATACAGAAGTGTTCAGTCATTTAAATAGCTATTGAGTCTTAAGAAACTTGACCCGTGGAAACGAACAGGGCCCTGCTTTCCTCAAAGACTTTGTCTTCAAGTAACTACGGTGGAAAACCCTGCTTACAAAGAAGATCCTGTGCACAACCTTGGAGCCTTCAAACCAGTGGAAAATCTGTTTGGATAAGACTCTACTTTCGCGAAACCCCAGCTTCCAGGAGCATCGACTCGGGAAGTTATTGGACAAAGCCGAACCGGACTGCCTTTGTTCCAAACCACACGGACCTCGCCCCACCCCGCGGAACCTCGTGCCGTGTGCTTTTAACTGATCCCGAAGGCAGAGAGGCCTCTCTGCGACGAAGTTCAGATAAGTGTAACAGTTTGGAGTTTATTATTCATGACATTCGAGAAATCAATTAGAAATGTTATTCTGTGAGTCATAAACTTTAGAATGTGTAATATTATTTAGTATTTTCTTAAATATAAATGTGTGTTGACTCGTATAAAATCTGGGCTAGAATTCCCCAGAAGGCATGTGGGCGACTCTGATACCAAGTGGAGGAAGATCCTATGGTCTGATGAGACCAAAATAGAGCTTTTTGGCCTCAACGCTAAGCACTACATTTGGCGCCAGCCCAGCACCACACATCATCCTGAGAACACCATCCCTACCGTGAAGCATGGTGTTGCAGCATCACGCTATGGGGATGCTTCTCTGCATCAGGGCCTGGAAACCCTGTAAAGATAGAGGGCAAAATGGATGCAGCAAAGTACAGAGAAATCCTGGAAGAAAACTTGCTGAAGTCCACAAGAGACCTGGGACTTGGGAGAAGATTCATCCAATTCATCCAATTGACCTCAATCCAATTGAGAATATGTGGAAAGAGTTGAAAATTGTTGTTCACCAAAGGTCCCCATCCAGCTTGATGGCGCTTGAGCAGTTTTGCAAAGAAGAACGGGAAAACATCAGTGTCCAGATGTGCACAGCTGGTAGAGACTTATCCACATAGACTCTTGGCTGTAATTGCTGCCAAAGGTGCCTCTACCAAATATTGACTGAAGGGTTGATTACTTATGCATTCAATGAGTTTCTGTTTTGTATTTGTAATGAATTTAGAACAATTTGCAGATGATATTTCTCACTTTGACATTATGGACATTTTCTGTGTTGATCAGTGGCAAAAACTCCTGATTAAATCCATTCTGATTTCATGTTGTAACACAATGACATGTCCAAGGGGGGGAGAATAATTTTGAGAGCCACTGTATATTTAAACGGAGCTTCAATATATCAATCCTGGTGTAAAACCTTTACACGCATGTATATGATGACATGCCCAATCACAGACCTAGCTGTACAAAATATAAAATGATGAATGTAAAGAGGACAAATGATTTAAAAATCAAGTAAAATAAAATTAAAAGTAGAATCTTTTGTCCACCTGTAGCTCAAAGCTCATCAGAAACCACTGACTGCGTCTCAGGTATAATGCTATAAACTGCCTACCTCAGCCAGAACACCTAAATATATTCCAGTTCCCGTCTCTCTCTTCTTCCTTAAAATACAAAGACACATGAAAACGAGTTAGTATTTGGACACCTGCTACCTAAAAGCCACAAGAGTCTCTTATGTGTTATTCCTTCTCACACACAACCGATGGCATAGTGTTCATCCTCAGTCACCAGACCATATACACCTGTTTAAAACTCGAAGAGGCATCCATGAATTGTAAAGACACATAAAGTAATGTAACAACAAAGATCTAGTTTGTATCCAGTTTTCCTTTTTAGAGAGCAACGATCTAGGAGTAATATCGTACTCTACGCACTGTAACGTTTTCAAACTCTCAAGACTCTGTGACTGGTACACACGGGCAGAATATAGGAGAAATCATCACCTACCTGAAAGTGAAGAACAAATCGAAAAGTCTTTCATGTCTAGAAGCCAACCTATGAACTTTCCTGAAACAATTGCCCAAGAAATGAAAAGTCAATTTGACTGAACATGTACTCAGTATTGCAACAGAAAGCCACAAACGAAAGCAGGAAATAAAGTAGCAAAACAGAATAAACACACACTCACACACACACATCTGCCAAACCTCTCAAGGAGAATCTGTATAAAGGGAACACATGCAGCGCTCAGACCTCTCTGACACAACTCTGATCACCTGCGCTTGTTTCAGGCAATATTAACTCAAGGCAACCTAAGCGAAATATCAAACATTTTGTCAAGCAGGGAAAAATGAAACTAAAGCAATTCACTCACCAGGCTCAGTAAAGCAGCCTAATGGTTACAAGGACGTCTTGGTGCCCTTAGTGCCGAATTCAAGTAGTACATTTTGAAAAACATCTTTGTTCTTAACACACTCCCTTTCCTGCACAGTGAGGGGGAAACCCAGCGTTTCTAGTAGCTGTTGACTCGGAGGAAATGGCTTGACCACATCACCTCAAAGTGTGAGGGCACCGGAAAGAGCCTCCTCTCTACAAATCAGCTCTCTCCACCTCAGCAGTCTCCTCAGTCTTCCTACTCGAAGCAAGCTTAAGTAAGTGATTCCTTAACATAACCTGTCCAGCCAAACAACAACAGCAGCAGCAAAAACGTGCGTCTAAGCATCAGACTTTTCCAGGCTCTCTCTGAGGTACTCTCTCAGGTTGTCCCACTTCTGCCCAGCCCTATGAAGAGACTTGTTTACGTTTTACCCAAATCCTAGGTCGATGGGAACTGTGCTTCCTTACACATTGTTGCAACTTCTATTGTTTTACTGCGACTTCTCCTAGACCCCCCCCCCAGTTAGCACATACCTGGGACTTGTTACCTCATTGAAGAGGATGTGTGCTTCTGGTATTGCGCTGTAATGCTTACTGTGTAAACTGTACTAATGTCTGCGTTTCTTATGCCTCTGGGCTCGGGGTATAGGCTGATATTGTGCATGGGGTAGCAGCTGCAGTATCGATATATAATGTGAGTAGCACAGGCTGCCATCAACATTAACTATGAATGATTTAAAGAACCCTAAGAAATCTCCTGTAACTCAAATCCTCATTAGTTAGGGTCTGATGATTTTCTATATATCGTGAGTTTATTTAAACGATATATATATTTAAAAAAAAAACATACCTATTAAAGGAATCAAATACGTCAGCTTTTATAGAGATTTTATTAATCATGCACAATGTACTTTCACAAATGATGTCCTTATCAACCTACACACACACTTTATCAATAATAAATACACTACATGCGTAGTGAGAATGAGGTGCATTATGGATGGATAACGCTGGTTTGTTTGTGTAGTGGAGGCCGATGTATCAGAGGTACACAAAATCAGAGAATCGGGGGGGATGCGAGGGTCTCGTACCGAATCAGCCCTGTTTTGACAGAAAACACACAAACACCACGTACAGGTTGCTAGCAAGTTTGGCAAATTACTTTCCATCAGGCAATTATTACTATAAACGATTAGACGCGCGAGACAAAATGCAGGATTGGTGGAGCCACGTTCCTCAATTTCCCCTCTCACAGCAGGCCTATGAAATGGTGAGCCATCGCACAATTACAGGCTACCCTCTAGTGGATTAATTAGCTATAGCAGTCCTTACAGACGAGTGCAAGTCCACAGAGAGTTGTGAATGAAAACTAAGCCTGTGTACTGGTTGAAGCATCTCTGACACACAATACCATCCACGTTGTCTCTTGCCTGGTCATGGATACACCCTTTTAGTCTGCGTGGGTCATCTTCCCTACCTCAGCTCCCAGTCAAGGGATTGGCCTGGGGTGTGTCTCCGTGTTCGCCTACAGGGCAACCGTTAAACCGCTCGGGCTGGCATTTCCGTGTCCATGGGGTTCCTCACAATGGATGGAGCTGTGGGTGTGGCTGCAGATGTTGGCATTAGTGGGGGTGGATCAGTAATGAAGGTAGGAGTCTCATTGGTGGAATGAAACTATGTCACTTACCACAAGCAGCACCTGCAGCAGTCGGTGCGGTTTCGTGGCACCAGAGGGACCCGCCTCACCGCCCTCTTGACCTCCACAACCATGGCGTGTCACTTAAAGGTCAAGTCAGTGTGGTTTCCGAGCGCTGGTGTTCTGGTGGGGGTGTTGGTTTGGTGTTGCGTTCATTGGTTATTGCGCCGGCCAGTCGCGTATGTGCCCAATGAGCAAACCATCATAAGGTCCTTTACCAGTCCACACAAAGACACAGGGACTCGATTACAGCAGCGGCCGTCCAACATGAGACGGAGGGACAGGAAGGGCAGCAGCCAAACTGAACATCAATTGCATTTTAAGATATGCAAAATATGCAAATAGAGTAGTTTTATAATTGTTTTCTTTAAAAAAAAAAAAAAACTACACAGGAAGTAATTAATTCATGAACTAATCTAAATCATTTTGCTTCTGCTGGGTAGAGGTTTCCCTGACCCTCACATGACTTTCTGCAAACATGGGGCTCATGAGAACGGGGGACAGGATCTCTGGTCCAGTCCAGAGCAAAAGGAGTTGACAGAAGAACAGGCACAGACAACAGGCATTTGATTCATCATGTATAACCTTTATTGAACAATAAAATAAAATAAAATAAAATAAAATAATGGATGTGCGGACAAATACTACCATAAGAAATGTATGTTCCTCCCCCCACCAAACAATACATCTGCGGCCATAGCTACCTGCTCTCTTGACTTCTTTTGTTTTAAATGAGCAATGATGGAATGATGGCGTTCGTCTTCGAAGATCAAAGAGCACTTCTACGGTAATTAAGTTACACCCCCCACACACACACATTGCAAAATACAAAAGTCTTTCCGCTGCACCGGTCGTGAGCGTGTGTGTAAGAAAGCACACTGATCTTGCGCAGATGTGGATAATGTTGTTTTGGGAGCTGTAAGGAACGGAATGGATGGATCGACTGCGGAGCTGCGCAGGCGCCCCACAAAGTCACTTTCCCACTATGTGTGCGAGTGAACAAAATGTCCAGTTTCAAGTCTTTTTTTTTTTTTTTTAATCTTTTTCTTTCGTCAGCATGCATGCAGTTAGGGTCCATATAAGCACCTTTATATCTGAGAATGTAGCACCGATTTTTTCTGTTTTTTTTTTGGACCGGACTAACTGTTGACATGCAAAATGTAAAAACTTTGAATTTTGGAGAAAATTACCCTACATGTTGCAACCAACAAACACTACAAGGCAATTAATGAATATTCATACAGTACCAAACATGTAGAACATGACCTAATACAGTACACACATTAAAGAAAGTGCTAGTTTACAGAACAATTGCTTTCTCGTTTAAGCCTTCTAATATTTTCTAGGACTATAAGAGGACAAGCTAATGTAGTACACAATCATTTAACCCCAAAATACACTTAAACATCTCTTTTTCACCACCATTTTTTTTTATCATTATCAAACACTTATATTTCTAAATTCCCACTGTTGCAACAAAGCCGTGACAAACGCAAAGCAAAGGGAAAACAAACCAGCAAAGGAAGCGTCTTCGATACCCATACTTATACAGCTAGCTATCTACATTACTATCAGCTCAGATACAGGTTTGTTTTTGAAAAAAGGCCTAAGGCTTTAAAAAGTAAAGTCTGCACTCGTTTTAAACAGGTCAAACTCCTTGCCATCCCATTCGTTTTAACCTTAACTGATTGTACTGCGTTCTGATGAGGTTTGAATGACGTTTTTATGATGTTAAGACAGCCGTCCAGACATTCACTCTGTTCTGCTCGGTGAAGAAGAGGAGCAGTATCTCTCCGATGCTTTTCGTCCTGTCTGTAATTGACTTGCACTGTTCGGGAAATATCCACATCAGTCCCCACTCAAAGCATTATTAAAGAAATGCACATCTCACAAACCAACTTAAATGTTACAATCGACTCAAAGTCGTGGCAATAAGGCTCTTGGTGGGGAAATGTGTTTTCTACACGACAGCAGCTTGTCAAAGCACTCCTGTCCCGGCAATAAATTCAGACATTTTTAATGACTTGTTCTGTCAAAAACAAAAACTCTGTTGTGGATTTTTCAGGTAAATGGGATATGCTAGACTGTGAGCCTTAGGTTACAATTTATAGAGGTAAATTGTAAGAGTTAAACACACACACAAAACAATAACCCATTTTTGTTGAGTGAGCAAAACATTTAAAATACTACCACAAACATGAGGGCACAACAAAGGATGTCTTCTGTGTAGGTGTAGCCCTGGCTTCTGAGAATACATACAATACTCAGATCACAGCTTTAAACCTTGAACTGGAAAAGCAGAGCAAACTGAGTGCAAATCCTCTCTGCATGATGCAGGTGGAAACCTGTTGCGATCAGCTAGCAGACACGAGAATAGACTTTCACTTCAGCAGCCTGGCGAGTGATTTGAATAAGCAGACTCATTCTCTTAGCCTGCTAATTCTTCCAGCTCTCTTGTAAAACCAATCACTTCCCAGACAAGCAAAAGCGTGTGATCCATCGGGACCGGGTCATTGCATTGGAATTGCTATATAAATATATTGTATACATCAGACTGCCATGCCCATCCTTCAATGAGTGGATTGTTTTTCTTTACTGTAAAAATATGTTCTTGTCAATCTTTCTATAAAATTAAGCAGTTATAGATATAATAGTATATGATGTATAATGTGATAATTGTTATTTACGTCTGAAAAGTAGCACACACAATAACTCATGGTATATTTTGCATCTTAAATTTCAAACATACGCAAACTCATCTTCAGGTGCTATTTTACACAAATGTATGCATAACAGAGAATCCTTAAAATATCAAAGGATAAAAGCAAACAGGAATAAGAGCTATTGGATACAATAATATCTTTCATTGCACTCAGTTCCATCTTCAAAAGAAACACATAGTAATATGGTTTTATAGGTATTAAATAAATATAGGTTAAAGTGTATATATAGTTACGCTTTGGAAAGAAAAAATAAAACATTTTGGAAATTTAAAGTGCTTGTTTACATGTATTTTTTCTGCAAACACTCTGTTATAGGTAAAGCAGACACAAGAAATACTCTCACCCATTATAGAGGGGCAAAAGTATCTGAGATGCCCCACATTATAATAATCATTATTTGGCTGGGGGCAAAACATTAAATTCTCCATTATAGAAGGTGAAGTTTAAGGTCCACTTACTGTCTATCACAACACAGTCAGACCGCTTTAAGAAGTGTAAATTGCACATACAAGAAGTCTTCCTTGGGCAAAAAAAGATTGTCAGTTTGGTCCCACAACAGTATGCCCTCCGAAGAAACCTACTCAGGTAAGCAGCATGTTTGTATTTTGTGAATTCATCTAAGCAGTAGCTTTGGGGAAAAGCAAAAAAAAAAGTGCTATTTTCACAAAGTGCTCTTTCAGACGTACCCTGCTGGTCTGTGTCACATCTGAGGTTTGTAATTATGAGACACACAGTCACCATACTGGACATTACAGCCAGGTAACGGTATACGACTGCCTCCCTGCCGTTTCACCGGCACAAAACATCCTATCAGCTGCTCAGTTGCCTAAACAGACGATCGATTCAACCCTGTGGATCTCAAATCCATTTTCAGCGTACGAGAAATCATTTGCCAGGCGGTCATTACTACCGAAGACCACACAGTATGAATCGAATTAAACTCTCTACTTAATTCCTCACTGGAAACCTAAAATGTCATTCCGTTTAAATCAAATTACATTGATTGTACTTATTTTCCCAGTATCATCTTCAAACTTCTGACTTTCACTCCTGCTTTCCTTCCTTTCCAGTTTAGAATCTGAAATCAAGTTTCTACAAGGTACTTTATTTAATGAAAGCTCCACCCCTCTCGAATCTAGTAGAGCGAAATATTCTACTCTCTCAAAAAAGGGTTTGAAATGAAATTGAAATGCAGGTTAAAAAAGTGCCGAGCATTTATATCCTGTTCCAGAATATAAACTGCAAACATTGAACATAAGTGCTTCAGAGTTGATGGTGAACAGCCTGTTGCGTCTCATACTGCATCACATGCACTGCACCACACAGAACTGAAGGATAGTGGACTTTGTGGTAGAAATGGACCCCCTCACCATCAACGTCCATTCACAGGCCAACAAGCATAAACCGGACAGTAAATACCCAGCCCCCCAGGTCCCCTCCATTCCTGTGTTGCTCCCCCGCTGTCTGGTCAAGCTGTTGCCCAACGTGGCCCCAGTCTACTGCCCAGAGGAACCACTGGGATCCCGACATGAGAGACATTATACCATTTGATTTTCTTCTCAAATGTTCAAAACTTATTCGGTTTTGAACAGATAGAATAACAAAATACGACACCTCCCACCCGTCTTTCATAGCCATGGATGATATGCGATGGTCTATTGTCTTATTTCTACAGGCCCATCAAGACCCCTTACACAATTCACCCTGCAGATCATCTTGGTCCACCGTCTTATGGAAGAGCAGACCACTGGTCACACAACAGCCTATAGTTTGACACAATGTGCATTTCAAATAGTTTCTCAGATAAAAAAAAACTATACATGTAAATAGAAACGGACAAAAATATTTATGTTCTTTAAATACACACGCACACTCACATATATATATATATTCCAATTACAGATCGATGTGAGTTCAATGTCTGCTTTCCCTCTTTCAATGTGCAAAATGTAAAGTGCATCTACACTACAGTCAAACATGAACACAGGGGGTTGTTTAGGAGGGCGTGTCATAGCTTATACTTTTTAATACGAGAACAGCAGCTGAACGCGAGAACGCACTGTAAAACAGCCCCGTCATCAGCGATAGTTTACCCGAGTGTTACAGTCTGCTTGGAGGAGACAAAGGGGGACGATACGCGATTGTGGAACTGATCAATCAGTACAACCACACTGAATTGTGCTTATCGATAATATCGAGAAAGAGGTCTCTGTACGCACAGCATGTATAGGACAATAAAAACAGCACCTACAATTAATAAATAACCCTTATGATCCATACTTAGGGCATAAGAGCAGTACAGGCCTGTCAGCACACATGTCCAATGTTATAGAAAAGGTCTGTGACTGAGATCATGCTTGGTGCTTCGTGAAGGACACGCGTGTAAAACTACAGGCATGCGTGTTTTCCTGGGTCTGTGTGGAATGCGTCGTACAGAGGATTTAATTCGTATGATCTGCATTAACAACAAGAGAAACTCCTCACTCTTTACTGGACATGTTTCTTTAATGGATCTGTAATTGGGAATGCATTTTCCTTCCCTCAGATTGATAATCTGCTCAGTTTAACTGCTTGTTAATGGAATGGGACACTTTAAAGTGCGACCTGAAAATACTCCAGGCAGTCACGTCCAGGGTGACTGGTGCACATGATCTGGAACTGGCGATTGACGTGGATTCTTCACATCAATTAACATCTTCATTTATAGCCGTGGGCCTTTCTTTTCCATTCAGGCGGCTGAATTTAATCTTCATAGCATCGTCTCTGGGAAAACATACACCTGTATACTTGTTTTCCTAACTACCTGTAGTTTTGATTCATTCATATATAAATATTTTCTTCATTATCATCGTAACTAAAAACTACTGGGGATGAAAAACCCCATAAATAAATAAACAGGGCCGATCCAGAGTTCTTGTCATCCACACCTACGCACGATATGCTGAAATGAAATGTACAAACTCCATCATGAAAGTCAATCAAGGTGTTGTGGAAAGAGTGCAGCAAAACCCACTTTCCAGCCAAGGACCCACTGCTTCGAAAAACAACCAACAACAAACTCAGAACTGCAAACACAGAAGCTTAGGAGGCACAGCCAGGCTTTAAAGTCATTAAAACAAGCGTCACATTGAGCACCATCATTAACTAAAAAGAAAAAAATATATATAAATAAGTCTGGGCCCATTCTCTAGTGCTTACACTACAAAGTCAAAGGCAGGAATTATTTCCCTTACCAGCTGAAGCACATGACGTGCGCGCGATCAAAGAGAATATATCCTATATTATATATCCTACGCTCAGTACAGCTGCAGACGACTTTACTCCAACACCGTAAAACGAATGGCCAAGCCCGAGTAATAACTCGGTGCCGATTCTTCCAACGATTTTTTCCAAAAAAAAAAAAAAAGTGTAAGACATTTGTAATATTTTCAGAGACGACAGCACTTATTTTCCCAGTGGGTAAGTGATGAGCAAGCTGTCCATCCCACACTACTTTACTGACACAGACAATTAGCCCCCAATTCACCCACGAGGAAAAGAAGGTCCAACAAGCCTGACCAGCCCGTAATCATGCAGGTCTCTTTAAAGCTTCCTTTAGACCCAAACCTGGCAAAGTGTTCTACATGTACAGGACTTTGTAACGCAAGACAAGTACAATTACCACTGAAGTCAAGAAAAGGGATAAACCCTATGGCTGCAGGAGCAATGGCTGTGCTCTGAGCACATCCCTGCTGTCCCAAACATGAAGACAAGGCAGCACTTCACACACGCCGAAGCTTTTAACCACTTTGACCTCCTTCAAAAGTGTAAAGAATCTCGTAAATCAGGGTGGACAGCCAGTCTGAGTCAGCCCTACAAACGACAGATTTAAAAAATAATATTCTGCAAATTATATAGAAGACCTATAAATAGGCTAAAAAAACCAAGCAACATTCATAAATAAGTTTGCATTTAATTGTAACGCGTTAACCTACTGTATGGATGACTTGACTGTCGGACTGCAGGGCTCGTACGGTTTTGGGTGTCGTTGAACGTGTATACGGACGATTAAAGACGACTAATCCACGGCACACACAAAGGAGATGTTCCGAGAGACTTGGGACAAGATTATTCCCAGTACAGTGGACGGGAACCAGTACAACCAGTAACGTATCGACAGTGGTCTATGTCTAGCTCTGACACTGAAGATGCACAACCCCTAATATTGCTCAACTAGCATGAACTGAACTTCACAGTTTGATTAATTTGTTTCTGAGATGAGGTACACATCTTACCCTTGAATGCAGAGCTAATACTCTACCACTGCGATTTAAAAATCAGATCGTGATTGTTTATGTAGATGTCTGTACATTGCTGGCATTAAATAATGTCATGCCATACCCAGAGTTTATCAAAATAGCCCTACGATAGAGAGAATTGTTTATTACAGAAGCGGAGGCTTACGTAAACTTAGATAAAAATAAAAAATAAAAATGAAACCCCCCTTGTATAAACAGGGATTTGGATGTTACATGTAAAAGCAGTATATATATACCTTATAATGATGGTATCTTAATTAAAAAAAATTATAGTGGAATTAACATTTTTCACGAATATTTCGACTCCTGCAAAAGCATAAAAGCTCCGTTACAAAAAGGCTGGCTTTCAACATCGCTGCGTGCGGTTTGATCAGTTTAAACAACATGT
Organism: Amia ocellicauda; assembly: GCF_036373705.1. Taxonomy (NCBI): domain Eukaryota; kingdom Metazoa; phylum Chordata; class Actinopteri; order Amiiformes; family Amiidae; genus Amia; species Amia ocellicauda. The sequence goes on along the minus strand of NC_089857.1, from coordinate 42,644,108 downwards.
CTGTCATACAGGCCGACACTCTTTCCACTGAGCATGTCACGGCAAGCTTTCCGCTCTCAGGAGATCAGTCTAATGAAAGGGCTTGCAGGCGTCAGGTGTAACAGGTCTGCAGCGAACCTGCGGTCACAGGGGTTGGGGGGGGGGATTGCGGCTAAAAGGAAGAGCAACTGGTGAGTTTGCCAGCTGCTTTTGTGAAAATTATTTCAATTTCAGTTAAATTAGAAAAAAACATTTTCTTTTGAGCGCGGGACGTCTTTTCATATTCCACGTACCGGTCGGGTCTGGACGCCGGTCAGGATGTGATCAGTGAAAAGAAGGAAATACCATCCCAGCACGCGGCGATGTAAAGTGCTGTATTACTCTGCGGAGCCCTGCTATCTGCCCTTCACAATATCGTGCCTCGGAGCGCAGGCCCAGCACAAGAACCTGCAGCCCGAGGCCCGCTTCAAAATCCAGCCGTCGACCCATCGCCATCGATGCAGGTCACGGTTCACACGCGGAAAGAAAACATTGCTGATCTCACACTGCCCCCGGGATCGCGGTTCCTTTACGTTTTATGGCAAACAAGACAAAGCAAGGTGGAAACAGATGCTGGGTTTTTGGCATAAAGCAGGTTTTGGTGTCCTATGAGCGACCCCCCACCCCCACCCCCTCATAAGAACAAAGGTGCAGAAACCTTTCAGAGATGAAGAGAGTGAGGTATCTTGGACTGGACAACCACTCAACTCAAGGTAGGCTCTTGGGGCCCCAGGTTTCTTTCCGTGTTGCTTCAATATGAACAGACGGCCTATTACCCATCTCATATGGCCGAAAAACATCAAGGACACAGTTTCCCCAGAAAAACACCCTTCTGTTGCAGCTCACTGGTGTCTCTCTCTTGCTCTCCCTGGAATGGGCATCAAGAAACTAATTTTACACATCGAGAGAGAGGCACTAACTAGGGCAGTGGAAATACACACATTGTGAGGATATCTTTCTCTTTGCTGGTCTTTCAGTAGTGGTCGGGCTGAGGTGATGACATCACGTAATCAATATCCCATTGAATGGATTGGGTTTTGGGGAGTACTAACAGAAACGCAGACAATTTGACGTTCATCTCCACTTTGACAATGCTGAGCAACGAAGAGGAAAATTGATCACAATTGTAACTTGTCTATGTCTCCTTGGTATTCAACACACCGAGCCACTGAATTTAGAAGAGCCTTGTATAATGAAAGACTCATATCTGACACTGGACAGTTCCAGGACCCGACATTTACCAAGATTTACACCTTAATCTTCGTCGGACGGAGTCGGGGGTCATTTCTAATTCAATTCAGTTACAGAATTACAGAACCAGACCCGAACTCTGCCTGTCAGTGCCTCCAAGTCCCCGTCTCCAGGGACCCACGGCTGGTGTATTTATCTGAAAGCATCAAATACGAATTAACAACACTCACAGTAGAGCAACAGAGTATCGCACAGTCTGAGCTCTACGATTGAGGAGGTGTGATTAACGTCTATCACGTTTATATAGACTGTGAAGGTGCTCTGCCATGACTGGGGACCGGGGGTGCGAGTCTCCTCCTGCTGGGCATATTTTTAGTTTCTCTTAGCAGTTAGTGACTTTCATGGAAATGTATATACATATACAGCCGATGGCCCTTTTAAAGAGTTGAGTGTGACCCCGACTGGACCACGTCTTGTCAAAGAGGCCCATCTTTGACTTAATAACTGAACCTCAACTGAACATCAGTTCGATATTCAAAAGCTGCAGCGTACATAATATGAACACCCCCAGAGTACGGGGACAAGTGTAGTGACATCTGCAGGTGTGAACTACCAGTGAAGCAACTGCAAGCAAAACCTAATCCATCAGACCAAGACCAAGCCAATGTCAGTCATCATTTACAAAAAACACACATGTTTATCTGTGTATATAGACACACACAAACATACATATACACACACACACAGCTATCATTTAGATTGTGCAAAACTTAGTTCTGTTACATATGATTGTATGTACACATATACATACATAAACACACATCAATAATTGTATTTATGTAGGTCTATGTATATATATATATATATATATATGCATGTGTGTGTGTGTGTGTACTTTCTCAGACTGATGGTTTGAAGAAAAAATGAATGAATAAAAACGTGGAGAAAAATAAAATAAAAAACAGTTACTCATTTCAAAGTGCTAGTTGACTAGAGTCATACAGTACAGTATTTCAGAGGTACATCATTAGAAAACAAGATTTATAAACTATGTTATTGTCACATTTAGCTTTCTTGTGTAGGTGTGTTTGGATCTCACTGGCCGTTTACCCTCTCCCGTGAGCCGGGGTCAATCCTCCGGCTCCTCGCAGCTGTCCGCCCGGGTCTCTGTCCTCTTCTCCTTGCCGTGGCCGTTGAAAATCCTCCGCATCTCCTCCTCGTAGCGGATGAAGTTGTCCCCGAAGCGAGCCCAGGCCTTGAGCGGCACGGTGATGGTGTTGCGGTAGGGCTGGCGCACCTCGCTGATCTTCAGGAAGACGCCGTACCTGTTGGATCCCACGTCGAAGTAGAAGCGCTTGTTGTCCACCCGGAACGACACGGCCTCGGGCAGCTCCGCCGACTCCTCATGGTTGCGCCCCCGGCCCCGCTCTTCCCCCGCCGCCGCCTCCTCCTCGCCGTAGTCCTCGATGAGCTGCGAGAGCGCGTCGCGGAACTCGATGAGCCCCTGGGCGGGCAGCACGATGGTCTGCTCGATGCCCTGGCCGTAGTAGCCGATGGTGCCGTGTCCTCGGCTCACCGTCTGCCGGATGCGCAGGAAGCGGCCGCGCTGGTTCTCCTTCAGGTCCATGTAGTACTTGCGGTTGTCCCTCTCGATGAAGTCGCTCTTGAGGACGCGGTGGGTGGGCTCCTCCGACGCCGCGGAGCCGGTGGGAGAGATGGGCACTGCGTGGTGGTGCTGATGGTGGGGATGGGGATGGGGATGGGGATGCTGCTGCTGCTGCCGCTGCCTCCTCCGGGAGTCCCCGGGCTGGCGACCCTGGCCGTTGCTGTGCTCCTCCGGCCGGGCCACCTGAGCCCCCCGCAGCCCCAGGTGGGCGTAGTACTCGATGAAGTCGCCCAGGCAGTAGCGCAGGTCGGGGGCCATGGCCATGGACAGCGTCAGCTTGCTCTTGCGGATGTTGTCGTGCCGGCCGCGGCCGATCCACACCTCGGCGATCTTCAGGAAGCGGCCCCGGGCGCTCTGCTTCACGTCCAGGTAGAAGCGCTTCTTCTGGATGTCCACCCGCTTGGAGGCCAGCTCCTGGATCTCCAGCGCCGGCGCCGCCGCCGGGTAGAGGCAGTGCGGGGGATAGATGCCTCGGAGGCCGGCGTCTGATGTCATGCGTCCTCTCCCCCTCTCCATGCCTCTCGCACTCGTTTCAGCCATGATTATTATTCAGTTTTCTCCACAGTTTCGCAGCAGCGCCGCCGCTCGCCTCTCCATTCCCGGGGTGCAGAGAAGCGGTGAGGAGGGATGTGTTTGACGCGCAGTCGTCTCTAATGGCGCTTGTGTGTTTGTTGCCTCTGTCCTGGAAAGGTCAGAGCCGCCGTTATCCCTCAGACTCGGCTGCCAGCTCTTCTCCCCCCACACACATCCATGCATCTGTGCAGCCCCTGCTCGCTGTCCCGGAGAAATGGCAAGACCAGCCCCGGCAGCCGCTCTTCAGAGGGCGCTGGTCGCAAGCGCGACTTGTTGGCGGAGAAAGAGAGAAGGGTCGTGTTTTCACGCAGATCTGCGCTATCCCACCAATGGGAGCGGCGGGATTCTGCAGATCTGCGCAGAACTGCGTGAATCTGCGCTGCAAAAAAATAAAGCGACCGATTCTCCCCCAGCGCTGCGCAGTGGGGCAACAGGATACACACATTGCAGTCAATCGTGCGACTGGAGAGACAAACCGCAATGATCCGTGACGTTAAAAACCAATCCGACCGATTTGCTGAATATTAATTCACCCCAGACGTGAAATTATAGTTTGATGCTGTGACGTCTTCATTCTGCGACAACCGGAAGGGGTTTGACAGCAGTGTTTTACACATGGCGGCAGCTCCGAGGTAATGTTATGAATATTTGCAGTTCGTCGCAGGTGTGTGTATGGATGAAAAAAACAAATAAAGTATCAACGAGTAACCAAGTAAAGTGACTTAAAAAGCGCACATTTATTTCGCATGGTTAGACCAGAAATATAGTTAAATATCAAGTAACAATACCGGTAATTCTTACTTCCAATATTGAAGTTGAATAGCATTTATTTATTTCAACTTTTTAAAACCGCTATTTCATCTCATTCTATTACCACAATGCATGCTTTCAGGATGTACCATATGCTACGTTGCACTTTTCCTCAGTGTAATGAATGCTGTTTAACACAGACAGCAAACACAGACAACACAGCTGCTCAAAGTGCTTTACAATCTCAAACCTTTAGCCTCTGATTGTGTTCGTCAGCCATGTTTACTGGGTGCAACGCCAGCATCAGATCCGATCACAGCTTTGAATATGACTGAGGTCGTATGGGACTCAAACCACACCACGGTGTCACAATGTGTAGAGTGGTATATCTGCACCTTCTCAATCACCTTTATTTCATCATATCTACCCAATTAGCTTGAATGAAAATGTGTTTTTCCAATACTGGTGTAGCTACAAGTAAAGTCACCATAACATGGTTTATGCTAAACACACCCAGTCTCAATCCCCCACTTTTTATTTCAGTTTAAACAGATGATTTCTTTAAAATGAAACCATGGCAGACAGAAAACTACCGGAGTGGATGTCAGATGGAATGAAGGACACAGGCACCGAGCACAGCAAGGTAGGATCACTCACCTGCATGGGTCCACTTGGTCAGATCTGCAGGCACCATGTCCACGTGTCCATCCTGTACGCTGCTCGTATTACATGTATACATGTGACTATCCTGATCCTAATGAAAATAAAACCTTATTCCATTATGGGGTTCTGCAGTGTACAGTGCCAACAGTGGCGCTTTGTCCTGCAGTGGTTAGAGCTGCACCTCGAACAGATGCACCTCATTTGGTTAAGTTTATATATGCTGGTCTGCTTTGAGTTCCTATTCAAATTACACCAACGATTTATGTTTGTTTCACAATATACGTAGTCTGCCTAGCTCCATCCACTGGTTTTGTAGCTAATTAGAAGTTAAATGTAAGAGAGCTTTCGCCACATTATTCATTTATATAGTCATTGCCTGACATTTTTGAAGACCTAAACATTTTTGGAAAACACCACTGTCTTAAATTGAAGTGAACATTGTTACTTACAAGTATTGTTCTGCATAGCAAAAACCCCAAATGTCAATAACATTTTTATATTTTGAGCAGACATGTAAAAATGTCATCTTTTGTATATACTTGAACTGCAGAATGGCTTTTAACAGCGACCTTCGACTTTCCAAACACCTCAGCGTAAATAAAGATAACAAACGCACTCAATCTTACTCCAATATGTATGACTAAGCACTATCAAAGGATTTTATCAAGCAAACATAAACCACAATGGCCACAATGCCCCCAAACAGGAAATGACAGCTTTAATTTGTGTCTTGACTGAAACCATCTAATCGTCAGCTTGAATGTCAACAGTGTTTATTGTCCATGCATATCCTGTTTTTTAGTTCAATATGTTCCTTTCCCTGCATTTCACAGACTCTCCCAAGGTTCCACAAGAAGAATATCTTAGAAGATAGTCTTCCTTATCTGGAATTCGCCGGCTCTGTCGTTTACAGCTACGAAGCCAACGATTGCTCTTTCCTGTCAGAGGATTTAAGGTACGGATGTCGTGTTGTAAATGCGGATCCCTCTCTCGCTTTCACTCTGCGATTGTGTTCATTGTCCGTCAGGTGTAATCATGTGGATATCCTAAGATAAGCAACCGTTATTTCTAGGAATTCTATGGACCTTTTCCATGAATAAGTCGGTACATTTTTATTCCACACACTTTAGTTGCTGTGCCAAACCGTCTCATGGCTGATTTGTATGTTTCTCTTCAGGACCTGCCTTGTTCCCGGGTCAGCCGTGGGATTTGATATAGAATGGCCTCCCTCTTTCATCAGTGGCAAAGTGAAGAAGGTCGCTATGCTTCAGTTGTGTCCTTCGGAAGAGAAGTGCTATCTCTTCCACCTCTCTTCTATGTCAGGTGGGTTGTAAAACACGTCTGGTAATCTGACTGTTTCCACAAGCGCACATTCCAGCCAAGCAGCAGTCGACGACCAAACGAAAAGACGAAAAGGTTCTCATTTACATTGCAAATATGTGAATGTATTCAAAGCTAAGGAAATACCCTTTTCAGCGCTTGCTGTATGTAAATCCATTTGAACGAGCCGTGTGTGGAACTGGGTGGGACGGTGAATGTTCTGAACATCTAGGCTAAGTTGGTGAAATTGCACGTTTCCCCCCCATCATGATGTGTGGAAGTGGATCTATGCTAGTTTGAAAAATCATCTTCCCTCTTAAGAACATAAAGTGTCCAATCGAGAGGAGCCCATTCGCCCCATCGTGCTCGTTTGGTGTCCATTAATATCTAAGTGATCAAGGATCCTATCCAGTCTGTTTTTGAATGTTCCCAAATTGTCTCTTCAGCCACATCGCTGGGGAGTTTGTTCAGATTGTGACGCCTCTCTGTGTGAAGAAGTGTCTCCTGTTTTCTGTCTTGAATGCCTTGAAGCCCAATTTCCATTTGTGCCCCCGGGTGTGTGTCTTAAACTCGCTCAATAAGGAGAAAATTACAGACTGAGGCCGAGAGTAACTAGTGTGTCTGAGAGAGGGAAAGGGAGAATGGCAGCCTAGTTGGAAATAGCTATCTTATAAACCTCATCAACTCCTGTCAACACAGCACTTCTGCGTCGGTCAGTTGGAAAGATATTCCATCATAGATTAGGAAGGTCGAGTATATGGTTGTTGGCCCTATTGGATTTGGTAAACGCCCCCGAGTCGTTGTTTGCGTACTCTGGTGCAGGCGTTGCTCTAACAGCTCGGCGTGTTTCAGGGTTTCCCTCTGGCTTGAAGAGGCTGCTCGAGGACCAGACCATCAAAAAGGTCGGGGTTGGAATCGAGGGAGACATGTGGAAACTGATGAGCGACTTCGACATCAAACTGAAGAACTTTGTGGAACTGGCAGACTTGGCTAACAAAAGAGTAGGTGTGAATTTTGTGGGTACTTAATTTTGGTGGCGTTACTTTATTAATATATATAAAAGAGACCATGGTAAATGAAATGCTTGTTACAGTTTCCACAGGATTCAGGTGAATTAGGGTTGCCATTTACTCAAGGCTCTGCAGTGGGGGGTGGGCACAGGGCCGAGAGGTGTATTGACCTTGCCAGGTCACCGTTTGCAGCTCAGATGTGTGGAGAGGTGGAGTCTAGACGGGCTGGTGAAGCATCTGTTCAACAAGCAGCTTCTGAAGGACAGGGCGGTCCGCTGCGGCCACTGGGACGACTTCATCCTGACCGAGGACCAGAAGAGATACGCAGCGACGGATGCCTATGTGAGTCAGTATCGCCAACCGGGGAGCATTGGAATGAGACACAAACCGCTCTGACTTTATCCATAATGATAGTAAGAGCATTTTAAAAAGCTATGTGCATCCAGACCTGGCCGTGCACTGAAGCTTTATTCAAGGGAATGTGATGCCAGTTCAGCTGTTATGGTCACAGCGGTGGAATCTTATGTGGTTGAGTCACGTGCCTGGGCATTATTCCCCCTCTCAGAAGTGACCTTCAGAAAGCGAAGGATCACGAGAACACCTGAATCACTCTGAGGCGATTGATGTGAAGGTTGTCATGTTTTGAAATGCCTTAGAAAAGGGGACCTTGAATATATAGGAATATAACGATATAAGAGCTTAAATAGCACTGCGTATGGAAAGGCTATAACAGAAAAGAAATTAAAGATATACTTATGTCATTCAAAAATTATGATTTGTGTTTTTATTGCTTTTTTTTTTTTTTTTTTTTTAAACAGGCTGGATTTGTGATCTATAAGAAACTGGAGACTATGGACCCAGGTCAGTGGGGATGTGGGGGCAGGTTGACCTCTCATACTTACATAGAGTGAGGGTGGATTTTGAGACACGGGCAGATCGGCCTACGAACCACAGTCGCTAAACGCTAATTCAAACGGACCGAAAATGAAAGCGGCTTCGTTGGGAGGTGTGTAATCGGTTTTGACAGCTGTGGTTGGCGTGTGATCTGGTTAATTAACTGAACTGCTGAATGGCACCACGAAAGACAGCGGCCCAAGATTGAAAGATTCATAACGAGTGTTTGATTGATGAGTATTTGAGGTAAGGTGCGGCCCTGGGGCATTAGCTCTTTCTTGCCATCCATGCTGGTGTCCAGTCCGTCCTACAGGGCACGACAAAACTGCTCACATAGACTGATTAGTGATAAAACCCAAAGCAAAGTCACTTTATTGGCAGATACGTGTGCGGTCTGCAACATTTCTGAGTGTTCCAGAATGCCTAGCGGTGCAGGGAATGGAGTCCATGCTCATGAACGAATCGATCAAATTTCACAGCCTGTAAAATGATTGCTAATCCCTCTGGGGGTTTTCACTTCCAGAGATGAATGCAGACTTATTTGTTTTTGTTTAAACGGTACAGTTTTACACTTCGGCTTTTCGGCCTCAGTCCCCTAGTACTCCTCTGACCTCAGGCCCGCGCACTGCTTGTGACCGCCGGTCCCCTGGCCATGACGCGCTCACTTCTCCGGTCCCTCGCGGATACACGTTCGGGCCCCCAGTGACCGCACGTCTCGCAGTGCGCAGATCGATGTCGAACTGTAGACAGGCCTGCGGTTCTGCACAGACACGGAGTTCAGGAGCGGCTGCATCATGGCACAGGGTCATCACCGTTGAACGGCAATGAGTTCACGTCCAAGTTCTGTCGTTCTGCCCAGCACAACAGCCATCATTAACATACAAACAATCATCCCTTTACGCTTCAGACACTTTGCTCTTTATAAAGCTATGTGCGAGTCCCATTTTCCTGTGTTTTAAACTCGCACACATGAACAGCGAGCCCCTCACTGAAACAGCCCGAACAGAAGGATTTTGCACCACAGCACAGCAGGTAACGTTATACATTTCCCCTGAACTAATTAGCTTTCATTTTCACATGCGGTTTTATGATTTCGATTTGTACATTTAATTTTTCTTTCCAAAAGGGGTTTGGCGGCTGTTAGTGAGCAGTTCAGAGTATGTAGCTCTGTACATAGATTGTTCCTGAATAACACTATAGTCAGCCAGCGAAGTAATACGTTGCGTTTCGTCCTGTACTGTAGCAGGAGGGGAGACGTCAGGTCTGGATGTGAAGGAAAGGCTTCTTCAGATCTCCAGTGAGATGCAGGATCTCGCCCAGCAGATTCCCCATCAAACCAGTGGCGCTGCAAACAGGTGAGACACTATCATACATGGGATGTATACTGATACAAAATCAGCCTCTTCTCTGCTGGTTGGTAAAAAGTATTATTGACAAATTATTGATCAAATTCGTGATCAGTCAGTTGTGCTTTCATTTGCAGTCATGTCTTTGTCACCTCACCTAGTGTAAAGATGAGTCTTTCGTCCATTAGTTGTCCCTCCGAGGGCCGGGACGGGTGTGTCTGAATCCTGTGTCTGTCTGTCGGTTGCCGATGCAGCGCTGCGGCCCTCGTGGATGGTTTGGCGCAGGGCCTGGGGGCTCTGAGGAGCCTGCTGCTGGGGGGACGCTCTCAGATTGTGAAAGATGAGGAGACCAGTCCTCAACGGACCAGAGAGGACAGCCGCCCCCCAGCGGAGAACGAACAGCCTGGCGGTGCGGCGGGGGGGGCTCCTGGCAGACCCTCGAGCCAGGATCCTGATCGCTTGGACGTGGACCTCTTCAACGACTCCGCAGCCGCCCCAGACAAGGAGCCTCAAGACGTCCCCCCCGCCCCCCGAGAGTGCATCATGTCCTTGGACATTTCTGAGTACGAGCTGCAGGTGATCGAGAGGCAGGCCATGCGGGAGGCTTTTGAAGAGGAGTCGATTCTGGCGCACCAGGTGAGGCACGGCTTGGGGCTCTGAGGAGAGGAAACTGGCTGACATTTCATGGCATGAACTGATATAGATTCAAAAAAGTGATTCGGTCATTAGGAAGCCCCAGTAATTAATGATGAGTCCTAAGAAAACGGAAACCCTTGTGTAGAGCTCAGTCTTCTCCTGTACTGAATTGTACTGATAGTTATGTCTCCGTGCTAATAAAATCCCACCCATTCCCCTCAACATGGTGTATGTGCTGTGTGTGACTGTGTGAGACCCCTGCATAGCACTCTGAGAGCAGCAGAACCGTTGTGAACCCACAATCGCAATGATGTGTGTATGTTTATGTGTAGGAGTTCTCTGTTTGTTTATTTTTAAGACTCTGGCTCTTGGTTTTCACCGTCTCTGTGATCGGGGATCTTCCTGTGAGCATGGCAGCGTGTCTCGGCCTGGCTCTAACGTGTGCCGCTTGTTTTGCAGGCGACGGTGGGGACGGACGAAGGATCCGATCTCTCCTACGTGGTCGAGAGTGACGAAGAACTGGAGAATGAAATGCTTCAGGTCATTTTTAAAGATGTATATTCTCTCGGGACGTTTCTGCCTGTGGTTAACTGCTGAATTACCAGTTTATGCTGCGGACAGGAAACGTCAGTCCGGCTGTGAATTCAGACTGATACGTCTGCGCTCGGTCCTGCAGGGCGGGGCAGTTGTAGAGATGTCCTTGATCGTGGGGTCTGTATGCTGGCCCTCTCCTCTCCCCCTGGATGTCGCCCAGCCGCCTCCCTGTCCCTGACGGGTCTTTTCTCTTCCCAGTGTGTGGACGAGCTGGACAGGTTGAACAGCAGCAGTGAAGATCTCCAGAGCGGGGGGCGGGCGGACGAGGACGAAGACGAAGTCATCGAGGAGGAGGAGGAGGAGGAGGATGAGGAGGAAGTGTTTGGTACGGGCGATGCTTTTTAAACTCAGTTCAGCTGCGCAAGCTGTTTCCTGGCATCATCTGGCACTGGGTTGTTGCCATGGGCTGGGAAACCTTAATTGTCTGGTTGTTATTGTTTGTTCTGGTGCACACAGTCGACTGCGGCCATGATCTTCCTTTTCTTCCCCCTCTCTCCAGATCCTTCTCTCCCGGGACCGAACTCGAAGCAGATGAAATGCCTGAAGATGTTTTTTGGACATTCTGGTTTCAAACCGTGAGTTAATATCCCTTCATCCTCCTCACCACGGCTAACGAACATGGTTATTTCCTTTCAACAGTCCAGCGTTTTGCAAAAAGAAACCACGAGATTTCCTCCAATGTCCGTGATGAATTGCAGAACGTCTTCGGAGCTATAGCTGGTTTGTATTAAAGCTAAGAGAAGTGTCTACAGAATACACGTTTTACTTTTCCTATCGGAACCCGGGGAGACTTGCTTCCCTTAACGGATCAGTCCGGTCCCCCACTTCCTCTCCTTCGATCTCTCGCGGACCCTTTCTTCCGTCCCCGGGTCGTGTAGATGGAGGCGAGTGGCTGCAGCTGCACACACAGGATGCTCCAACCGTGCAGGAGACTATCGGGGGGAGAAAAGGGTATAGCCAGGGGTTTGCGTCCCCGGGTGCTGGAGTGAAAGGCAATCTGTTTGTTTGTTTCAGCGTACAATGGAAAGTGATTCACTCCGTTCTGCAAGAGAGGAGAGATAACCTCGTCGTCATGGCAACGGGTAAGCAGTATTCCTGGGGTGATAATGAGGGACGAGATCTCAATTATGTGGGGGGGAGCGTGGAGGAGGAAGGAAAACGTGTAAATAAAAATAGCAACGAGCCAAAATGAGCGAATTAATCTGCCCCACTGGTCTAGATTAAGAACATAAGAAAGTGTCCAATGGAGAGGAGCCCATTCACCCCATCCTGCTCGTTTGGTGTCCATTAATAACTAAGTGATCAAGGATCCTATCCAGTATGTTTTTGAATGTTCCCAAATTGTCTCTTCAGCCACATCGCTGGGGAGTTTGTTCAGATTGAGACGCCTCTCTGTGTGAAGAAGTGTCTCCTGTTTTCTGTCTTGAATGCCTTGAAGCCCAATTTCCATTTGTGTCCCCGGGTGCGTGTGTCCCTGCTGATCTGGAAAAGCTCCTCTGGTTTGATGTGGTCGATGCCTTTCATGATTTTGAAGACTTGGATCAAGTCCCCACGTAGTCTCCTCTGTTCCAGGGTGAGAAGGTTCAGGTCCTCAGTCTCTCAGTAGGACTTTCCCTTCAGACCTGGAATAAGTCTGGTTGCTCTCCTCTGAACTGCCTCTAGAGCAGCAATATCTTTCTTGAAGTGTGGAGCCCAGAACTGTCCACAGTATCCAGATGAGCTCTAACTAGTGCATTGTACAGTCTGAACATCACTGCCCTTGTTCTCAATTCTACACTTTTGACAATATACCCTAACATTGTGTTTGCCTTTTTTATTGCTTACCCACACTGTTTGGATGGAGAAAGTGAGGAGTCCACATAGACTCCTAGGTCTTTCTCATGCGTTACTTCATCCAGTTCTATTCCTCCCATAGTGTAATTATAGTGGACATTTTTGTAACCTGCATGTAATACCTTGCACTTGTCCACATTGAATTTCATCTGCAAGGTGTCGGCCCACAACTGAATATTATCTAAGTCCCTTTGAATAGCCTGTGCTGCCGAGATTGTATCTGCTGAGCCACCTATTTTAGTATCATCTGCAAATTTGACAAGTTTGCTAACTATCCCAGAGTCCAGATCATTAATATAGATTAGAAAAAGCACAGGCCCTAGTACTGATCCCTGTGGAACTCCACTAACAACCTCACTCCAGTTAGAAGCGACTCCTCTAATCGACACCCTCTGTTTCCTTTACATCAGCCAGTTCATTATCCATCTGCTTACATTACCCTGAATGCCTACAGCTTCCAATTTGAGGATCAGTCTTTGGTGTGGAACCTTATCAAAAGCTTTTTGAAAATCTTAAGTATATCATATCATATGCTTTCACATGATCCACAGTTGCAGTTGCGTGTTAAAAAAAATGCTAATAAATTAGTAAGACATGATCTGCCTCAATCTGAACTCGTGTCCTGTGTCGTCACGAGGTTCAGCTCACGGCTCAGATGTGCGGCTCTGCGTCTCTCTCACGCTTCCTGTTCGTGGCCCCGCACCGTTCGCTCCGGCAGGGCCACAGATCGATGCCGGATGAAACGTTCAGTGCAAATCCAGCTAAGCCCCTCCGCATCTAATCTAAATGCGTTCTGGCCGGCCAAGAGAGATGGATAAATTCTACATAGGCTTTAACAGCTACGAAAGTAGAAAATAGTGTCGCAGTTAAATGACCTAAAGGCAGGTTTTAAGTCCCTCTCGCGGCTTAACTGCTACTGACTCGATTTATACTTGATTCAATTTGAAATGCATGGATTTTTTTTTTTCACAACCTCACTGCGACATGATTATTACTTGTAATCGGGGACGTTTGAGGCGTTGGGCATTTTCCCCTTTCAATGGGGCTCTGTGTTTCACAGGAGCTTTACAAACCTGTGAGCTGCTGGCTTTGGGTATTGTGCTAAAGCGATTAGTCAAATATGCGCGTGTTATCCTTGTTAACTTTACAAAACAAATTAACCACACAGAGACGGGCGTTCTCGCCGGTTCCTAACTCACAGGTCCGGCTCTTGGTTCTGCCCACTTCCCTCCCTCTGGAAACGCACTGGTGGAAGAAAACAAAGACCTCCATTTGACCCTCTCGTGTCCCAGATGGGGATCTGTGGGGAAACACGGCCGGTCGTGGCTCATGTGGCGCAGGGTAACCTGTCTCACCTGACCTGACCTGTTTCCTCTGTCCACACAGGTTACGGGAAGAGCCTCTGCTTCCAGTTCCCGCCCGTGTACTGTGGGGGGGTGGGCGTGGTCATCTCGCCTCTTATCGCCCTCATGGAGGACCAGGTGCTGCAGCTCCAGTGAGTGTCCTGTTCCTCTCATGTCGGCCCCCCTGAGGGGTCGGTCTGGTCCTTCTGATCGCGGTTTCACAGCCTGTCGGATGTTCTTCCTCTGCCCGCTCACCCCAGGGCCCCGACTGGACTCCGCAGTTTCAGTTTTTCAGTTTCCTGAAGCAGAGCATTAAAGTCTCGAAGGTGGAGAAGCCTGGTGGTACCACACAGCTCACTGTGCCCCCTTTCTCTTTATTGCAGGATGTCCAATATCCCGGCCTGTTTCTTGGGATCGGCTCAGTCCGAAAATGTTTTTATGGACTTGAAAAAGTAAGTCTCTGATAACATCGTTACATTTATTTAAACCTAGACAGCCGACTTCATTAGGCACGGCCAGTTTGCTTTTACTTAGATAGAAATTTGTATTCGTAATACAAAATAAACACATAATATGTATATGAAAGTTGTTCTTTATAGCCAGATCTGTAGGAATGCTCTCTTAAGAGACATTTTCTTTCAAAGAGTATGATGCTACAAATCTACTTTTCAAGCATGTTAAAGGGTAGCACAACGTCTGATGCCGATGTTGACATTTTCTCTGCTGCTGATGAAGTGTGCAGCTGAGCTGGTAGGGAGTTAATGTCTTTCTCGTCTGAAGGGGGCTCTTCCGGGTGGTCTACATGACTCCAGAGTTCTGCTCGGGCAACGCAGCGCTGCTCAAACAGCTCGACAGCGATGTGGGTGAGTGAACGGCTTACTTATGTCTGATTAAACGCTGTGACTCCTAGGGGTGACCCAGCCGAGCCAGGGATTTAATCCTCTGCCTGGAATAGCCAATAAGAGCGGCTGATCTAGACTGGGAGGGCTGGCGTCATGTGGCCGCTGACAGCCGCTCAAAATTCAGGCCGGACTAGTCATTACTCATGACGCTGTGTTTGTGTTCGTCTCCAGGGATCACGCTGGTGGCGGTCGACGAGGCCCATTGCATCTCTGAGTGGGGCCATGACTTCAGGGGTGCCTACAGAAACCTGGGGTTCTTCAAGAAAGTACTGCCTCATGTATGTACTAGTATCTGACCTTGTAAACTGAGGTGGCCGATCTAGTCAAAATAAAAATAAGAAGTTCTCCTTTAGGCCAATCCAGGTTTAAGAGCATCGTGACAATCATTTTCACAGAGGGGACAGAAAACAAATCGACACAAAGCTGCTTTCTCGATAGTAACCATAGCTCCTACTCCAGATCATTTTGAGGAGAATAATTTGAACTAAATGTTATGTCTATTAAAAGTGTCTCCTTATTGTGTGAAGGTGCCAAACTTTGGTAGGACTGAATTTAAAAGAAACCCAGGCATCATGGCTTTGAGCGTCTCTAGCCCAGCCTCTGTCTCTCGCCCAGGTTCCCATTGTGGCGCTGACGGCCACGGCCAGCCCGTCCATCCGGGAGGACATTGTGCGCAGTCTGCACCTGGACGACCCCCAGGTCACCTGCACCAGCTTCGACCGGCCCAACCTGTGCCTGAACGTCGGCCACAAGACCGGGAACATCTTCAGGGACCTGCAGCCATTCCTCATCAAGAAGAAAGCGTGAGTGTTCATAAAGCATTCAGAAAGTGCGTGTATTAAAGGAAGCTGTGACTCAGAGTGTGTGTTGTCTGCTTTTAATTCCCCGCCCTCTCCCTGCAGATCTCGTTATGAGTTTGAAGGCCCCTCCATCATCTACTGCCAGTCCAGGAAGGCCACGGAGAAGGTGTCGGCCGAGCTGTCTAAGCTGGGCATCTCGACTGGCGTTTACCACGCTGGCATGGGCATCAAGAGTCGCAGGGAGACGCACCACAAGTTCATGAGGGACGAGATCCAGGTGGGTTGGCACCTTCCGCACACCGCGCTGCCTGGACCAACTGTCCTCTGTAGCTCAGAAGGGTTTCATCTGTTCTTCCTAGTCTGAATGATTCAAACTGTTTTTAATTTAAAGTAATATAATCCCCCACCACCGCACACACCAGCCCCACTGTTCCCCGTGTCTCACTTCCCGCGTCTCCTAACTGTCTCCAGTGTGTGGTCGCCACGGTGGCTTTCGGGATGGGCATAAACAAGGCCGACATCCGCAAGGTCATCCACTACGGCGCGCCGAAGGAGATGGAGTCCTACTACCAGGAGATCGGCCGCGCCGGGAGGGATGGGCTGCCCAGCGCCTGCCACGTGGTGTGGAGCTCCTCGGACATGGCTCTAAACAGGTGACGATTCCCACTTTGACATCGCTGCCAATCGCTGTCTGCAGTCCGGTTGCATTACGGACACACACGTATGATATATTTGATATTTTATACATGTATGACAGTGTGGATGAATGAGAACGTTTCGCAGCTTCGTCTTGATGAACCTAGAAGTGTTTTTCTGTGGGTTCAGGGTGAGCACTGAGCATGGTTATCTTTGCCTTTCTGGCTCTCAATGGATCTTTCATCTAAAGGTGTAAATTAATCGGCAGTGTTCTTTGTGTCTACGGAACTCCATTTAATAAGACTTCATTATCTTTCCACCCACAGGTATCTCTTGAACACCGTTATTAGCGACAAGCATCGCGGATATAAGCTCAAAATGATGGCCAAGATGGAGCAGTATCTGAACTCGCCCAAGTGCAGGAGGAAGTGAGTTTGTGTGTGGTGTGGAGCGGTAAATGTAACGGCAGTGTGTTGTTTCTGTAGAACGATGACTACTGTGGCTCCAATATCCCACTCCCTTTGTGGGAACCGACATTTACACTAATTAGTGTTAAAGCCGTCGGTGGGTTTACGACACGCGTTTCGCATCTGCAGCGGCACAATACGGTGTGAAATCAGAGAGCAAAGTCCCTGACTTGGGCTTATTATTGTGTGAAGTCTGTTCACAATGATCCTGAAGTTTTTTGTGTGGTCTGATGTGCTCTGTGTCTCATCTGTCCTGGCCGTGTCTCTCCTCTGCAGACTCATCCTGTCCCACTTCGAGGACAAGCAGATGCGAAAAGCCACCTCTGGCATCATGGGGACAGACAGGTGTTGTGACAACTGCAGGACCAGGTGGGCGTCTGTGTGAGACGATGGCAACCTTGTGACAAACAAAAGGCGTTTCAATGTCTCTCTGAGCGCAAATAGTCTCTTTAAAACCCTTTCAGCATAGATGGCTGTGTGTGTTTTTAGATATATTTATGGGTGCTTTTGTGTCAAGAGAGCTTTGTAATGAGAGAGAGTCTTTTTCTATACTACCTTTCTCTCTCTCTCTCACTGGTGTGCCTCCGTTGTCTCTGTGTCCCACAGGTCGGCGCACAACTCCACGGTGGAGGACAACGATCCCGGCCTGCATGACTTCGGGAAGGAAGCTGCGCAGCTCATGGGGGGCATCGACGCACTGGGGGGCAAGTTCGGGGTGTCCGTCCCCATCCTGTTTCTGCGTGGCTCTGTGAGTACGGCCCGCGTCACCGCCCTGCTGGGAACAGGCGCTCACTTGCCAACACTTTTACCAACTCTTTAGCAGAATAGCACGAGTCTTATTGTTCTCCATCTCCGGCCTTGGTTTGTTTGTTTGTTAATCTTAAATATCTCCCAAATGTGAAGTTTTTCAGACCAGAGAAAACAGATACCAGAGTAGTGAGATGTTCCCTGAATCTAATCTCTGCGTGATACTGGAACTTTAACCGGTGTCGTACCTCACAGTCCTCCCAGAGGCTGCCAGCCCGGTTCCGCAATCACCCTCTCTTCGGCGCCGGGAAGAACGTCTCGGAGCCATTCTGGAAAGCGCTGGCCCGTGCTCTCATCTCCGAGGAATACCTGAAGGAGGGCTCCGGGGTCCACAAGTTCGCCACCATCTGCAGTCTGACTCCCAAGGTACGGGCAGGGCGGCTGCGCAGAGGAGTGGAGCCCTGCTTCTCGATCCTAATTACTTAATTGAAATCTTAACAGGCTTCCCACTGTGAGACTAACGAAATGCACCCTATGGGAAATAAAAGGCTTTCTGTTCTAGAGTTGAGCAAAAAGATGTTGGCCCTACTGGAGCCCTGATATAATCCTAAAATTGGTTCTAATGTGAAGTATAGTGTGTTGCCGAAACATCCAGACTGTGTTCCTAATCATTTAATCTCGAATTTTACCTTTTATCCTTCAAAGGAGTGCATTTTGGGTAATTGTTTCAGTGTATGGCTTGAAGAATTGGGTTTAAATGAGGACACAGGCATGAAACAGATACTTCAATAAATATAACTTCCCAGATAGAAAAGCTGTTTTTTTTCTGACCTGTGTCTTCCGTGAATATCACTACGTACACATGCGTGTTCATTAGTGTGTCAGTGTGTGAAATTCTCTGAACAGCTGCAAATATTCCGATGCAAACTAATTCCAAGTGTGTGAAATTGTTTAAATATTAAGGTGTTAAGTGGGTTTTAGGTATTTGGATTAATAATTTAATTCAGAACATGACCGTAATATTTTAGATGGGTTGAAGTCGGAGGTCTTATAAGTTAGTTGTTTATTATAATTACTTATTTATGATGGGTTGATTTATGATTGTTGTTTTTGGTTGTTAAAAATCCCAGGGTAAGCGGTGGCTGAGCAAGTCAAGTCAAACCCATCAATCCCTTCTGCTGCAACCGACCACCGATCTGTGCGCCAGGATCTTCACGGTGCCGAGGTACACACCTACCTGTCCCACTATGTGTGTGTTTTACATGTTCTCGTTGCCTCGGCGCTGATGCCGTCATTGTTGTGTGTGATTTCAGGAGGAGTCCGGCTCCGCCCCTCACGGCCTCTCCCTCGGCCAGCCAATCAGCAGCGGCTCAGCAGGTCAGCATGGAACTCTGGGAACGGAACATCGTGCCTTTGATCGAGTGTCCCGTGAAACAGTGTTTCTCTATTGTCTCATAGCAGTCAAGAGTTTAGTTCTTTAAGAGGCTTTATATGATCCTTTCTCTCTCTCTCTGACAGAAATCTAAGCTTTCCCAGTTTTCACAAGCAGAAACCCATACTTCTCCCAGAACTGTAAGCTCTCCATCGAAAAGGTAATGAGCATAAAAATAGTGATGTCAGTGATGTGGAACTGAAATGCCAATGTGTTTTGTTGTGGAAGTGAAATCAATTGCATGGAGGGGAAAAAACATACAAACTAAAATGTCGATATTTTTTGTTTTCTTGCTCAGGCCTCGGGCCGCCTCGGTGCTGAAGTCCCCCGGGAAGCAGCCTCCTTCGCAGCCCCAGCCCCCGGCCGTCTCCCCCAGAGAGCTGGAGCTGCAGGTACGAAGCAGAATGAACCCCTGTAGTTGTGAGAGACGCACAGGATGATTCGCAGGATATTCTGATTTTCTATCTGTAACAACTCGGCAGTTACAGCTTGATTCTCAAAAGGAGAAAGAAGCTGAAATTCTGTTGTAAAAGGTCAGAAAGTACATAGGTGATGCACTGTACACACACCCTAACCAGGCAGTTTAAGAAGCAGGTCAGGATGCCTGGTTCCACATTAACACAGTGCTTGAGGAGAGTCGGCAGGAGAGGGCTCGTCTGTTTTAAATGTTTACTCCGACTCTGATTGACAGGGGGTGCTGTACGGCCAGCTGGTGGCGGGGAGACAGAGACTGGCCAGTGAGAAGGACATTCCTCCAGCTGTCCTCGCCACCAACAAGATCCTGCTGGACATGTCGAAGACACGGTATGTCTCTCACCCCCGAGGCCAGACTGTTGTTCGCATTGGGGCTGGAAGTCCTGCCTTTTGCACTTAAGAGACGAATGGGATCTTCACTTCAATGGCAGAGGGACGTCACTACGTTGTCGTATTAAGAAAGTGTGATCATGTGTTGGGGGAGGAATCGTTTGCTTGCGATGGGTCTGAACAGTCATCGGTGTGTGTTCAGTGTTCAGACATTTAGTGACCAGGTTCTGCCAGCGCCAGTGATGCTCTCCCCTCTCCCGTCCCCAGGCCCACCATGGTGGCCAGTCTGAAGATGGTGGACGGAGTGTCGGAGGCCAAGTCGGCCATGTTGGCTCCTCTCCTAGACACCATCAGCAGCTTCTGCCAGTCAAATGGCCTCAAGGTGAGATGCAGGAGAGCAGGATAGAGACAAGGGGTTGGAAATAAAATAACAGATTGGTCACCCTGTGTGTCTCTCTGCCTCCCAGGTGAACGTGCTCCCCGGCGCACCACCGTGTGCCGAGAAGAGCAGTCCCGAGCTCAGGTCTTTGTATACCGCCCTCCCCGACAGCGTGAAAATCACCTACAGACTCTTCCAGGAGCAGGGCCTGAGCGTGGTAGGTTGGGTGACGTCAGGTTTGGGTTGGCCCACTGTGTGTCTCTATATGTGGGCCAACACAAACGCTGTGCCGCGCCTGTCTATGTGCCGACGCTGTGCCGCGCCTGTCTGTGTGCTGACGCTGTGCCATGCCTGTCTGTGTGCTGATGCTGTGCCATGCCTTTCTGTTTGCCAACGCTGTACCATGCCTGTCTGTGTGCCGAAGCTGTGCAATGCCGGTCTATACCGACGCTGTGCTGTGTTTACAGAGGACGGTGTGTGACAGCAGGAGTCTCCCGCTGGCCGTGGTGGGCTCTCACCTCCTGCAGGCGCTAAAAGCGGGATACCGCCTGGACACCGAACGCGCTGGACTGACCCCTCAGATACAGAAGACCATCGCCAACATCATCGCAGCTCCGCCCATCAGCTCCGGTACGCTTGGGGCACTTGGCTTTGGTCCCTCTTCTTGGGCTGGCTTATAACTGCACTTTAATCGCCCCACACCCCCCTGTGTACATGACTCTCTCTGAATAAATAAATGGTGCCGTGGAAATTGTGTCTGAGCTGCCGGTGAACTCGTTGTTGGTCTTCCTGTATAATTTCTCTAGGCGCTTTCAAGTTGAAGCTGGTTCTGAGAAATCTCACGTGAACTCGCTGAGAGATGGTAATTCAGTGTTCTCTCTGAATAAATCACTGCCATAAAATTTCCTCCTTTTCTCGCTGTTGAAATCCACCAGCGCAGATGTTGCAGCTCATTTAAATTCACAGTTAATGAGTGAGAGTTTAGTTTTGCACGAGTCTGTTTCCTGGATGTGTGTTTCATAGTTGTACTTGTTTTATCCTGGTGTTTTCTTTCGTTCATACATGAGCTGTTTCTGTTTTTGAGGATAGGGTGGAGGTTTTTAGATTTTTTTGCAATTCGTATAGCCATCACAGGATGAATAACCGTAATATTTGTGTCAATAAAGGATTTCTGTGCGACGTGACATCATTTCCACAATGCCATGAACCCTGTGATTTAACCACATTAATGGAATGCATTTTGCTATGATGTATCATCACCGCTGTGTTAACTCTCATCACTCTTGTTCTCGGGTTCATCTTCAGATCTGGGCAACATGAAGAAGATCAGAGAGCTGGTCCCCGAGGAGATCGACTCGCATCTTATCCACCTGACTGTGGCGCTGCTGCAGAAGATGGGGGGCGCTGTCCCGCAGGCTGGGAAGAGTGAGAGGATGCCGGGGCAAAGCCTGGCCTGGATACAGTCCAAGGTCAGGCATCTTGCCACCTCCAACGCGTGTCTGTGCTCTCCAATCCTGCAGGCTCGTATTTACCTACAAAGATGGCGGTTGAAACCTTCTGTTCATCCTGTTATCCCGATATCTAACCCCTGATAAATAGGCTACACAACAATCCCGCAGTCAGAAGGACAGAGAGGGAAGAGAAGGTGTTAAAGCCACGAAGTGTAGGTTCGAAACAAGCAGAACGAGGCCAGTTTAGTGCCAGTATAGTGGGTTTCAATACTGCTGTTAGATGGCTTTACCAGCGGAGGGCAGCACCACTCCACTCCTTAGCCCAGCGCCAGAGACGCACAGATCTTTTCAGACGGACTAATTGTATGCAGTTCTACAGGAAACGTGGGTAATTCAGAATTACTGCGAATTATCTGAGCCGCAATCAGTACCGTTTTGTGTTTTTCCGCAAGGATTTGTTACCTACACCCAAACCAGACTCTTTTTGTCCCTTCCACTCCCCGTGTTGCTTATGCTGCCTCAGTTATATTTCCTCAATCGATGCGAAAACGCACAGAAACTGTAGTGTCAATGTAGTGCTCTGACGTTAGTCTGTTTTGCTGTGGGACGTCTGTAGAACAAGAGGAATCTGGTGCCATATGATTTAACAAACAAACAAACACAAAAACAGATCTAGAATTGCAATGTACAAGTTTAAGCCTGTGATCTGTTTTAGGACCAGACCGTCCAGAGAAGCGCCCCTCCGCCTGCCCCCGCCCAGCCCTGGGAGGAGCTGGAGGACATGGAGGCGATCGAGGACGCGCTGCTCGGAGAGATACCCATGCCCGACGCCGAGGTAATCCTTAACGATGCCAATTTAACGGGATTCCTATTCCGAATGTGAACAGACCGGTACTTCAGTCATATAGCAAATTCCCTACATTTTATTGCGCCTCAATTTAGCGAAGGAAAGATATCTTGAGGATCTTTAATTTCCCACTCCCTTTGCCCTGGCTGGCTTAATTATCCTAATTAATTGCAGAAAACTGAAGTAAATAAAGGCTGGTTTACAGGGAAGCACAAAAACACTTCCAGGGAGAAATCAGAGACCGGTATAAATACTGAAGTGGTTTCTGCAGGTGACTGAGAGCCTCCAGTCCAAAGCCAAGTCATCCCGGTCGGACGGCATCCCGGCCCAGAACCCCGCCCTCCATATGGCTTCCTGGAACCAGAAGCAGCTGGATGACGACACCCAGCAGCTCTTCTGTGATTCGCCAGTGAAGGTACGTGCTGTTCAAGAGCGATGTTGTGCTGCGTTAACTCCAGCGATGCTCCTACGGCTGTGTGTGATGTTGTCCGCGTGTTGTTGTTATCTCACGCAGCTTGACCCTCGGAGGGGGCTGATTGGCCGATCGAGCTCCGTTGCTGACCGGGTCCGGCCTGGGGCGCTCTAGCCCCGCCTCGGGTCACATGACTAAGGCGCTGTCTCTCCATGCTGCCAGATTCCAGTGTCACTTGATCCCTGCCGTTCTGTTGTGGCCACAAGTAGGTCATTAGCACGAGTTCGTCATCGCAGATCAGACTTCTGGGTCAGGCGTCATTTTAAAACGTGTTTTAGTAACACAAATATGGACAATAAGGCTGGACAACAGATTGTGTAATGAGTGAGAGCTTTAGATCTGCTGCTGGGGAGATTAGGCGGTCTTTGTCTTGCTTCCTTCTTATTTAATTCATGCCAGTTTTGTTAAAGAGATCTCTTTCTCAGCCACCAATCCACACTGGGATTAAAAAGTTCCTCGTGACATTTGTAGTTTGCAATCCTGGAAGAGTCTCACTCTCTCTCTCTCTCTCTCTCTCGCTCTGCCATTTCTGTCAGAGCCCAGAGCGATGCAGAGAGAGAGTGTGGGGATGAGATGTTCAGCTCCAGGTGTGTGAAACCCTGGCCTGCCGTGTCAATCCCACCCTCCCCCTCCTCGGGAAGCCCCCAGGGGGCGTCGCGCCATGAACGCAGGTCTCAGTCACAGCTGCTGCTGCTGGCCGGTCAGACGGAGCAGCTGCCAGATGTAGGGCAGCCCCTGGCTAAGCCACCCTGCTCATCTCGTTAGGGAGGGCGGCCACAGAGGGATCGATCCTAAGAGGGGATTAGTGGGGCCAAAGGTCAGGGCACATTTAAGTAAATAACAACCCGTCACAAAGAGAAACTGCACTGGCGTCTCCTGTAACGAGTGAACCTGCAGAACCGAGGGGAGCCTGTGTTTAAATCTCTCCCCCGGCCAGGGAACATTTCAGATCCGTTCATTCCCTGTCAACGCGCTAACACAATCTGTGAGGCGTGACTTTCAGAAACATACAATCAGATAGTCGTCCAGTTTATTCAGCTTTTATTCAGCCCTCCCCCGGAGCTTAACTTGAGATTCCACGTCTGTTTATTATGCTGGGAGTCCGATTTGGTTACTTATTGATCTATGATTTGAAACCCCACTGAGGTGCCAGATTTCAACATCGCTTCACTGCTCTGCCCACCTGCGACTGAAAGAGCCCGGAGGTATCTGCGTGACCTCTGACCTCTTAATGTAAAGAGCACTGAGTGCCTGTCTCGGCTCAGCCCGCTGCCGACACATCGATTGCCGGTGGCCTCAGGAGGACACTTGAACCCAGAGTCCTGGCCGCTGCCCTTTGGGTCTTTCCGGTCCGAATCAACAACATACCGTGGTGTAAACTCCGCTTGCGGCGTTTTGACACAATGTGTGATCTGATGACGCAGCAGGGTTTTGATGCTAAACACCAACGAAGAGTTAAAATCTTCCTATCGTTACATAAATTAAATATTTGTTTCTATCTGTGGACAATAATTAGTCTGTGAGTAATCTGTTTTAATCTCCTATGAAATTCCTAGATTTTTAACTGTTGAAATCCTGGAGGAAGGGGCAGAGGGGGTGTTGATCCCACTTTCGGTGGGCTTTTACATTCATTCGTTCGTTCTTTTCCTCGGTGTCAGCAACACCCTGGAGAATTATCTCCTGTTTTTTTTTTTCTGCACAACACAAAAAAGCAATGTTTTAATCTCCTACTTCACACGCTTGAAATAATTCCCCAGTTGGGTACACTTCGCATTATTCTTCTCTCGTCGCTCCGAAGCTCTGCCGTCCGCATGGCCCCGTCCGCAGCCCCCCACGCCCGGCGAATGTTTATCAAGAGGAAGCCGCGTTAAATCACAGGCCACGCTAGGCTGCCTCGACGCAATGCACATGAAGTCACGGGCGTAATTTATAAGGTTGTATTAACATTTTGTTACGCACCACGGAGTCGGTGATGAATAGTCTTATTCCGAAATGAAAAGGCCTGATAGGGGCTCTGTTGCCGAGACGGAGAAATGTCATTTCGGGAGCAGATGCGAGGGGAAGTGTTCAGCCGAGTGACATTCATCTCCAGGAAATGCGGAACGACTGCTAGGCGGCTTGTAAGACGGCGATTACGCTCCGGTCCTAATCATTAGTATCGGCCGATCATTTTATTGTGAATGAGTCTCTGTTTTGACTGGAGATTGAAAGAAAATAAGAGTGCCACACATTACTGAAGGAGGGAAATGAATGTTTATAGATCGACCACAGCAGGGCCTTAATGCGTGGCAGACTCTCAGGACCCCCATGATCCTCAGCGGTCGCTGTTGTGTGTCCAGCCAAGAAAGCCCTGTGTGTTTTACCCAACACTGTGACACTGATATTGCCCAGGCCTGAACCAGGGCTGTCACATTTACGTTTACATTTATTTAGTTTGTAAATAAATGGTTAATTCACTTATTTATTTACTTCCACACCCTGTATTAATTGTTTCCATCTGTAAAATGCTCTGTGGAGGTCGGGTTGTTTTGTTTGGGTTTAAACCTTCTATCGGGAATATGTGCTTTACGTGGAAATGTTAAATTGGTTTGATGAGAAACGGACTTTGGACCCTGAGGGGATGATGAAATACTTTTATGATACAAGCTGTGAAATCACTCTGTCGCCATTAAATTACTACCCGGTATAGATCGCAGTGAACATTTTTAAGAGGCCGGTGACGTGATTTCAAAGGAGATGGGAATGAACTCTTGCTGTGAGACGCTGGCTGTATCGTGTATCGTGCATCTTCGGTGGCTTATTTCAAGGTTTTTCTTTTTCCCCTCCTCCAAAGCTCTCGACAAACAAGATTTCCAGAGCGGCAGCACATTCCTAATTTGACAGCGATAATCTCTCGCTGTCTCCCTAAATTAAACTGCCCGTATTTTCTGATGGACTGCAGGTTGTGTTTATGGCTCCTCGGCCCTGCCTATTCTCACTGCCCCGTAGATCAATATGTTTGCATTAGAGCGCCCCGCTAAATAGCTTCGAACGGCCTTTCCTTCGGAGGACTAGGTGAGGTCACATAAGGGTTAGCAGCAGATGGATTGGAAGAGAGGAGAAAACCTAATTCTTCTGAAATGAAATTTGAAGTCGCAGATAAATGGCTTACGTGATATTGTGATGGATTGTAATCCGATGAACCGGGCACCTCCTGGATGCTTTTCTATCTATTTCCCTGGGCCTAAGCTGGGGGGGCTGGCGGGTCTCGGTGGTCTGATCCCACTAGCGATGCCCGGGCTGAGGTGCAGTGTGGCACGTTCTGGTCTGCATGGTGATTTCCGGCTCTCTGGGGCCTTGCAGCGCACCAGCTAACCTGCCCCGGAGAGCTCGTCACTAACAGCCTGCTCCTGTCTCAGTCCTTCAACCCCCTCAGAAGTAAAAAGCTGTTCCTGAAACCATGAAAAGATTTAACCTTTGGCACCGTTGGAAATCGTGGCGCCAAGTATTCACTCACTGGCTTAATTTATGATGGGTTTGCCTTGAGTAATTCCCGTTAAGATTTTATCGTGGTCAAATGGTTGCAAAGGTCGGTCTGAATGTGTACGGTGAGTTATGGCTCTCTTTGTAAGGGACGAAACATGATGTAGTCAAGGAGTAGAGAAAGTGGAGTCTTTCACTATGCACAGTCTTCGTCTTGATATCCGTTACATCTTCTTTCGTGATCCTCAGACGTTTCGAAACCGAACACCGGCAGAAACGCACGCCGAAAAACAAACCCCGTTTCCATCCGTTCTTTTTGTGTGTGGAGAGTTAGGGCTCTTCATTCATGGAAGGGTTTCATGGGTAATGATGTGCTTTGTGTCCCCAGGCTGTGAGCCAGCCGGTGAAGAGAAAGGTACCCGAATGGTTTGAGGTGCCAAAAGAATGCAAGTTACCTCCCGCCGCCTCCAAGAAAGACAAGAGAAAGAAAGGCCTGTTCTCCTAGCCCGGGCCCTGGGAGCCTCAGCCGGAACCGGACCTCTCCTCTCCTGGACACACCGGCCTGAAGATCTGCCTCCATTTTTTTGATTACCCTTGCCCCCGTAGTCTAGAAACGCTTGGGGACTATTGGATGTGACTTTTGCAAATGGGGCACCGATGCCAGCCCCCGACTCCTCTCCCACATAAATCCGACACCGCCTCATTATGAATGTCCGCTCCTCTGCTCCTCACGCCAGCAGAAGCTCCTAGTGATCGAGGAGAGCACACCTCGCCTGTGTGCGTCATGCCTCAGGGCGTGTGGAGGATAAAGGGCGATCGGTTAAGAGCAAGAGTGTTGAAAATCTTAATGCTCACTGCTGTGACGAGTCCCAGGCCCTCAGAGACAAAATGGAGAATCCAGGAAAGGCCGTGGTGAGGCCTTACAGGACCGTGGGGACTGGGGACGGCCGTGGCTTCAGTCTTGGAAACTGCAGTAACCATAAGGAGGGATTTATACGGGCATTGTGGGCTAGCCCCCCCATCACTCGAGCGCCCAGCAGACCGGCGCAGAGGTTTGCGCTGAACTCCGATTGATTAAGAACGTCACAGTGGGGTCCTTCTTAAGGGTGCTGAGCAGCCGTCCTTCACAGCCAGGAAAAGACGTGTGGCTGACCAGGCCGTCGAGTGAAACGTTAGTCAGGTTTCGTACACCAATTAATGTTATGTGTTTTGTGCATACTTTACAAAAAGTATATTCCTAAAATACATAAGCTGCTGTAAAAATACATTCCCACAATACTTTAAATGTCAATACAATTAAGCTCTGCACGGAAACTAAAAAAATATACAAAATATTGAAATCTTGAAATCAAAAGTGTATTTCTATGAATAAATGGTTAATTTCGTATATTTCTTTCTCCTTTTTGAGGTTTAATGAATGTGCCATTGTGAGTTGTCCTCTGGTCCATCTTGACGCCTATTGATTACATTGATTTCTCTTTTACTTTGGGGTTTTAAAATGAAAGCTCTTGTCCTATCAGAGCGAGACCATGCTCTATAGTTAGCCACGCTTTGTTTCCCAGATCTTTCATCAGTAAGCCTGGTTTCTCACAGGGGATGAGCTATTTAAATGCAGCTTTTACATCTTATAACCACTGATTTTACAAGGAATAACATTTCAATTAAACAGATTTGGGAAATCACTCTTTTATACATTTTTCCTGCTGTGTGGATCTAATCCCTACGAGATTATCCCTGTCTGCAGACGCAGTGATTCCTCCAGAGCATTTGGCCTCAGTCGCTTTGGTATTCGCTACAGATAGGGCCTTATCCTGGTGGGAAGCGAGCCGCGGCGCCGGGAGAACCCGCAACATGGGTTTACAGGGTCCGTGGCAGTATTGGTCACTGAAGCGCTGCGGGGCCCTGCCCGTCCTCCGGAGACTTGGACCCGGGCTGCGCATGAGCACTGAGGTTTGTCCGTTTCTGGACACTGACCGGCGCTGTTCCTGTGAGGCGTTTACTACTTCATTTCATTGCTTATTCTTGCTAGAATGATTTAAAATGGGCTCAGGGTCGGAGATGTACAGATCATCAAGGGGAGCCAGGCGCAGCTGAGTTTGTGATATCGACAGCAGATAAGGAGGCTCGGTGCAGTCAGCATTTTCGCGCTCGGCGCAGAAGTGCTGACGCTGTGAATCTGTATTGGTTACACGAGTATAGCGTCTGGGGCTGCAGTGAAGGGTGAAACTTGACCTTCAGCGCCTGCCTGATTCAAACTGTCTATTCGGGTCAGTCGTGTGGAAATGGGGAGCCCTTTACCCCCGTTACCATCACTGAGGCTCTGGCTTTGAGTCCAAGAGCCGCTGATGGGCGAAAGAGGAACTGTTCAGACTAGATCACACGACCGGGAAACGGCCCTTGTATAAATACGAGTCAACTGCATTCTGAACTTCATTTAGGTTCAAATATCAAATGAATTACATTTTGTGACATATCTGTGTAAAGGAAACATTACATCTGCATGAACTGTTTATTAAATTGATTGGAAGATTTTTTTGTTTAATTGCTACCAGTATGTGATCAAACATTTACCAAAAACATACAGGCGACATTCTGTAGCATTTTTTATATTTTTACATTTCACAACTTTTCACCTTTAGCAAAACCCTGCAGCTGTCCAAGCGCAACTACCTCAATACATCGATCACAGCGAGAGCCGGGCCCTCGGAGATTCCATTTCACCTGCGGCTCCTTCCGAATTGTACTGGGGGGCTCCTACACCGGCAGGGCGGTTTGAGCTCGTGTGGAGGCGGTGGCTACGCGGTGGTGTAGTATGATGTGGTGCCGCGGTCCGGCAGTGTCCGTGTCTCAGAAGGCGAGCTGGAACACCTGGTTGTCGATGTCCGTGTTCCCGCTGGCCCTGAGCGCCTCCCCGAGCTCACGTGCTGCACCGGTCCGCCGCGCCCGACGGTGCCACTGCAGCAGCATCTCCAGGACCTGCCGGGACAGCGCCGCCGACAACCTCAGTCCCTGGGCTTTCTCAGGACAAGACCTCCCTGACCTCCAGCGCACTGATCTGACCACAGGGGCCCTCGCACATGGGGCCGCACAGGTTAGTGATGGCATGGAAAGCTTGGAGAAACTGGCCGCACCACGTGAAGCGCTGATGTCACACAGGTATCGTGTGTCAGGTTCACGTTTCTTATATAGTTTTCCTTTTTTATTTTGTTGCTTTACTTGGTCATGCAACACAGAAGTCATCTCAGATTCTGCTCTAAACCACAAGCAAGAGGATACTTTTCTTTTTTCATTGCCGGTAGCATATATATAAAAAACCGAGTGACTGCATCACTAGTTTTGCTGCAAGGCTGAAGAGAGTCTACGCCGAACAGCCCGTCAGCCACTGACTCCTGAATGGCGCAGGGATTGCTCCTTAGTGTGTCTTCTTTATACTCCGCTTCAGTTCACCATATTGGTCTGATAATATACAGCCCGTGTAGCTTTCCTCTCTGATCTCTGCCAACCCTGCCTTCACCTGGATGAGATCTCTGCCCTGTGATAAGAAGCCATAAGTATAAGAAGAGGATACCTGGTTTTCTGTTTCTGGATGTTTCCTTTCGAAGGCTTGGCAGTCCTTCTCCAGGAAGCCGAGGCGATTTGCCAGAAGTCTCCAGTCCCTCCGGCGCCGGCTCATCTCTGCTGCCGTTAACTGCAGCTGGTTCTCCGTGACGTTCGTGGTGTCTTCAGTCTGAATTGGCTGTAGAAAACAACAAACAAAGCGATACATCGTCAATAAGCAATCGTAGAAATTGCCACGATGTTGACGTTAGTTAGAGGCCTTCGAGTGAGATGCAAACCCAAAGGCTTATTCTGGAATAGACTTGACAGGTTTTCTGCCCTTTTCAGCATTTTGTGATTCCCAATCCTCAGTCTTTAAACCGTAAATGTAGATATGTTGCTATATTGGATACCTACACCCCTCTGGGGACGGTGCTGCTCGTGGGCCACGGCAATCTTACTCGGCAGCGCCGGGAAGTGCAGCGAGGACGTCAGTGTCTCGGGCAGGAGTCTTCGCAGCCACACGGTGAATTGGTCTTCATCAATAAACCCTGAAAGACACGCACAGTCTGTAAACTGCACTCCTCTATAGGCATGGCAGCGTCTGTATTTTATAGCATTGTCCTGCATCCAGTGTTTCTGAGCACCGTGTCCATGGGAGAGCCCTGAAATTAAACTGAAATAAATCCTTGGGGTCCCAGCCTTGTTAGCCACAGCACACGCGCGTCTGGGGATGTGCCAATCGGTTGCCACACCCAGCGAAAGAGAGTGGCGTTATCAAATTATCAAACCACCCAGGTTCCAGAGTAATCAATGTTCAGCCAATTTGGAATCGGAAGCAATCTTGTAAATCAGAAATGCAGTGTTTCCCCCCTTCCTGTGGTCATATGATGCTCCTCACTCTGGGCGTGGTGGTAGACTACAACTGTGTTCATTTGCAGCCATAATAAAGACTTGCCAAGTTCGGCTTTGCAGTTGACACACATTTTGCTGTCTCTCTTGGCAGGCTAGTTCTGGGCTGGCACGTTATTGATTTGGTATTGTTATTGATACCTTGGTTCTTGGTGTCGACCTCCCTCAGGATCAGCCCGGAGAGCTGTCTGATGTCCCCGGGGGCGTCCTGTGGGTAGAGCTCGGTCAGGAGTCTGTCCAGGGCCTCCTTGTCGAGTGGGACGCAGCAGGACATGGCCTGATACAGGCCTGGAAGAGAAGCACAGCTGGGGCTCACGCTGCAGATCCGGGGCTGAGGTTTAACAGGCTCGCAGGAGCGTGTTAGGACAGGACCAGCAGCAAACTGAGCCCAGCGGACATTTCACAGAGACCACACGCACAGAGACTGTGGGAGAATGCAAATCCATGCCTGTAGGTTTGTGTTCACATTCAATTAGCAGGGCTGTTGACTTTGGCTGGTGCGTATTTAATATACACAAAACGGCCATCGCCCCAAATATGAAAGTGTGTTCTGAAGGACATTGAACTCGACTGTGTGGTCAGCAAATTCTACACTAATCAGACATCTGGGGGGCCAATTAATGTGTCAGTATCTTCACATGCTCTGCAAAGAAAAAGTCGTTTTTAAAATGTACTCCTCCTTCGGGCTAATAAACCAGCAGTGGTTCTGCTGCATCGCTTGTAGCCGAGACGCTGTCAATTACTGTTTAACAATCCTGTTAAAACTCGCAGGAAAACCAAATTTGCTGCTCATGGTCTCACAGGAAATCTCTATAATGTTTAGAACAGGAAAAGTCTCCAGGGATTTTCTAAAAGATCTACGTTTCCTTAGAACGTCCTGCAAACAAGGTCACCAGAGCCAAGGCAGGATGAGGAAGATTATTTAATATTAAATCTGTCATATTTTATCTACTAACTCACTGTATGCAAGTGTATATTAATATTAAGGAGACTAATGTCAATAGACGGTCTGTTTGTCTACCTCTCAGTTTGGTCTCCACGGTGGAGTCAGAGAGCCAATTCACGGCGCTGCAGTAGGTCTGGAAGGTGAGCAGACCGCCGGCTGACACAGGCAACTGCTGCACCAGCTACTCGGGAGGAACAAGAGACGAGCATTGAAACAGCGGCCCTCGCAGGTCGGTTTGGATGCAGGGTAGACCGAAATGAAAACAAAAATGAAAGGAAGGAAAGAAAGAAATCTGATTAAACAAGTCGGTTGTATCCCCCCCAGCCTATAGTCCTTCACTGTGTCCTTCCACTGTGAGTGTCTCAATGCTGTTTAGTGGATTTAATGGGAGCTGGGACAACTGCAAAGTTAAACAGTCAGTTATTTATTAACACCTGTTTAATGTTGATATAAAATGACATGATTTTATATCAAAAATAGAACGATGCCATACAATATGGCTCTCGCTGCTTCCCCCTATCACATTTTACAACAACCCTGACATAAATAAAACAAACACGAAACTTTTTTAAATGTAAAAAGCAGTATCTCTTCCCTAGGGGAAAGCGCCTGTTTTATTAACAATTAAGTGCGTTGCCCTCAGACACACCTGAGAGCTGATGACGCTGCCGGTGGTGAAGCCACTGCTCGGCACGTTTCCATCGCTGTCCGGCTGCAGCGTCAGAAATCTCCCCCAGCATCGCTGCACGGCGGGAACCGTCACTGAAAACAGACGCACCGCCTCACCTCACTGGAGTGTCCTTCACCTGAGCTTTTTCAACTTGAGGATATTGTAGTAAACTAGCCACAAGAAAGAAAAACCAGACCCTTTTACAGGACAGGCGTGTTGCATCATAAGACTGCTCTTACGTCCGCAGGCGTCCGCGTGGGCTGTGATCCAGTCGGCCTGCGAGGGGTCTGTGGACTCAAGGAGCACCCCACCTCCGCTCCGGTGGAAAGAGCTGGCATAGACCCCCATGGTGCCCAAAAATCTGGCATAAATAAATCCTGTGTAAAGAATAGAAAAGCATTCAGAAGAACCACATCCAATAAACTGTGGTGTGAGGGGTTAGCCGTGAATTAGGAAATGGTTCATTACACTTCAGTTGCGAGAAGGTCTTGGGTCGTTTCTTCTTCATCCACACAATCGGCGCACTCTTATTGTCTGACTCCTATAATTGTGGTTTATGATTTAATGTGGAATAATATTCACTAGGTTTCTTACCTGCAGTCGGCTAATCACAATTTTGCATAATTGTCTGTCCTGAGCTGCCGTGGCTTCACATACGTGCTGTATTCTGGGAACTGGTAGCTGGTCATTGCAAATCATAACACAATGAATGAACGAGTGGATCCACATTGGTTTTTATATTAAGGAAATATCTATATTCTCGAAATAACTGTTTGATTTTTAAAATCTTTTCAAAATCTGTCAAATCTGGGACCTGGGTGTGAGTGAAACTTTAGTCCACCTGCAAGACAACTGATGGCACGTCTGCGCTTGGTAGGAGGAAGTATTATAGATTCAGAGTTCGTTAGAGTCAGAGTATTTGAAGGTGGGTAAAGATCAAGTACAAATGTTTCCCGATGAAAACAAATCATCATTCTGAACTCACTTCCTTTTCAATTCAGTATATACAGTTACACATTCGAAGGAGTGAGAAAACAATTGTTGTAGCCAAAAACAAACCCCACTGACCTTTTTAATATGTTCATAAAGTACCCACACAGAGCCCAGTTCTCCCAGTGTAATAAGACAAAGTAAACCAAGTGTAAATGCTCTCCTCTAACTTTCTCAAAGATATGAAGCACAAATCCATTGCTTTCCCATTTTACTGCCCAGTGGAACCCCCCACCCCTCAGCTGAGTGACTACACTGTACTCTGTTACCCAGTGAGCATCGGTACCAGTACACCCTACCTCTCCGTTCCTGGGCCCAGGTGAGCGGCTCGTCCGGGGGAGCTGGGTTGCTGAGCCGTGCAGGAGGAACAGAAGCGTTTCCTCTCAGCGCTCACCTACAGCCGTGCTGGGCTGGGAGGGGCCCGTCTCCAAGACAAGCCTCGGCGTGGCTCTCGATTGGTGCACAGGCCGGCCTGACTTCGCTGTGGAAACGGCCGGGGTTGCCAGGGAGGGTCTGCTCGCCCTGGTGAGTTTGAAAGCCTGCAAATGCAATACAGACCATCTGAAAAGGCTGTCCGTCCACATAATGCCTGTCTGAAGTGACCCATTCATAATTTTGTAATTTCATATTAATGTTAACATATATATTTTGCTATAAGCAGAACTTTATTCATGCCAGGTTTTTGACCATCTGGAAATATTTTTCTTAAACCTCAGGAATGTGCGATGTACAGACGGGTGACAAATTAAAGGAAAAACCCACATAAAGTGTCTCAGTAAGGTGTTGGGCACCACGAGTCCCAGAACAGCTTCAATGTTCTTGGCACAGATTCTCCGAGTCTCTGAAATCTACTGGAGGGATGGACACCATTCTTCCAAAAGATATTCCCTCATTTGGGGTTTTGATGATGGTGGTGGAGAGCGCTGTCTAACACGTCGGTCCAGAATCTCCCATAGGTGTTCAATTGGGTTGAGATCTGGTGACTGTGAAGGCCATAGCATATGAGTCACATCATTTTCATACTCATCACACCATTCAGTGACCCTCGTGCCCTGTGGATGGGGGCATTGTCATCCTGGAAGAGACACTCCCATCAGGATAGGAATGTGTCACCATAGGATAAAGGTGATCACTCAGAATAACTCTGTCATGATGTGCAGCGACCCTTCCCTCTAAGGGGACAAGTGGACCCAAACCATGCCAGGAAAATGCCCCCCACAGCATAACAGAGCCTCCGGACCCCCCCACTGTAGGGGTCCAGCAGTCAGGCCTGTCCCGTTGTCTTGGTGTCCCACACATGCACTCGCCCACTTGTCCAGAACACGAGCCAGTTGAGCGTCTGTGACTGAAGCTCCTGCCATTGGTGCCCCAATAATGACCCCTCTTTCAAAGTCACTTAGATCCTTTCCTCTTGCCATCTTGATCCAAAATCGAAATTGTATACATGTCACAGAGCATGATTAGGATGTTAATTGCTTAATTGTATCATGCTGTACACCTGTTTGAAGGCATCTGCATTCGTTATGTTCCTCCACTCATTTATTCAGGTTTCTCCTTTAATTTGTCACCTGTCTATGTTTTTTGGAATGATAATTTTTGATCATATGTTCAATGGTATTTGTATTAATTTTTAAATTTGCCGCCTTAGTTGCAAGAGCAGACACTGTCTGAATGTCAGGAATAACCCTCTCCTCCGCTGTGGGGTTGGAGAATCGCCCGTCGCGTGCCGGTGGCCTCATAAACCATTAATTGACTGTAGACTCGTTGACCGATTGAGCCCAAGTGTGCCCGTGCCAGAGCCATACGCCTATTTCCTAAAAAGCCTTAATCTACCTCGATTCAGAAAGGGGAAGTGAGCCAAAACCATGTTAGCTGGTCTCCTGGCAGTGTGGATGATTAGGCCGCAGCCTGATTCAGGTCATGTTTTGCTTTGAATGCAGACCTTTCAGGACTTTTACCAGCTTTCGCCCTGACAATAGGCTCAATTTCAGGATTTAAACCGTGTCTGTGATCCTTCTGCACCTCAATGTATGTATGTATGGATTTATTCAATGGACATGTGATATATCTATACGTTCGAGGATATTTGCTCTTCTTGATGCGTTTTAAAATGTCTCTGGTACGTCTGTTTGACAAATGTGGTTTCTTTATTCATTAACCACAGTGGCTCTGTACATACACTCTGATAATCTAATTTCAGACAGTATAACACAATGGCATTTCAGGAATTTGTGACATAATACGCCACCCTGTGCCCACCCTCCCTCGGTGCCTGTGTGCCAGATGAGCAGGCCGCCTCGTTTCACCCCACAGGGGATTAGGCCGCAGCTCACAATGGCGGCTTTGGGCTGGAATTACTTTCAAGCGCTTTCAAACTTTTGTAACGCGATGAGAGATCTTATCTAAACTTTGTTTGGACCGGTCTGAGGGTTTTCACAGAACACTCACCCATTTGTTAAACATCAGTCTGAGCTCTGTAGAAGAACTGACACGGAAAGTTTTTGTTTGTTTGTAAATTTGGTCTGAGCATCTGAACAGAGTCTATATTTTCAAAGCGCATGCTTGTAAACTGCGTTGCACATTTTTATAGCACTTTATAGCATTTTATATGAATATTACCAACACTCTCTCTGTTAAGCTCTTTTTCCTATTTTAATCATCTTTAAAGGAGCGATCATTAGATCAATAAACTACAAAATAATGTATTTGAGGTGAAATGTGATTATTTTCCAGACCGGCTTCCTTCCACTAACCTTTGAATGGCTGTTGTAATAACAGGTCTGCTTTGAAAGTGGTTAGTCTGCAGTCTGGAGTAAGATTTGTGGTTTAATATTCCCTTGTCATGAAAACGTTTAATGTTTTGGAACCAGCGTTCCCCAGGGGGAGGACGGCATTGATTTCTAATTAGGAGATTCTGCTGCTCTAACTGTTATATCTCTGTCTCGCTCTGCTGTGGGACACGAGCGTTTGGAGAGTCGTGCCTTGCGGTGTATCAGGGGTGACCCAGTGCTTTTGCTTGCCCGTCAGCCAAACCTGAACCTGTCAGCCACGCCGAGAGCACAGAGTTCGGACATTGTGATAGAGCTGGGAAATCAAAGAGAGGAACCCGGGGTGCTGTTGGAAAGGTTTCAGGAAAAGACACTCGCTCGTATTTTACCTTTTTAAAATGTAAAATTGGCCTATTGCAGGAGAAGAGTATAGTTTGATTGTGGTTTCCTGTGACTCCCTTCACTGCGCTTTACTCTTTACTACACTGTCCCGCTGAGGAAGGCATGACGCAGCTCTGAGAAGAGAAGCTCAGACAGAGCACAGTGCGAGAGCAGGCAGAACCGCCCTACCGACACTCTCCGAGGACTGGGCCGTCCTGGTTCTTTGTGGTGAGCCAGCAGCTGCACATACCAGATAAACAAGTTAATTTGTAACATTGACAAAAGCAATAATGAAGTCCTGGAAATCCCATTTTCTTTATAAAGTAAAATTGCACTCTAGGCCCTGGCAGAGGCAGCTTCTGTTCAGTTTCAGCTGTGACCGGATCCGGGTGTTAGTCCGCAGCACAATCCCTGGCGCCCAGCGGCCCAAGCCCCCGACTGGCACACCTGCTGCCATGAGCCACGCGAGTAGACTGTGAGCAGCACCAGAACAACAAGAGGACTGTTTGGGAAACACGTCTTTGGACAGGAACCAAATTAGTCTGATCTGGGATTAAGCAGATTGAAAGCAAGCTGGGCAATGCCTGGCTGGTCGCTTGTCCAAACTGAGACTTTTGTAAGGCATTTGCCAAGGAGATTAAAGCTCATTAACTAAATATTTCAGTAGGAATTTAAAAATAGATGTGTGTGTGTGTAAAGTAAAAGTAACAATATCGCCACCCGTATTTCAGGAAATAATCACAACTTTGCCACTGGATTTGATTCCTTACCCTACGGATCCTTCCCATGACTTTCAGAAGATAATTCTTGAAAGGTCAAAACAGGGCT
Source organism: Amia ocellicauda (assembly GCF_036373705.1). Lineage (NCBI taxonomy): Eukaryota > Metazoa > Chordata > Actinopteri > Amiiformes > Amiidae > Amia > Amia ocellicauda. The sequence goes on along the minus strand of NC_089857.1, from coordinate 42,606,840 downwards.
TCTACGCCGTGCAACCATCGCAGAAGATGCCAGTCCAGGGACAGCTTTAACTGCATTATCATCAATCTTTTTTGTGTCCCTGGGCGTAGGTGTCATGAGCCGATTCTGTCTTATTCATGTATCTCAAGACCTCTCCCCCCCTCCATACAACGGGGAGAAACTCTGACAGCGATGACTGCCTTGTGTTTGATTGCACTTAGAAGGAAAAAAGGGGGAGGGCTTCTCCAGCAGAAATATCTCCTTCAATAATTTAAGAACCATAATGATAAATGTGCTGCTTGGATCTTCCGTCGAAGGCTTGGCAAACGGAGACCCTGAGAACAGGAGTGGAGCTCTGGGTTTGTTGGGGCCCTAGATTTTGTTTAGACGAGTTTCCGCGCATTACGTCAGTATTAAGAGCAGAGTAAGATCCTAATGAAGATTTACTCACCCGTCTCTGTCAGGCTTAAGTGTGATTGATAGAGCTTTCTAAATCCCAATGTGCTTGACTTCTAACTTACTGTAGGCTTGTATTCAGGGCAACAGGAAGACACAGTGTTTCGTGACAACAATCCCCGACAATTCATCAGCTTTGCTACCATTTCTACAGTTATTCCACATACTGTTTTACTCTGTTTTTACATGCAGTTTCCAGCTGACACCCCGTTAGCCACAGACGGTGCACGAAAATCCCCATCGCCGCTTCCAATTTCAATTTCATTACACCATGGAGCCATTCAGCGTGACTACAGTGAAGGCTCTCACACTGCGATTATGCCATTTTAATGAATCGGAGCTATACGATCTGTGTTCCAATTTGGTCGCTCCTCTCAGTCCCCTCTTCCTTTCACACTGTTCCTCTTGATTATTTTTTTGTGCGATATCTTCGCAGTCTTATCTGGTTTATTCTAAAGGTGTATATTTATCCAAACTGGTTTCTGGGTGTGATGTGTGAATCTTGTTCTGAGTCACTGTCCTAGCAATGGGTTGGAGTCACATCCTCTTTGCTCATGGTGCCAGGCCTTGGGTGTTCACACTCTCAAGAGGCGATTTAAATTAATATATATTAGGGTTATTTGGGTCTGAAATAAGTGTGATCAACCAGTTCATTAAAGTAACAATGAGGTAAAGGTACAATCCAGCAAAAATGTACCACCATATTTGCCACCATTTGCTAGTGACAAAATTATTTTTAAATTGCCATTAACACAATAGACAACAGTGATACCTTATTGCCATTAACACAATAGTGGTTCAATATGGACACATCCCTGAGCATCTGTTCAGTGCAAGACGACATGGTATTAGTGAACAAAATAGAGTCCCATCAATATGCAAAAATAAAGAAAGAAAATGCCTGAATGGACAGAATGAGTACACAACCTCCCAACATCACTGGAATGCATCTGTAACACTGTGCATTAAGAAGCCTTTTTTAACCCATTAGCTAAAGTTACTGCTCCACTGCTAATGAGTTGAGATAACCAGAGCCAGCTAGGGTTCCCATATCTGAGCTGTCAATACAGAGGACACTCCACAAGGTGGGTGGCTGGAGGTGTAAACAACAGAGTTTTATGACCTCAAACAAATATTTACATGCAAGAACAAAAACAATGTATTAATGTCTGAACAATATGAGTGTAACATTCAATCCCTGGACCCTTATGTAACATTACAGTTCAAATATATAAAAATAGGTAAAATAAAAAGCAGCACTTATTTGTTCAATACATGGTTGTATGACAAAAAGGTGCAAAAATGCTTTACAAAGAAAAAAAAATGTGAGCTAAAACACAATTTATAACAATTAATCAAACCGTAAATAACAGGAATGATTAGTATTATGTTTTAGCATGTTTGTTTTATTTAATCAATTAATGTATATAAAAAGTATTAACTTTGAAAATACATTTTAACACTATAACAAGGAAATATAGTACAAATATAACTGAAGAAACAGCAACAGCTAAACACTAGTGATGTGAGGAGGAGTGAGAGTATGTCCAGTCTGCTGGGACCTGCGCTGTCTCTGCTGTCTTTGTTTCTTCAAAGAAAATCTCTAAAACATCCTGTTGATTTTCTGTTCATAATCGACTTTTCTCTGTCTGTCGACTCTGTCCTCTCACTCACTCTCCCTTCTCGCCTCAACCGCACTGCCTTTCGTACACTGTGAACGCCCAACGAAATAAAACCTTCCTGATTGGTTGTTGATGTCTTTACAGAAGTCAGTCATTTATTTACAACCAATAGTTGTTCAAAAAGGCTTGACACAGGCGATCGAAAAAACTGGATGTGTGGTGACCCATTCAACTGTCTCACTCAGGGGCCACTGTGGCCCCCCGGCTCCGTGTGTGATGTCAATACCACTGTGTGCATCGGTGTGGCTCAGACTGTACACACACACACACAGGCAAATTAGTCGCCGTGCATAATTTAAGTGCACGTATTTGCTGGTTCATGGCTGTGAAACATTTCCATCTATCATGCAAATCAAGTTAAAAAGGTTCATTTAAAATCCGCTAATGTGCTGATCTGTACGTTCAAGCAGATGCATGGCTTAGTTACTCGACAAAGACATTTAAACAAAGCACAGGCACAAACACTGCAAATATGAAAAACCTTTGTTATGTAAATGACCATTTTATGTATTATGCAAAAACCAAGTGATAAAACGAATGTGCCGAGTTGTAACACTGCTATTTTTCCATGATTGCCCCTAAAGAAATGTCTTAATCAGTATTTTTCCCTTTCTATCTCTTGCCCGCGGAGAAACGGTTTGTACCACTGAGTGTTGAAGTCAATCTACAGAGAGACTTAAACTCACCTGTATCAGAGTCATATTATTCTGTTTATTCAGACAGAAACCGATCCTTATTTGGGTGTGTTTTTAAATGTAATTCAGGACCTTGGATAAGTAGAAAATGTTATTTATTTAATAGACTGCATATATATATATAGATATATATATATATATATATATATAATTATTTTTGGTAATTGTACCAAAATTGTAATTGTATCTAGTCATTGAATACTTGCTTAGCCCCCTGTTCTCTAATTGTGAACTTTAATGGGAATGGATAGTGTAATTAATTAAAGGCTGTAGTAACCGTGGTGTGGATAACTATAACTACAGATTAAAGTAGCGGATGAGTTATAAATCAAGGTACGATCTTACATATCTAAAGCCGCATCTGGTGGACAGTACAGTCTGCATGTGTGTTGCTCCGGGTCTTTAAGTATTTGTAGCAAAACATCCCTCTCTTCCGAGGATGAACTGCTCTGCTGCCACAGTCCACTGTTCACTGCAACACAATGTGACTGTGCGACTGTGCGACTGTGTGACTGTGCGACTGTGCGACTGTGTGACTGAGTGACTGTGTGACTGTGTGACTGTGTGACTGTGTGACTGTGCGACTGTGCGACTGTGTGACTGTGTGACTGTGCGACTGTGTGACTGTGCGACTGTGCGACTGTGCGACTGTGCGACTGTGTGACTGTGTGACTGAGTGACTGTGCGACTGTGCGACTGTGTGACTGTACGACTGTGCGACTGTGACTGTGTGACTGTGCGACTGTGCGACTGTGTGACTGTGTGACTGAGTGACTGTGCGACTGAGTGACTGTGCGACTGTGCGACTGTGCGACTGTGCGACTGTGTGACTGTACGACTGTGTGACTGTGTGACTGTGTGACTGTGCGACTGCGACTGTGTGACTGTACGACTGAGTGACTGAGTGACTGTGTGACTGAGTGACTGAGTGACTGTGCGACTGTGCGACTGAGCGACTGTGCGACTGAGTGACTGTGCGACTGTGCGACTGAGTGACTGAGTGACTGTGCGACTGAGTGACTGTGCGACTGTGCGACTGAGTGACTGTGCGACTGAGTGACTGTGTGACTGAGTGACTGTGTGACTGAGTGACTGAGTGACTGTGTGACTGTGTGACTGAGTGACTGTGTGACTGAGTGACTGAGTGACTGTGCGACTGAGTGACTGTGCGACTGAGTGACTGTGCGACTGAGTGACTGTGCGACTGTGCGACTGAGTGACTGAGTGACTGTGTGACTGAGTGACTGTGCGACTGAGTGACTGTGTGACTGTGCGACTGTGCGACTGAGTGACTGTGTGACTGAGTGACTGAGTGACTGTGCGACTGTGTGACTGTGCGACTGTGTGACTGTGCGACTGTGCGACTGAGTGACTGTGCGACTGTGCGACTGTGCGACTGTGTGACTGAGTGACTGTGCGACTGTGCGACTGTGTGACTGTGCGACTGTGCGACTGTGTGACTGTGTGACTGTGCGACTGTGTGACTGTGCGACTGTGTGACTGTGCGACTGTGTGACTGAGTGACTGTGCGACTGTGTGACTGAGTGACTGTGCGACTGTGTGACTGTGCGACTGTGTGACTGTGCGACTGTGTGACTGTGTGACTGTACGACTGTGCGACTGTGTGACTGCGACTGTGTGACTGTGCGACTGTGTGACTGTGTGACTGTGCGACTGTGTGACTGTGCGACTGTGTGACTGTGCGACTGTGTGACTGAGCGACTGTGCGACTGTGTGACTGTGTGACTGAGTGACTGAGTGACTGTGCGACTGTGTGACTGTGCGACTGTGTGACTGTGTGACTGTACGACTGTACGACTGTACGACTGTGTGACTGTGTGACTGTGCGACTGTGTGACTGCGACTGTGTGACTGTGCGACTGTGTGACTGTGTGACTGTGTGACTGTGTGACTGAGTGACTGTGTGACTGTGTGACTGAGTGACTGTGCGACTGTGCGACTGTGTGACTGTGCGACTGTGTGACTGTGCGACTGTGTGACTGAGCGACTGTGCGACTGTGTGACTGTACGACTGTACGACTGTGTGACTGTGTGACTGTGTGACTGTGTGACTGTGCGACTGCGACTGTGTGACTGCGACTGTGTGACTGTGCGACTGTGTGACTGTGTGACTGTGCGACTGTGTGACTGTGACTGTGTGACTGAGTGACTGTGTGACTGTGTGACTGTGCGACTGTGTGACTGTGCGACTGTGTGACTGAGCGACTGTGCGACTGTGTGACTGTACGACTGTACGACTGTGTGACTGTGTGACTGTGTGACTGTGCGACTGCGACTGTGTGACTGTACGACTGAGTGACTGTGTGACTGAGTGACTGTGTGACTGTGCGACTGTGCGACTGAGTGACTGTGTGACTGTGCGACTGTGCGACTGAGTGACTGTGTGACTGAGTGACTGTGTGACTGTGCGACTGTGCGACTGAGTGACTGTGTGACTGTGCGACTGTGCGACTGAGTGACTGTGTGACTGTGCGACTGTGTGACTGAGTGACTGTGCGACTGTGTGACTGAGTGACTGTGCGAAACCTCGTTTTATGAATCCCGAGAAGCTGAGGCGCCGCCTGAACGCGTGAACATTGCGCTGCGTGTTGGGCACTTTGATGGGACAAACCAACATTTGCCTCTGAAACACTGTTTTCTCTCATTGCGTAAGTGATTCCAATACAACCAAACGTGCACTTACTTGATTACGACACGACTTGATGTGCTAGATTGATTTTGGCGGCATTGCCACCATGTGGTCTTTGTTCCCGTGCCCCACCTGGCTCTCCGAGGTCTGCTGGATGAACCTGCGCGTAACTACACGAGCGGTGCCAACGAGCCTCTGAACGGATCAGATAGCAGGGGAGGTGCATATAGGCAGGTCCTGTAGTCCGATGTATTTATTTCCACCAGTCTTTCGCAGTAAAGACATTACTATGAGCTACATGTTGAAAACCAAGTAAATTATAGGCTACAACTCACGAGATGTGTGGCAGGACTATCGCACTGCACTCAGACCGAGGACGTCGCTTACAAACTGCCGGGAGTCCTGCGCGGTGCCAGCAGCACTGAAATGCCCCCACACCGCGGCTCGCAGGGGATCCTCTCGCACACATGCTGTAAACAGACTTTTCTATCCGAGGACTCCGCCTCCCCGGTCTCCGGCATCACACTTGTTTTAACCATTGCACTTCGCCTGCCCTCTTCGGGAAACCGGCATTTTCATCTTCAGCAGCTTCCCCGGCTCACCCAGCCCCCGTCCCCTCACACTTCAGATGCGCACCTCGGCCATGCGAGCGCACCCCGCCGCCCCGCACACTGCCCTCTCCGCCGCCGTCCTCTGCGGGGCTGCGCTGCTGCTGCTGGCTGCCTCTCTGCCCGGCGCCTCCGCCAGCACCACCGCCTGCTTCCCCGCTCCCGGTTCCGCCGCGGGGTCGGTGCGGGAGCTGGCGGGCCGCTCGGGGCTGCTCGTCGAAGGGAAGGTGCAGGGAGAGGGGCGGGAGAGAGACATCAACCGGGAGGAGAGAGAGAACCTGCTGCGGGAGCGAGGGACCGGCAGCGCCGGGCCGGGGGTGGAGGAGCTCGGCGGCGCCATGGAGGAGCTGCTGCTGCCCAACCGGACATCGGTCCCGGAGCCTCACCTGGTCCAGGTGAGGGTGCACCAGGTGTGGCCGGTCAAAGCCGGAGGGCTGGAGAAGGACTCCGTGTTTTCCCTACTTGGGGATCTGGGGGAATATTGCCTCACGCTGAAGACGGACACCAGGTATCTTTTCTTTATGGAGCCTACAAATGACACCTCTGTGTTTAAGGCGACTTACCCTCCCGTGGAGAGCAGACGGAGCATCAAGAAGGATGTCAGCCAGGTCCTGTGCCCAGGATGTGGTGAGTGCTGGGTGATTATTTGGGTTTCTGTGACTTTCATGCCCCGCTCAGGTGGCACAAGCCTCTGGGGTTGATCCAAACTTGATCAAAGTTTCAATCGTGATTAAATCAACACTTTGATTTAATAGAAAACTACAAAGTGCTGGATATGGTGGCGGTTACATAGAAGAAAAATAAAAAAATCAGCCGCCTCTGAAAGCAGGTTTGTAGTTTTATTAGCAGGTGTGTGTGTGTGTATATATATATATATATATATATATATATATATATATATATATATATATATATATATATATAATCTGTTCCTATGGCACCAGACGATGAGCAGAAGGCTGTGTGGGCTTTATAAAAAAGTTGAATGCAGTCCGTTTGAGTCACTAACGGGTAACATGAATGCTTCACTAAACCGATGGATTCCTTTATCGGTAGTACGTGCCGCGCTTGTTAAAAAGGTGGGCTGACACACTTGGAAGATGTACTGGGGAAATCCTAGCTGTGATGACGTGTTCAATCCTGTGTGAATACTTTTGATATATTTCATGTATGTAGGTCTATTTATTTATTTATCCGACCTAACTTCCACAGTGCTTTCCTGATTGTGAGAAGTCAGCACCACCTCTGCATGAACACATGGATCTGGTCGATATGAAAGGTGCGATTTGAGATGCATGCATGGCTTTGGAGCAGACCTGGAGAGCTTCAGCGTCAGGTCCATTGGGAGACAGTGCTCACTGTCTGGGCTCTCTGCTGTCCTGGGGAAGCTGTGCTGCTGCTGCTGCTGCTGCTGCTGTTAAGTGACTGTCAGCCTCACTCTCCTCTCATGTCTAGTTTTCCCCTTCAGTGGTGTTTGTTTTCTCAAAATTGAAGTAGGGTATTAAGATTATTCTGCATGCAGTTAGCTGTGTACTGACTGTTGTGTGTAAGTGTTCAAAACCACCGTGCTGTCCACGCCTATACGTTACTATAATTGTGTGAGCAGCATATCCATTATGGAGTCTGTGGTGAATGGTACAATCTGCATTTTTATATATACATACAACGTTTTCTCTCTCTCATCATTTCACCAGGAATCGATTTGGCAAAAAACAAACAGGGCATTCATTACTAACAGCCTGTTGAGTTCTTTTCTTTACGTGATATAATATAGGCTACATGTTTTTCTATTTTTGCTTAGATGTGTTTCTATAGAAGTGTCCAAACCAAAGCCATTGAATGGGAGGCACTTGTACACATGAAAGCGTGAGTGTGAGGTCGAGCTCGTGTAGCGCAGATGTCCGCAGCACTGCGCGGCTCCACCAATGGCATCGCAGGGATTGTGCAGATCTGCGCAGAGCGGGAGGGAGCTCTCCACGCAGCGGTGCTGAAGCTGCCGGACAGGGATGCCGCTTCGCAGGCTGCTGGGTGTTTCCAGGCAGAAGGGAAATCGTCCGGGGTGGGGGGCGCTATATTAATTGATTGGCTCGCGGGCTTGGCCAGCTCCTGCAGTGCTAATTAGCGCGCGCCTTTCCAGCGTGCAAATGAACAGGAGAAACAGCGTCTCGAGGAAAATCAATGCAACGTGCACTTTAATAATGGAGTTATCACTGTGTAAACCGACTCTTACTTTCATATTTTGTAGGGGATTGTAAACTCAAATGTAATGGATATGCAATTTCAAAATCAATAAAAATACCTAATAGTAGAAGTATCCCTTGATTAGGGTTTACATAAAGTGTTGATGCAATCTTTTTAAAATGTACACCGATCCATTGAAATGCGCTTCTTTCAAATCATATCAGACCTTCACCGTTTTAAATCACGACAGTTGCTACTGTGCAATGTGTTTGCAGATGTCGGATTGAGAGCTACTTTCCCCGTTTAATTATTGACTCCTATAAATATTACATTACATATTACGAATTCTATTGCGCAGTGTTAGTATTATCCTGACAATCACAATTTATGCACCAATTCGGTGGATTATTTAGTATCAAGTGTTTTAAGATATGCTAATTGGATCTTGTTAGATAAAGACCTGACTTTGTCAGTTGCACAGAAAGGTGTGCTGAGCTCAGCGCGACTGAAACCCCCGTGTAGTTAATAATTAGCAGCGACCTTTCAATAGCCTGCAAAAGTCAAACCAAGGATAACTGTGAAGAAATACAGATACATTGTGTAATCATGTGTATAATGTTGCCGGAGGATTTTTCCCTCTGCTTTATAAAGATTTAGGACTGCAGTTCAGGCACTTCTAATTTAAATGTCGTTTTGTAATTGTACTTTCTAGTATAGTGGAGAAATATAACCGGTCCCAAATTACTGAATTTGTATTATTATTTCACAATTAAGCCCTTTAGTGAGTAGTGTAATACACCATTTCCTAATCTCCCCTGGTTTAGTAAATCAATTAAACAGTTTCCATCTTAGACAACCCATTCTGAGTTTTACATATTAGATGTTATGCAGTCAAACTAAAAGTAACTTTTAATGACTGCACATTTGTTCTGTTCTCTCTCTCTCTCTCTCTCTCTCTCTCTCTCTCTCTCTCTCTCTCAATATATTATTTTGTTAAGAACTTTTCCCAGGATAACCTCATGAGATGCAGCATGTCGTTTTTCAGTAGTAGAGAGGAGATCATCATGATTAATGCAAAGGTCCACTTTGTGTTTTTTCCCTATACTTTCCAATAATGGCTCCAGTTGCTTCCTTGAATGGATGCTATTGATCTCCCCTTTTCCCTAAACAATGACATTTCAAGATCCTAAGACCAATTGCTATCACAAAACTTGACTATCTCATATCGGCAACTACAACTTCCTGCTACCAGATTATTGCACAAGAAAAGGTTTGCTCCACACGAGTCATATAAAATATAGAAAATCAGTGATTTTTCTTTAAAATTGTCAAAGGCAGATGTATGGCTTTTATACCCAAGCTTTATTTTATGTTTAATGTATAGGAGTAATTATTTGATATAAACATATGCAGCCTCTTTCACAGACCTTAATTAGAACTAGACTACACTATCAGAAATAACATTTGATCATGTAAGGATTGTGCTCCTCTGGGCCAGTGAAGTTGCATCACAAGGGTCATGAACACACACTGGTGGATTTTTTTTTTTTATGAACCCAAATAAATGGTGAATAACAGCTATAAAGAAATTAAAACAAATAACACTGAGACTGAGTAACATTTATAGGGAAATGTATATATATTCCTACAGTTATAGCTCTGTACTCACATACTCAGGATGTCCAGGGCCTGTTGCATGTACACAGTATCAGGGTCTGGAGACACGATTCGGCATTTTCAGTCTTTTTCTTTATATTTTGCATTGTGCTTTATGTTGTTTTCACTGAAAATCAACTAAACAAATGA